>NC_082345.1:72383417-72695698 GCF_027477595.1 Haemorhous mexicanus
CCAGCTCCTGGCCCTGCACAGGACAGACCCAAGAATGATACCACGTACCTGAGAACAGAGCTACACTTCTCCCAAGGGACATCCAGTTAGCTGGAAAAGGTCATTTGGTTTCTAAAGAGGCAATGAGGACCAGGCAGGTGCTCCAGGTATCCCAGATTGTGGATAACCATGGAAACTGCTGTCAGATCTGCTGGCACATCACACCATAACTTGTATCTGAAGAAAAAGAACCTGCACTTCACCCCTAGCTGCACACCCTGCCCTGAGCTGATCTCCTTCACCCAAAAAAATGTTTGTGGGCTGCTGGGTTTTGATATGTTCAAGTGGCAGAGTTACAGTGTGCCAGCCCTTGGGCACCAGCTATTGAAAAGCAGCCCTTCTGTTTATCTGATCCAGCTCTTACCAACCCCTCCTTCTCCACAGGATGGAATTTGCTGGCACTACTGCCAGCCTATTCCATCTTTTCAATAATTGCCATGACCGTGCAGCGTCCCAGGGTGTTGGCAGATGCTCTTCAGAGGAGGAGGGCATTGCTCTGCATGCCTTTGCTTTCATTAAAAAAATTCCCCAGAATTATTATATTAGCCCCTATTCCCAAAACATGTCTAGACAGAGTTATTTAGGGTGGGCTGTATTACAGAGTCCTGCCTCAAAGAAATAACCAGTTGTTCATTATTTGTTTATTGAGAGTATCGCAGTCAGAGATCCCTGTCTCCCTACATGCTAGTCAACAAGAAGAAAACACTTGAAATACAGATATTCATCACCTAAAGCATGTACAGCCTGAAAAAGATGAAATAAATAAAGAGAGAAAAGACACCAGTGCATGAGTGCAAAATGATTTAGGTTTTAAAGATCTTGGGGCTAACACAGAGAAATTCAAGAGCAAAACTGTGTTTTCTCAACCCAAAAATTTAGAAATTGGTTTTCAGGGCAGGTCTTTAGCAAGAGGGAGTGGAGAAAAGTATGAGGATTGTTCAGGTATTGTGAATCTTTTGAACTTTCAAATTTAGAACAAAGTGTAGCCGGATTTGAAATTGGGGGTATCACAAAACATTCCTCCTTGGAATTTAAGACATTGTTTGTACAAGTGAGATGCCCTGATTGATTTCTTTGACTTTGTAACTGAATGCAAGACTGTGTTATGCAAGCTTTAATTAGTCTTATTTGGAAATAATTTTCTCTTTTACTTTCATGTTTCTGGGGAATAAGAGGCAGCTCAAAACAGCAGAGTTTGCCAAAGCTAAGAAAATCTTCCAAAAAGTTTCACTCTGTTCTGTGTTGTAGCCATTCTGATAAACTTTAATTTTGGCAGAAGAATGTGTCTTCTCCTAATCTTCTCCTGGGTACCAAATATTATCCAAGCACCATTGCTTCAAAGAAAAGCTCTCTGGAGTTTAGGACACATGAACACTTCAGGGTCTAACAATTTCAAGAGAGTAACACCAAGTTCACTGAGATTGGAGAATCAAACTTATTAACCTCAGGGTTTACACATTTTACAAGAAAAACAAAAGAGTAAAAAAAAGTCAGGCTGGCTAGGAATTCAACCAGAGTTGAATCCTAATTTAAGCCACTGCACCAAGGACTTGTCCACACTAGAATTCTAGTTAAAATGTCATTCTGCTGCAGCCATACTGATTTTGATATATGAAGCAGTTCTGTATATGGTCAGTAACATTTATTCTAAATACCATGAAGATATGTCCCTGAGAAAGCAGAATCATGAGTATTTAGTCTTTCCACTTTGAAGTGTGCTGTTCAGATGGAACTGTGCCATCCTACAGCTGTGGGACAGGTTAACCTTCAAGATCAATAGATAGAGGGGAGATATTTTTAATTTGAAAGTCTCACTCCAGATCCCACTTCAGACTCAAATGGGTATCATTACAGGCAATGTGGGTGTTTTTTGTTCAGCATGAAAGTAAACTCATCTGAGCTTTCAGGTTGTTTCCATATTGGGGTTTTCGTTTAGTTTTTTTCTAGAGGGAAATTCATAGAATCACAGAGTGGCCTCAGTTGGAAGGGATCTTAAAGGGATTTCTGTTCCACAGTCTGAAGTCTGTGCACAGCCTTGCAATCAGTCCCACCCCCCTTGTATTCTGCTCCTAATGGCATGGGTGCAATTTTCTGAGAAAAGCTATGGCAAATGGGAGCACTGGGAATGTCCTGGAGGGTACTCAGGTTCTCTTATATCAACCTCTCTCTTGTCCACCAGGTAACTGTTGCACATCTGGGCAGTGTACCTGGAGGATCTGTCTCTACACCACTGCTGGGGGAGTGATGCCTCCCAGTATGGACTGGGCCAGACATAACCTGCTATGGAACATGATGTGTGATGGTGTCTCAATGTCCTGACAAGGTTTTGCAGTTGAGTTCTTCCTTTCTTTCCCATTTTCACAGCAAACAGCAAAAATATCAGCCCCTCCTTATCCAAATTTTGGACATTTCCTACCATTACATGCTGCATATGACTGGGCACACCCAGCCAAGGGAAGACCGGGAGCAACCTGGTCTGGAGGAAGGTGTTCCTCCCAATGGCAGGAGGTTGGAACTAGATGATCCTTAGGGTCCTTTCCAACCCAAACCATTCTGTGATTCCATGATACTTTGATCCTATGATTCTATGACCAGGGTCAGCTGTTCTGGAGCTCATTTCATCCAAGATGCTTCTTGCAGCCCCATCCCACATATCCAATCTGTGCTTTGCAAAGGACACTACATTCATCCCCTTCATGCCCCTACCCACCCACAGCTGCAGCACCAGGAAATTTTGGACCAGACCAAGGAGGGACAGTCATCTCCATGCTGTCCTGTGCCAGGCAGCCTTTCCCAAGGTTCTTCTGAGATCATGAGCCTTTCCATCCTGGGCATTGCTGTCTCGTGCCTTCAGGGTCTGGAGCATGAGTCTTATGAGGAGCAGCTGGGGGAACTGGGGTTGTTTAGTCTGGAGAAAAGGAGGCTCAGGAGGGATCTTATCACACTCTAGAACTCCCAGAAAGGAGGTTGTAGAAGGTGGGGGTCAGGCTTTTTTCACAAGTAACAAATGTTAGGTCAGGAGGAAATAGCTTTGAGTTGTGCCAGGCAGGGTTTATACTAAATATTAGGGAAAACTTCTTCATCAAAAGGGTTGTCAAGCACTGGAACAGGTTTTCCAGGGAAGTAGTGGAGTTACCATCCCTAGAGGGATTTAAAAGAAGTGTAGATGTGGCACTCAGGGATGTGCTTTAGTGTTGGGTTATTGTCACAATCACATTTTCTGAAAAATCCCTTTGCCCAGGATTTTTCTCCTGGGAAGCTGAGAAGCCTCAAAAAAAAAATGAAAACAATAATTATCTTATTTGCTTCTCCTCTGTTTTGCTCATGTGGAATGTGTTTGGAGACTGTTGACTACAGGTGATTGTTTCATTGGATTCTGGTGTGAGTGTTTTGACTCAGTGGCCAATCAGGGCCAAGCTGTGTCAGGACTCTGGAAAGAGTCAGGAGTTTTCACTATTTTCTTTTTAGCCTTCTGTAAGTATCTTTTCTGTATTCTTTTGTATAGTTGAGTATAGCATTCTTTAATATAGTATCATAAAATAATAAATTAGCCTTCTGAGAACATGGAGTCAGATTCATCATTCCTTCCTGCCATGAGGGTCCCAGCAAACACAATAGGGTAATGGCTGGACTCAGTGATGTAAGAGATTTCCTCCAATCTTAATTATTCTGCAATTCTACAAGTACATCCCCCCACAGAGCTGTCACCTTGGGAACAACCCTACCCCTCTACCCTTACCCCTCTGCCTCCCCTGTGAAATGACATCACTGCAGCCAATTTGCTGCTAATCAATAGGATTTACCAGAGGCAGATACAGCCCTGAGAGAAGCTGCTGATGCAGCTCTATCCCACCAGCAGCGAACGCCTCCATGCCAGCAGAGCATGCTCTGCCTTTGTCGGCATTTTCTGCTTTGTCTCCCACCAGCATTTGCATCTCCTCATTAAATAAGTATGGGCAACTGTATAAATATATATATAGCATTGCAATAAAGCCCTGGGATCTGCCTGACAGCCCAGCATGATGCAGCAGCATTAGCAATGTTTGCTGTACTGTTTCAAATGACCTCATTTGGAGGGGAATTGCAGCCAGTCTAACCCAGACAGTTGCAGGCACATGGGTTTTAGCAGAAATACATCCACTGAATTTCGTTTGGCTGTCCTTTTCTTTGTAAAGGCCATGAGTGCTCTTAGTGAAGTTAATCTGTGCCTGCACAACTGTGGATTACATTCTGATATGTTCCATCAGATAAGTGAGCTGTCAAGCTGTGATGGCAAGCTGTTGGAAGCTGACAGATGATTGATGCTTGGGAAACTGCAATTTGGCCTCCTCACACACCAGGACTAGGTTTTCAGCTTCTTCTCCCCCAAAACGTCTTTGTCCTCCATGCACAGGATGAGCAGCTCTTCAAGGATGGGTTAGTGTTCTGTTGGGGAAGGAAGAACTGAGATGAAGTAAAAGTGATAGGAGCAACTACTTGCTTTGGAGGGTGGCCTTCTCCTGTTCACCTTTCCTTTGAGGAGGATGATCTAATCAGTTCTACAAAGTTTTGTGTATTATTTCCATATCACACTTTTCTAAGCAGCCAGTGCAACTCCAGGCTCATTTACACACAGATCACTCTGGTGCAGGGTAGTGTCATGCACAGCCCAGGCTGGAAATGCTTTTCCACTGACATCAAGAGTTGAATTTGGTCCAGAGGTGACTTTACAATCTCAGGAGTCATCCCTCTTCTCCACTGAACATGGCCTCCATTGTTCACTGAACAGCATGCCCTGTGTCATCTATTGCTCAGCAGAAAACAAACAGGGAAGGGATGATTCAGATTTCTTGGGTTACCTATGTCTGGTTCTTAGAGTATCAGTGAGGCTGACAATTAACCCTACTTTCCCAGCTGCCAGTGTTTAAATATGTTTCTTAGTCCTCCAAGCAGGAAGCAGGATGGTAAGTTAGATTATCTCATCATTATCTGCAGGAAGGAGGCCAGCTGGGTCAGTGCAACACTGCTTAGCATGACAGCCGGGGTATAAATAGGATCAGGACTTACAGATGGTGACCAAGGTTAAAAGAATAACTAGTGTATAAATATACTGTGATCATGCTCAAATTCTGCCTGTATTTCCTGTGCAGGGGCTGAGCACAACGAGCATTCATAAATGACCTTGTTAGGAGCATCAGGGGATCTCTGAAAGCACCATGGGCAGACAGGAGAGGGCTGGGTGGCTGCCAGCTGGGCAGGGGGGATCTGTGCCCCCCATCAACTCCCCAGGCAATGATGGAAATTGGCAATCAGCTTTCCCCTCCCTATGACCTGGGCCAGACACAGCACAAGACTGTCATGAGGACCAGCTAGTTAATAAGATGCCAGTGTCCCCAGGCAAGCAGAAATGTGCACACATGGACCATGCAGGCATGCACTGTCTGTGGAGGATGGAGTGCTGGCATGGATCTGGAGGGTTTTCTCTGGCTTCATGCCTCAGTGAAAGCCAAACTAAAGTGTCTTCTAGAGTTCACAGCACCATCCACACAGCACAGGAACCTGCTTGAATAACTGACATGGCTGAGGAGATCAAGATGGATGGAAGGGGAGGCTCAGGCTGCTCCCTGCCAAGGAGCAGACCTTGCTCTTCAACACTCAGTTGGCAAAGGTAGGGAATAAGGGTCAAAACTCTCCCTGGTGGCTTCAGGAGGATTTTAGGCAGGTGAACAAGGTGACAAAGAGCCGAGCCTAGCCCACAGTCTGCATAGGCACTGTGCCTTGGGAGGTCAAGGATCATGTTTTCTCTTCCAAAATCCATGGGCACTTGGGGCTTGTTGCCACGGAGGTCTCGAGCCTGTGCATTTCCTGAGAAGCCTCTCTGCCTTAGCAGTGACCTGCAGCAGATGAGAACAGCCTTAGCTTTTGATGGTGATTTTCCATCCTTTACTTCCCACCCCACCAAAAAAATTATATAACCCCATCCATTTTTAGAAATGTAGATCCAGGGCTCAGCAGATCAGGCTAATATTGATTGTTTCAGCCTTTGTGAATTCAGAAAGACTCCACGGGGTAGGGCAGGGCAGGGGATAGAGAACAGAGCACTTGGGGGGTATGGCAGCAGTTTCTGTGCTGCAGCCATGTGCTCTGGTGGAACAGAGGATGTGTTATCCTGCTTGCACAGCATCTTCTGACCTGCTTTTGACCCAAGAAGCATTTACATTCATAAATACTGGAGCTGTACCCCTGGGAGGTGAGGGAATAAGAGGGAAGGAAAAGAGTGGGTTTATCAAACCAGAGATCTGGGATCGCTGCAGGGTCTGAAGAGAAAACTTTCTTCCTCTCTCTTCCAGCTGTAAACCACACTGCATCCAAGAGGGCTGGTTTCTTAGCCCTTAGATTGGACAGTTTTCACCATGACTGCTCCCCTCCATGCCTCCAGAAAGGTGTTGACTAAGCAACTCAATTCTGGAAGATTTTACTCAGTGCTGCTGTTCTTTTGGGCAGAAAAGGGCCTGAAAGAGTTCTATATCAGAAGCTACTCACCTCTCCACTCTGCCATGTGAGAACCCAGAGAGACAGGGGAGAAGTTTGGGGACAGCTCAAGGTGGGTGGTAAAGAAGGACATTGGAAGAATGGGAATGAAAGCCAGCATGTAACTGGAAAGATGAGGGTACCACAGATATCCAGATCTGGAATATGAATCACAGTTCTTGTTCTCCAAAACAGATAAACAAAACTGGAAGAGATACAGAGAGGAGAAATGGGAGGGCCCAGATACAGATCTGATTTTGCATTTCAAGAAATAAAGCATTTCAGCTGGAAATGGGGTGTTGTGAGTGAAATAAAATGCCAAGAAGATCATGAGTGGCCTGAAAGACAAAAACTCAGAGGGAACACCAATCCTGCTTCCAACTCCTGAGCCTTGGCTGTGCCCTTCTGACTGACAGAGCTCTCAGTCCCCAATCCATGTGTTCTGACTAGTGGTTGTTCTTCACAAGGGATTGCACTTGCTAAGTCAGGCAGGCATAGCTGAAAGATAATGGTTTTTTCCTGTTGAAAATTATTTTATGCCTGCAAGAGCATCCAAGGCACGCTATGGAAAACCAACCAGAGAGCCCTAAGGATGCATCTAAAGGACAGCTATTCACAAATTTAAAATCTATAGGAACTTGCTCTTGCTGTAGAGGTTTTGTGGCTTTTGTTTAGGGTTTATTAAGATAAGGCAGCTCAGTGGTAAGCAGAGATCTAAGTTCCATTCCCTGCATTCTTTGGTGGTTATTTCCTCTGGGATCTTCATTACATCTCTCTGTGCACTTCAGTTTTCCCAGAAATAACTCTAACTACCTGCCTGAAGAGCTGGGGGAGACACAATAAGGGCTATAAAGAGCTGAGATAATGGTGTAACAGGAGCTGTAACAATACCTACAGAAAATAGAGATCTCTTTATATACCACAGGAGCTGATATGTGATGCAACTTATGGAAAAGGCACATGGCTGCTGGAGTGTCTTGGGCTCACTGGGGGAATCCAGTTACACTCAGCACTAAAATCACATTGTGTTGTTTCCCAACCTCTGGCAGAGCAGCCAAATATTTACACACAACTTCCACTTTCACTTCAGAAACTGTCTGAAAGCTCACCCCGTGCCTGGGGAAGCAGCTCACACCTGAACACACAGCCCTTTGTTGTGTTGCTGGTGGTAATTTTAAGGGACTTTTGGGGGTTTATTAAAAAGAGGGAAAGAGTCTTCTTATACAGGCAGTGATATGATAGAAGGGAACAGTTTTAAACTACAAGAGAAGAGATTTAGGTTAGAAATTATGAAGAAATTCTTCCCTGTGAGGGTGGTGAGGCACTGGCACAGGGTGCCCAGGGAAGCTGTGGCTGCCCCATCCCTGGAAGTGTTCAAGGCCAGGTTGGATGGGGTTTGGAGCAATCTTGCCCTGGCAGGAGGGTTGGAACTGGATGGCCTTTAAGGTCTCTTACAGCCCAAACTATTCAATGATTTTGTTACTTTTTTTCATTTAGGTCAAAGTGAATTTCGCTTACACAAAGTCATACACTTCACTTACGCAAGTCATACACATGAGGACGAGGGAAAACCTGATTTATCATCACCAAAATATTTTCTTCCCCTCTTTGAAGTTCTGTCTGAGATGATGGGCTCCATTCAAGGACACATTCCTCAATGCCAGATCGTGTGCTGGGAACATGGAAAGGAGTAGGAAACATAATCCTCTTTCACTTACAGGCATTTCACCTTACCAGAATTTGATTTTTTGCCCCCCAAGGAATTTTGTGCACCAGTAATTTACCACTAGGGAATGTGCCATAAAGCCTGGCTGTGAAAGGGCACAGTCCCAAGCCGGATAGAACCCGAAAAAACATCCAAAGAATGGCAGTGCTCCCCAGTGCGTGTCACCTGAGGGAGAGGAGAGGATGGTGCAGCCTTGGGGACAGCCACTAGATGGGGGCACAAACACACAGGTCCACAGGTCCCCAGCTGAACCCCAGAGCACGAACACCAGGAGGTGACACCCCACCGACCTTCCCTGCCCCTTGGCACGGAGCAGGATTCTCCAGATTTGGCTATTGTCCTGGTTTAGGGCAAATTTGGGAGAAAACCTCCAAAGGGGGTCCCACCAGAAAGCAAACCTACACAGCCTCTTCCCCCAACCGGTTTGGGAAGAATTCCTCGGAGAAAAGTGGAAAGAACCACAAAATGAACAACACTGGGTGACATCACTCTGTCACCACTCTGAAAAAGATGACAAATTCAGAAAGTCTCTCCTGGGGTGGTCGCTCTGTTATCAGTCCCTCCGGCCCTGGGGCAGCTGCTGCAGCCACAAGGTGCAAACTCTTGGTGTTTCTCAGGTCCCAGTCTGGAGCAGGTTCGAGTGGTTCCACAAAAGGGAAAGGAAAAACAGTCCAGGGAAAAATTCAGACTGCTTAGCTAAACTAACTGATGAGCATAAGCAAAAAAACAAGAGCAAAGCAGGAGCAAAGCAGAAGAAAGAGCAAAGCAAAAAGCAAAAGCAGCACTATGTACTGTCCTGTCTCTGTGTCCTGCCAGCCGTGGGGGAGCAGGCTGATAACAAAACCAAAACATTCGCTCTTCAGAGCCAGTCTTGAAGGCACAGAACATAATATCCAGCATAAACAGAACACACAAAAGCATCATAACGTCACCCTAGGACAGCTATCCACCAAATTCACCTGAGTGAGCCATGCAGGCATCCACCCACAGTCCCCCCACTGGGGTGATGGGACCTGACTGTGTTGTGGCTTTGGGGAGCTCAGGCTGGGCCATGGACAGCAGCTGGACACCCCGCGTGGCTCCCACTCGAGGTGTTTATGGAGCAACAGCACTCTGGTCTTGGAATCTGCTCCAAAAGATTTCTTTGTTCAGTACTTCCAGCCAGCTGATTCTCCCTCACAAGACAAAAAGGTGCCTGCCCACTTCTCTGTAGACCTCAGCTCTTCCAGACCATCACTGGAAACAGCCTGTGGGTGCTGTCTGCTGCCTGCCTTTTGACAGGGTGTCCCACAAATTGGCTCTGACTGAACACAGCGCTGCTTTCACAGAGCCTGGAGCATGTGAAACCTCCTCCTGACCCCGACATACCCAACGTGTTCTCTTGGTGAAGGACCAACTTCAAGAGGCTGCCAAACACATCAGCCCTGGAGCCTGAGCAAATCTGTCATGAACTGCAGTTTATACACTCACAAATATATTCCCTCCTCCAAAAGTGGAGGGAGGGGGAATTTTTACCCTTCTGGGAATGCTAAACCCTGTTTGTGTGATCAGCTTTGCAGAAACATAAAGAGGCCTAAACAGCTGCCACTAATGATGTGTCATCAATTAAGCAGTTTTATGAGGGAAGAAGATTTGGCTAATGCATAATCCTGATGACATATCCATGGAAAGGCTCCTTGAGCAGGCACCATCCTTCAGATGAGGAGCAAGCCAGTGAAACTGGGAGCCACTTGGCTTCTTGACCCAATGATGAGGCATAACAGTGGAGAGCAGCTTCCCTGCATCCTCAAGGATGCTCATAGCAGTTTTTCTAGGCCTTGTGCTCTCAAGGATGCTCACAGCAGTTTTTCCAGGAGCCCTTGGATGGGAGCCAGCCTGTCTCCTGAAATGACTTTTCTCACCCCCAAAACAGAAAGGTCCCCATCACTTCTTGTGTCCCTGCTGACTGACATTGGTCCAGCAGGTTTTCCCTCTGCTCTGAGGCAGAGAATCCCTGCCATTCACTTTGAAAACCTCTGGAATTCAGTAGTATATGGCAAGATCACATATCACACAGAGGTTACAAAAGTCCACATCCCTTTTCATCTTCCAGCACTTCATGGCCACCACAGTTTAGAAGCACTTGATCTGAGATCTGGGAGTTGCAAATAATTCTGTCCAGACACTTCCCAACCAGCCTGACCCTTGATAGCCTCTGCCAGCTGAGGAAACAGAGAGTTTTTCAGATGATATTGTTTTCTCCCTGTAACTGAGGCTCCTTGTTCAAAGCAAGAAGAAAATAGCTCATTGTCAAGCCTGTCTTTGCCACCAACATGTGACCAAAATATCAGTTTCTCCTTTCTGCTAAGGCCCAGTTGCTCCTTTGCTGGTAGAAGGGAAATCCCTGGAAACAGAGAGCAAAGTCAACGACACTCAGGCTGCACCCTGTGAGTCAGCATGGCAAAGTCCTCCTCACTCCCCCTCTGCCAGCCCAAAGCTGCTGGGAAGATGTTGTTGTTGTTGTTGTTGTTGCTGTTCTTGGGTGGATTTGGGTTTTTTTTAATCTCAGCATTTTCTGGAGCAGGGCACCTGACCCTGACTTTTTCAGTTCTGCTTGTAGTGTCTTCACATGCAAGCACTGAGCAGCTCTGGGTCTACTTAGCATCTGAATTCCAAGAGAATGCTGGTTTCAACCCTACATGGCAAAGCACCAAGGAGTCTCAGTTCTGTAAGGTTACATTTTACTTCGGGGTGAACTTAGCAGCAACTTGTCCTCCAAGACCTTCTCTTGCCTTGAAACACCCTTTTCTCTTTCTCCTATTTTTTTTTTTTTTTTTTTTTTGGTTTTTTTCTCTTTTGTATTGAGACAAAATCTTTACTGTGGCAATGACAGCTGAGGATGGCAGCTTCTGTTGAAATTTTGGCTACACTCCCTTCTTGAGGGATTCAAAGGTCTTAGCTCTGCATGCTTGGAAAGCCTTTCACCAATAGCTGGGCACTGCATGAGGACTGGCTGGGCTTTGTGCCCTGAGATGGACAAAGATTTTCCTCCTTGATCCAAGACTTCCAGGAGAGTGGAATGGGCTTGTTTGGCCAAGGTCACCAGCCTCTTTATTTTCTTGTTTACAGGCTGGCAGAAGGAAAATGCTGATTCAGCAGGCACGGGAGAAAATGTCAACAGGGGAACATGCACGAGGGGTATCCTGGCTGCACTTCTGCCAGTTATTTCTCCTTTTTTTTTCAGCCTGATTTCCTTGTTTCCAGCACCCAACAGATACATTTGACAAAGTCAGGTTTTCAAAACCAGCCATACTCCACTTGGTCCATTTTAAAGACTTCCTACCCCAAACCACAAAGGGGGTTGGTAACTGTGCCTGGAGTCAAACTCAAACAGAGCCAGTATTTCTCAGAAATTTGAGCAAAGTTGCAATACAATCAGAGAATAAAATTGGTGACAGCAGCTTTTGTGAAGATTTTTGTGCTCTGAGGCTCTTTGGGAGTGAGTTTCTCTTGATCCTCCTAGGTAGGACACAGACAGTAGTGGTTAAAAGAGAGGCTGTATCCACACATCCTCCTGGAAGTCCTGAGCTGATTTTCAGAAACACATTTTGTGCTCCAGCTCCGGGTGTCCCAGTGACCCACTCCTGGCCCTGCCTCTTGCAGACTGCCAGTCTTGGCTTGTTGCTTGTATTCATTTCCAAAAACAACTCAGTGTGAGCTGTCACATGCTCAGGGCAATTGTCCATCTGAAAGACTTCATTAAACATTTCTGGTAAAACGTGTGTGTCACTAAATGGCTTTAAGATGAGACTTTCAAAGGAGTCTATGTCTTTCATCAGGTCTTTGCTCTTAAAGTAGGCATAAATATTTTTTTCTCACATAAATAAACTCAGATATTTAGGCTGGAAGTGACATTCGAGGAGTTCAGTTAGGCCAGGAGGACTTGGATAACCTCCTCTCTTCAAGTTTTGAAGAAATAGGTCTTTGCTAGAAGCAGCACAGGCAAAGCATCAGCTGCAGGAAACCTTCAGGGTGAACTTGAGAAGACTTTTTACTTCTCTGTGTTTCTGGTTTACCCTCTTTAAATTGATGATCTGGTTCTTCCCTCCTTTCTTTGTAAAGGTCTTTGAGCTCGGGGGCTGAAAATTCTGCATAAAACCTTGTCAACATTATTATTTACCTACTCAAACAAGGGAACTTGGTTCTGCAAAGACATAATTTTGGTTTTAAGTCATTCCCCAGCTCTTCAGGAAAACAGTCTGTGAACAGGCACAGAATTAGTCACACAAGGAAAACAAGCTGTTGGGCAAGTTCTACTTTTTTTATCTCCACCTGCTACCCAAGTTTCAGGTGTTTCTCTTGGGGAAACATTGTCAGCCACTATTGCTGCTGTTAGAGAATCATGGAATCCTTAAGGTTGGAAAAGAGCTCTACACAGTGAATGAGAGACTGTGAGAGCTGCCTTGCTTTTGTTTCAAAACATAATGTATTAGTGTTTCCAAATGTTTCAGGCCAAAAGAGGTAAAAGGAAAACACTCCAGAAAATACTCAGAAATAACTGACATCCTTTTGGATATTACTTGAGGCAGCAAAGGTGCCTTGTGTGTGCATGAAATGTTTATCTTTGCATTACTTTCTATTGCTTTATAACCACACAGCTCCTTTGCCTGCTCCTCTTGCCGTGCCTGCCTGTGCTGGGCATGCACCTTCTGCATGGCTCCTGCCTGCACAACTGGGCAATTAAACTGAGATTGTCTTCTGTCACCCGTGGCATTTGGAGCTACAGAACCATGCTGCAGGATTTTGAGAAAGCAAAGGGCAAAGACACCAAGGCAGAACTTTATGGGCTCATTAGAAAATTGCCCCTTATTAATCCTGCTGAGAGTAAAAACCAGCCTGGTGTAAAACAGCCCAGCAACAACCCTTCCAGCCAATCATGGTGATTTATTCCAGCGTGTTGTCTGGGCCAAACTCAATCATGGTCAGCATTGCTGGACCCTTAGATAACAGGTGCCAATCTGCCATGTGTGAAACATCATCAGCTTGAAACCTGAGATTTAACTGAAGCAAGAAAAATCAGCCTGAAGCTGAAACCACTTGAATTACCAGATCTAATCTGAGGGAGAGCAGGCAGCGAGGAAGATGACAGGGGATGCAATGCTCCATGGCACTTCTTCAGAAGCTTTTTCACACCCCTATGAATATTTGTCAAATCAGACCATAAATCAGACCCTGCTTAAAATTTTTATCTGCTTTTGGCTTCAGGCATCTGCTAGAAAGGACCCCTTGAGTCTGTGTTATGTACATCTTGTGAAATTTGCAGTGGTTTTATTCAGAATCAGGACAATACACAATTCACCCTTTTTTTGGTGTGTTTGTGTGTGTGTGTGTTATCAGCCTGCAAGAAAGGGAATAAATTAACAAAACACTGTGAGATCATTCATAGCACCCTCATTCACTAAAAAAATGTATCACTGCAGCCTGACCCGGCCAAGGAACTCCAGCACAGCTGTGGGGCAGCCACTCCAGGTCAGTGCCAGAGTGCAGAGCTGCAGGGCAAAGGCAGGAGGGGATTTCACCCCGTGGAGCCCAGGGCAGGTACTGCAGAGCCACCAGCCCCTCCACGGAGCCACTGCTGCCCAGCACACTCGGGATTGTTGACTTTGCTGCAGACAGTCAGGCTGGGGCAGACTCAGACAGCAACAAACCCTTTATGAAAGCAGCTGGGAAAGAGAATCAAAGACTTCCAGTAACCAGCAGCCAGTTCCTGCTGGAAAAATTTAACCCATTCAGCATTCCCAGACAAGCAGTTTTCCTGATTGGCACCTGCTCGGTTCTTGCCTTGGCTCAATTAGACACCTAAATTCAATATCTCCAGAAACACAAAGCCACAAAATATTTCCAGGGTCCATCCCATAATCCAATCCCCACCTTCAGTTTCTACAGCCTCTTTTTAAAAGCTGGTGTGTTTTTCACCTGTTTTTCACCAGGATCAATTTCCCCACTCCCCAGGCTAGATGAGGAGCTATCACAGAGTTCCCTGTCCTGGTGAATAGGACATGTCCTTGGCCCTAAGGTCTTATGGATAAAAAACAGCTGGGAGAACATTGGGACTAGGGTTCCATGTTGTTTGTTTTCTTCAAGCCAAGATTGCTGCACAAACTGTGAGCCAGGGTGGCCCCAGCTGCAGGTGACATCAGTGAGTCAGAAGGATTGGAGAAGAGAGTAGGAAATTAAATCAGAGCAGAGCTGAGGGAAGAGGCAGAGCTGCCTTCAGCCTTGGACACCATCTGCTTGGACCTTTAGCTTCTTCCACAGTGCTATGGATGTAAATATTGGCTCTTAGGAAGACAAAACACAACACAGTTTATTGTGAGCTGGGGTAACTCAGTGAGTGCAGAACCAGCATATGGGTGGACAGAAGGTGACATCCCAGACAAAGCCTGGCACTCCCACAGAGCTCCCCTGGGAGGGACATGTGTCTGCATTAGGGGTGACAACATGTTTGTGCCCATCTGCTGCAGATGGCACTGTGCCACTTCACAGCTTCATTTCGCCAAGGGATGCTGGACTGGGGCAGCAACTTGCTCAGCCCTGCCAGGGTTTCTGTCCCAGGGGCAGGTGGTGACCTCTGAGCAGGCAGAAAGCCAAGCAAAACCAAGGGGGAACTGTGGTGGGACTGGCCAATGCAATCACAGTGAGATGCTGGAGGACAACATATCCTTGGGGACCGCAGTGCCTGTTTCCCTCAGTCCTTGTGAGGGATCCCAAACCCAAGTTTGGGATTTTTGCCAGTGCCAAAAGCCTGGCAATGTTCTCCTTATCTATGTTGGTTAAGGTTTATCTGTCCCATTTTATTATGTCTGTAGTAGCTCCTTGCCATTAAGGCCTTTAAGAGTGCACACAAGCCCTTCTGTACTCTCTGTCTACTCTGCTGAGGAAAGGTTTTCCATATTGCAGCATCTGCTGAAAGCTGTGGAACTGATGTTCCTCTGAGTCAGGTCCTCATTTTAAGCTTCAGTGCAGTGCTTCCTCTTCCTCAAAAAGGCATGAGATGAGATGAGATGAGATGAGATGAGATGAGATGAGATGAGATGAGATGAGATGAGATGAGATGAGATGAGATGAGATGATGGATGTTTCTTTCTGGATCACAGCAGACATCAGTCTGCAGGAACCACTTATATAAAACACAAGTTTTATTAGAAATCCTGTGCTTTGAACTAAAATTACTGCATCAGGGGCTTAAAATATTATTCTGACTTTATAGACTGATCAGAAATGAAATATATTACCAGATATTTAACCACAATCAGATGTATTTATATATATATACCCATGCAGAGTTTGCATGTGTAAATATCTGGCTAACTATTTATATATCTACATATCTATCTGTATATATGTGTGTGTCCATGGACATCTCACTGTTTTTCAGGAGACTTGACTTATTTATATCAAGGAGATTCTAACTGGGGCTTACCCTTACACTTTGCCTAGAAGCCTTTAGGGGATTTCAACATTCATGTTCCCGTTCCTGCACAACATGTAGATGCAGAAAAAAATGGGGTTTAATACTTGCATCTCTACTTAGGAGATGCCATGTGCTGAAAAGCAATTTTCTGAAAAGCTGAAACTGTGATCTCAGGTGTATTAACATTGATAAATGCAATGATAAGAAGACTCAATGCTCTTGGAGGCCTTTTCCACCCTTAGTGATTCCAGGAGAGAACTCCTGGCCATGTCACAGAAATCCAGGTATGTCCTGGTCATTTTGGCACAGGAAAGGTCAGCATGGATGTGTCCCTCAAGAACAGCAAAGTCCCCCCTGCTTGTGGGATCTCCACTTCCAGAGACAGTCACACTCACACACTTGGGGTGGACTTTTGATTGGAATTATTTACCCTTCCCACTTTCTTTCCAGTAAAACTGGGAGACTCCACTGGCTGTCTGACAGCCACAGGAGGGTTTTGTTTAAATGCACTGGAATTAATTTGTCTGATTGGTGTGAGCTGTGTTAATGGCCAGGCCAGGAGGCAGCCAGTTATTTGGATATTTTTTGGCTCTGGGAGAGGTGAAGTGAGGACAGTGCTGAGAGCTGCATTGAGATTTGGCAGCCCCAAAGGGGAAGCCTGTCTCAGAGAGCAACTGCCTGTTTTTCAGCTGAAAATATATTTCCTCAGCTGTCTCTGAAAGTAAAGGTTAAGTTTAATTTAAAGCAGAGCTTTAGCAGCCTGGAAAATTAAAGTAGCAAGAAAAAAAATCTCGTTTCTCTTTTCTACTGCTCTTAATGTCATTTCCTCTGTCATTGTTTTCTGTCATTGTAGCCACTCCCCTTCTTGCCTTAAGAAAGATTTTTTTTAAAGTCTTAGTAAACAAGTCATGCAGCATTTCTTCCAGCTACCATGAAGAACTTCCAGATTTCCTCACTAAATCCAGGAAAACAATTCACCTGAGCTTCCTTGTTGCTCCTGACCCACTGCCTTCTTATGCAGAGCAATAACCATCCCCATCTGATTGGGTTGTTGTGGAAAAAACAAGGGAAAGGCAAAAAAAATATGTAGGAATTGCAGCTTGTAGCAACTGGAAACTTGTCAGCAGTGGTGATAAACAAGATTTGAACTGGGATGATTTGAAATTTTTTGTTTTACTGGGGGATGAAAGGCAAGGCAAGAGGTCTGCTTGCACAGAGTCACACTTGTGCCAAAGCATGGAGCTGAACCCATCTGGAGTGGCCAGGAAAAGGGGAAAGAGAGGGACAAGTGAGGAAAGGAGATGACAGGTTTCAGTTTGACCTGATGTTAGAGTGTATAACATCAGGCACTCTCAGATCCAGGACATGATGAAGAGGAAGATAAATCCAGCAGCCTTTGATGGGCCTGCCCTGATGGTGGTTATGGACAAAGTCAGTACTATCAAACACCCCACAGTGCAGATAAGACAAGAAAAAGAGATTTTTTTAAAAATAATTTCCTAATGCAGAAAAACTGACAGCAAGAATAAAATAACCACATAAACAAACAAACAAATAACCAAATAAACACACACACAAAAATGTAAAAATCTTAGAATTTGAGGTTTCCCCCTCTCCCTGTATAAACTTGTACAGTAAATCTAACAGAGCAGGGACAAATGAGCAGGGATCTTGCCACTGCTGGTCTGATCACTCAGCTCTGCAATTACTGAGTGTAACTTGCACTCAGGGTAGATGAGATGCAGGACGACAACTGACCTTTGAGAGCCAAAGAAAGCAACCCTGGATCTCATTAAAACCCTGAGTTTGCTACTCAGCAGTGATTATTCACAGACACAAAGGTTGGAGCCTGAAGGGGGTTGTTGTGACCATCTCATCAGCCTGGTAGTGACTCAGCTCTGCTGTCCTGATAGAGCCGGACACTGTAGGAAAATAATCCTGCTTGGTTTAAAGTGTAGGGATGGGACTCAACAGCTCAAACACAGGTCTATCAACATCTGAGCCAGTTGTTTCCAGTGTCAATAAAGAGAAACTGTCTGGACTGAAGGTTATTGAACCTCAGTAGGGCAAATGAATCACACTTCCAAGTGCCTGATGTCTCCCAGGGGCTCAGAAGGAAGCCGTCAGTGGTTAACTCAAGGTGACATCTGCACAGCAGACACTGAAAGTGCAATTTAACACTAAACACTGTTGTCTGGGGATAATAAGTGAAGTAAATGTTGTCCCCCTGCATTTTCACACATCATTTCAAGGGTGTGTGTATTTTCCTGGGGTGCAGGAGAGTCAAGTGCTCATCACAAGTGAAGCCCTGGAAGGAAGCACAGGTGGGAGCTGGACAGCTGGGTTTCAGACACTGTCCTGTTGGATTCCCACAGATCCACAGATTTTGGAAAGCAGGTCCAACTTGTCCTTGCCTGCAGCTAGCCCCCCACATCCCTTGGCTTCCCTCACCCAGGACAGCAGGTAAGGACACAGCCTTCCCAATGTGAGTAAAATCAACAGGTGTGGTCAGCAGTGGCTTCTCAGTGGAGATCCCTCTTCTTGGGATGGGACAGGAACCATGTGGATGCAGTGGGATTGGGAGAGAAGGAAAAGAAAACCTCTGTCTCTTTACTTCAGCTTTTGTGGTCCAAAATTCCTTCTCACCTCCTGGGAAGGTGAATATAGCAGGTTAGAGGTCAGGAGAAGCCTTCAAGTTTCTTCTCTGGTTCTTCGATGCCTGGGGAGAGAGAACTTTCCTGTTCTAGGCCTATCTTGGTTTGGAAAGCCAGGTGTCTGCTAAGGAAGACAGGAGCCTCCCATGAAATGGAAAAATGTAAGCCCCTTCACTCCAGATTGCTATAAATATTAAATTAAGGGGCTCTCAGGCAAAAATGTGGGAGAAGGAATAACAGTTCTTTATTAGGGAAGAAAATGAAAAGATAAAATAAACAATGCAGTTAACTAAAACAATGCTGACAGAGTCAGAACACAGCCTGACACCCTGTGGGTCAGGGTGTTGGTAGCAGTCCCATTGGAATTGTGGCTGCAGCCCTCCTGGAGAGTCAGGTGTGGTTCTGTTGGACCAGAGATCCTGTAGAAGGGTGGAGTCTTCCTCTGAAGATCCAGTGCAAGAGGCAGCTGCTGTTCCTCTGGGAAAATCCAGTGGAGAAGCTGTGCTAGTGTTCCAGAATCTCCAGATTATATCTGGGTAGGAATGCTTGGCTCCTCCCTCTGGGCTCACATCTCCCAAAGGGGTGCTGTAGTTCTTATCAGCCCTGCAGTGACATTCAATAGCCTGTTATCAGCAGATGTGTCCCCAGAGGGAGGAGTGGTTGTGGAAGAGATAAGGAGAACTGCCCACTGAACAGAAGACAACTGCCATCCAGATGGCAAATAGAATACAGTTTGCTTGGCAATCCAGGACAGGGCCATAGGTTCAGCTGCAATGCCAAGGAATGCTGATCTAACACCATGCTGCAGGACTGAAAACACAGGGTGGAGTCACTTGTCTTCTGACAGGTGTGAAGGCCAGATTAGATCATCATGATGCTCCTTTCTGTCTTACAAAGTTGTGACTATTTAAAAACCAGCATTCCAAGAGGAGTCAGAGAGCCCACACTGACGGGTTGGTCTTTCAGCGCTGAAGTGCAAAGACAAGTCTGAGCCTGTGCTGTTTCACCTGACATCCAGAATGTCAGTTATAGCAACAAAAACTAAACCATTGCTTTCCCTTGATCTAAGGGAGGTGACAGTAATCACAGCATCGTGCCCAGAACCTGCCCAATGGTTTTAGGCACTGAAAATGCTTGGATTGAGAAGGGAGACAATAAATCATGGAAGTCACAAGTGTGTTGGATGTGGCCAATAATCTGATAGAGAGCAGGTTTGGATTAGGTATAATTCTACAGTGTGAGGGTGGTGAGGGCCTGGCATGGGTTTTCCAGAGAACCTGTGATTGTCTCAACCCTGGAAGTGTCTAAGGCCAGGTTGGATGGGGCTTGGAGCAACCTGGGATAGTGGAAGTTGTCCCTGCTCACAGCAGGAGGTTGGAACAAAATGATTTTTCAGGTCACTTCCAACCCAAACCATTCTGTTATTCTGTTTGCCTCATAGCAAGGCCAAGGCACTCCAGTGCCACAACACCACAGGGAGTTCATGTCTGTGAGTGCTGGGAAGGATCAATCTTCTCCTTCCAGCCCAGAGCAAGGTCTGTGTGATCATGCCATGCTGTCAGTGTGAGCTACACCAGCCACAGTGGGACAAAAAGGATGAAAACCTTATTAGTATTGTCCATCCCTCATCATCTGTCCAGGTAATCCTATCCAAAACAGTGCAGGGAGAAAAGCTGATTTGTCTTTGGGTCCATCCCCTCCCATTTCTTCCTTCAACCTCTTAGATTCTCTTCTCCCTCCTCACTGCTCTCCTTGGCCTTTCACATTCCCGCCTATCTAGGAGGTTGTTGTTGATTTAATTTTATTTCTCCTAATTGCATTCCAGGTTGCAAGGGAGGCTGGCAATCTGCTGTTCTTCCTGGATAAAGAGGCTTTTTAATTTTTTGAATTTTCATTAATTTCTCTTGAATGCTCATGAAACCAAGCATGTCTGAGAAATCCTATCACTCCATCAGCCTGAGGATTTTCTACCCATTTCTGTGCATTAGATTAATGGAAAATACACTCTCTGTATAGCTGGAGGTTCATGTAATTTGTCAGCAAATTTGAATTCCCACATGTACGCACAGTTTTACTCTTTTCCCTTGGGGAAAATGAAAACAAACCACTTCATTTCTGCTTAAAATCACTTGAACCCATTTGTTTTGTTTTGTTAAGCAGAAACGAAACATTTTGCTTGGGTCATGCTGACCTCATGTTCTGCCTATTTTCATTATACAGGGACTTCATAAAAGTGCTTTCCAGTGTCTTAGACCTTTTTATTCAGCTGGGAGGCAACATTCCAGGATGGACAACATTTTCCTTGGTACACCCTGGACCTTGACTTGCACAGTGTCCATGTTCATCCCGTAAAAAAGGGGAATGCAGTGCCTGGCTGGGGGTAGAGGGGAGCGTGATATCATTAAACCCAAACACAGATGGTCTCTGAGATCTCAGAAAGATTCAGGTTAATTGTTATGGAAAAATACTCCACCAAAAAATAACAACAACCCACAACAAAAAATAATAATTTAAAAAATAAAAAAAACCAAACAAATCCAAACAAATGGAAATATTATTAAATCCAGGAATTTGAAAATATTTCCTTTGGACTAGAAATACCAAAATGAGGTATTTACAGAGACATGTTTAAAGAGAGGGACAGCTGTTCTGGAAATGAGACTATTTCAGACTGGTTTTTGACTAATTTGGGAAGAAAAAATGGCATTTTACTGGTTTGACTGCCTCTTGGTTCAACTGCCTGTAATGCAGCCCCACATCCAGCATCTCCAGACCTTCTGGGAACTGGGCAATCCACTCCTTTCATGAGAAACACAGTTTGCCCAGGCTCTTTGGAGGTTGGCTCCTGTCCTGGTGGGTGCAAGAAGAGACAGAGCAGGTTTGGGGAAAGCACTGCAAGAAAAATGGGGGAAAAGGATCTGTGGAGAGCTTGTAGAGCCAAAAGATGAAATCATGAGAGTGGACTTGTCTTTGTCTAAAGGGAGGAGGCTCAAGCTGAAATTAGAGAGCCCAGCTGAAGCCTGCACCAACGATTCCCTTTCCAGGATCATATGAGAGGCATGAGTCACACACTGTCCCCATCCCTACCTTGGAGGGATGAAGTGCAGCATGGCAGTTTGCAGGGCACTCAGCTGGAAATAATCTCTTGAGGACAAAAAGGCGTTGTTGGAAGCAGCTGCCATTTCCAAATGCCAGCATTTGGAAGTGTGCAAAAAATGACAGTCACAAGAACTGGGATTTGAACAGGAAAAGCAGTGCCAAGTGCTATATTTGGGCATTATTATTGCTGTGTTTGTTATTATTATTATTATTATTATTATTATCACCACTCAAATTATAGTTCTGGTTGGAGACCGTGCATGAGATCAGGCCTCCTTTTAGCAAGGGCTGTCTGAAAATATTGTGAGAAATGGTCCCTTCTCCCAGGGCAAAAATAAACAAAAATGTTTAAAAACATTCTTTTTCAGTAACAGCAAGGTTGCCCTGTGTGTACAAGAAGAGGAGACTTCAGGATATGCAAGAAAGTTCTGAAAAGTGCAGCCCAAATCGTCTATCTGAGAGATAGCTCCTCTTATCAAGGAGTTTTATCTCCTAGTAGATAAGAAAGAGTGAAGTACTGCCATCTCGTTCTGAGGCACAGGGAGATGAAGCAACTCACCCCAAAAACCTACCAGAAGATCTCCCTAAGCTCAGCCTTTCTGGTTCAGAGGAGCAGAAACCTGGTTTCTTCTAAGCTGGAGTTTGGTCACAGGTGGTTTTGTTTCCAGATGTCACTGCCTGGACCACCTGACCCAGGAGAACCCACCTCTTATAGTCAAGAAGACTCACTAAGGGCATCTGGTTGGGCTGGTCTCCTTAAGGATTCCATGCCAATCACAGCCCAGCTGGTGTTTTTAGGGACTACTTAAAAACAAGTAACTGTTTTCTAGGGCACCAGAGTATTGGGGTGTACAGGAGACCTGCAGTGCCCAAGGTGACACAGGGACAGGACTCAGCTGAGTAAATATAAGCATTGTGTGTCATTCTTTCCACACCACAGCTTCCCAGCAGCTCTCCAGCTGCTCCTCCTCAAGGCATGGATCTATCCCAGACCTCTGTCATATCTGCCTGCCCCATGTGGGGACATCTCAAGTGACAACAGACACCTCTGTTAAAGCAGAAGATCCTTCTCTACGTGCAGGTGTCTCCCAGCCTCCTGCTACAGCCAACAGAGAGAGCTCCACCAAGCACTTGGAGCTGCCAAGAGCCAGGTGAGGTGTTCTGGCTGTCCTGAAACATCTAAGCAGCACAAAACAAAAAAGACATAAAAGCTTCAGGAAAATTATTCCCTTTTGGAGTGGCAGCTGGAAGGTGGGAGGTCCTCACATATGGCACAGGACACTTCTGTTGGGAAGCTGAATCGTGTCCACATCCTCTGAGAGAAATCCCTTCCATCCAGTGCATCCTTCCCTGTTGGGACTTAAAAATCTCTCATCACCTTTCTTATGATCTCAGCTGCTCTTGTGACTGTTTTCCAGCAGCATCCCAAATCACTTTCCACAGGAAAAGTATTTGTTTCATGGGTGAGGGAAGTGTGGCACCGAGAGGGGAGCTGAGAAGCCTGTGGTCATCCAGAAGGCAGGGCTGGGAACAAAGCCCAGCTCTCCTGACCATCAGTCCAGGCCCTCTACCCAGGAGGTGTAGCTCTGCATCCCAGGCTCTGATCCTCAGATCCAGCACAGGAGTCAGTGCACTCCAGCTGCTGGCTGAAAGCTGCTTTTTTCCCATAACCAGAGGTTGAAAAGTAGTGAAGTTTCCAACATTCATTTTATCTAAACCCCTAAGCCTCACTCCTGAAGTGACTGGAGGACATGTCCATCCCATTTACATTTTGGGAGGGTTTGAAGCACATGACTATATCCCAGTGCTTTGATGCACTCAGAATTCCCACTCCCATTTGCTGCTGGGTACTGAAAATTTGAAAATTCCCTCTGCCACTTCCCCGTCCAGGCTGTGTGCATTGATATTCTCCACCACCCAGTGCACTGATGTGACTCTGTGCACTGAATTTCAATGAGTGGGTAGGGGGTACAGTCCTCATGCAGAAATCCATTAGAAGCTGCTTGCTATTGAAGGGCAGTGAGCAGATAAATGTGATTGTCTGCGAGTCTGAAAACAAAGGGAATGTGCTGTGATTCCACTGGAAGAAAGGTACTGTCAGTGGAAATGGTTCAATATGAAAACTGCTCTCAGCTGCTGCGTTGAAAAGTCTGAGAAAACTGAGATGACTAAGAAAAGCAATTTAGCTAGGAGCAGGGGAAAAAAAGGAGGGAAAGAAGAAGCTTTATTTTATTAAATTACAGCTGTAGCTTCCTGTTTTTTAAATTCATGGGATGGTTGTAACAAAGGTCAGGAGCCTCATTTTTCAAAGCAAATGTTCAAGCCCCATGTACATCAGTTCAGAGCAGAGATTGCCTTTTCACACTTTGTTCCTGATGTGCCAGACATCCCTGGGGCTTCCTGGGCAGCTTCCTAAGAAATTTCTGACAGATTCTCTCAGCTTTAGCTGGAGCAGATACTTTTTTCTGGGTGCAGGTGAGTCAAATAAAGACTCAGTAAAGACCTCTGGCTGGCTGAGTGCTAGAGGAGGCACCACACTTTGTTATCCCTGTGGTTCCAGCCCTTAGAATTCCACTTTTGCCACCCTTGAGGTGAGGAAGTCTCTTGAAGGGGACACCCAGTGTCAACCAACACAACCTGGCTGGCTTCCAGCTGCCAACCCCTAAGGCAGCCTTAGTCCTGTAGGTCCTGGGTCATATCCACAGCTCCACATGGATGTCTCATACCTGGGGTGAGTTTGAGCTCATGAATCAAGGCTCTGAAGTGGGCTGAGATTATTGCCAACCCCATCCCTAAACAACTGGGCAATTCAGCTGGAGCTGGTGAGTGCAAAAGTAAGGCAAAAGCCTTGCCAGCAGCAATCCCACAAGCTGTGCTGGCACCTTCACCTGCAGGTCCTCAAAAAGGTGTGGTATTAATTTAGTTTTAATTCTCCATCATGCATGTCAGTGATGGAAAAGTCCAATTCCCAGCCAGGACAGGAATAAGCTACAAACTGACTCAGACTCATCTCTGCTTCACCTTCCTGCTCCCTCCAAATGTGAGATTTCAACTTTTCTGCCCTGCAGGCTCCATTTCCCAGCCTTCAAACAACAGCCACAGCACAACATATCTGTCTCTAAGTGTCACAGCTATAATTTACACTTTAGTGCAACCCTTCAGGGTTTTACAGAACCACTAAGTAGCAGGGATGACTCTTTAAAGTGGGGAAGGCATCCATTGATGGTGTTTTCTGCACTTTGTCCTCCTCTGACTTTTTCACAGATTGGCAGGAAGGAAGTTTGTCATTCCAACACAAACTTTAGGCCCAAAACACACAGTTTTCTGCATGGTCCATGTTGGTATCAGCACCAGTGCTTGAAACAGAAAACAGGTGAAATGAGGAAGGAATCACAGAATGAGTGTAGAGAACTGCTTGAACTGCCAGAGCACTTCCCTCCTGCCCTTTATTTCTGCTCACCCATAGCTGTGTGAGAGCACAGCTGCCTTGAGGCTCTCAGACACAAAAATCCCCCTTATGGTCCCTTCTGCCTTGCGGAGTTGGCTGGGACCAAATCCAGGACCTTGATGCAGTTTGTTGTTCCAACAGCACAGAGACACCCAGGGACATTTGAGACACCCATGGGTGACAGAAATACCTGCAAAGGACTTGCAGAGGTGACACATCATGTCTGGGAGGTCAGGAGCAGATGAAGAAGGTGGGAAGTCCTACTTTGGAGCAAATATCTATGAAAGTTCAGAATCCTACACTAGAAGATACAAACAGTTCTTTAGTAGAGACATAAGTGGTAGGCATCAGAATGAAAATAGTGTGAATGCCTATTGCTCTTCCTGCCTGTTCCCCCAGATTTCTCCATCCAAAACACATCAGATGGTGCCCATTATTCCCTTGATTTTTAAGTTTCCATTCACCTTCTTCAGGACAGTGTTACACATCTGCTCTCATTTCTTGCCCTTCCCCAGCCTCACAGCTTTTTCTGCTGGAATAAAGCACCTCCATGCCTCCATCCACACCCCAATTCCTCCTTCAGGACACCCTGTTCCCTGCCTGGCAGGTCTTCACTCAAACACCTCCTTAAAACAGACACTGGAGTGTCAGTTTTGGGATGACACATCCCATAATGGAAACAAACAAGGGGAAAAAGTTCAACAGAAACTAAATTTGGATTGGTGCATGCTGTGTCACCACTTAAAGACCTGAAGACCTGGTGGGGCGGAAGGAGAGCCCAGCCTTCAGTGGGTTTTTTTTTTTTTTTTTCCCTCTGTTTTTGCAGAGAGCACAATTTTATGGGTGCTGATTTTATTTCAAAAATCATGTGCTAAGAAATATGAGTGTCCTGCAGGCTAAATAAAAGCACTGAGGAACTCCTTGTGTGTGGCTGATCCTTTCAGAAGGACAGATGAGCAGCTGTGACCAGTCAGGTCCTGGTTTCACCTTCCCACCACTATCAATACAGGGTGTGTCACATTTTTAGGCTCTTTACTAGAGAGACAACAACCACAAATGCTGTTGTGTCTCCCATGGCTCTTTTTTTCAACTGGGCTACAGCAAAGAGAGATAAAACTGAGATTGCAGGGTGGCCAAAATATTGGAGCAACATGAAGTCATTAATGCACCAGAGAGCTTACTGTTAAACTTTTCCTTTAATCATTAATCATCTTGTAAATAGCATTAATCTGAGTCTCTAAGGAATTACTCTGCAATAGGCTTTGATCCCAGCCTTTTTTGGGAATAAAGTCCTTTGGGAGTGATTTTAAAATCACTTTCATTCTATCAAATATGATGAATTGAAGAGAAGCAGCACCTCCAGTCGTTTCCACTGTGCTTTAAAAGAGGACAAAGATTTTTTCAGAGTTAGCCAAGAAAGGGGAAATTGCAAACACCTGAATTCTCCTGATTTTATTCAAAGTTTTTATTTCCAGACATACTTACAAGAGATTATGCCAGCCTTCACTGCCTTATCCAGAGTCAGCTGTTCCAGCTTCCCAGAGCATATCACAAGTTGGCATGAGGCAGAGATAAGCCTCGAAGGAGGTCAGAGAGAGTTCAAAAGAGCAGAACGAGGACAAAAGGCAAGAACCATCCACGATAAAAAAATGCAAATGCATGAGGCTGAGCAGAAAGGCACATGAAGTGCAGCTGCATCCTCTGACTCTGAACCTTGTGGAAGGGCAGGTTGTCTAGACTGTGCAGCTGCAGTGAAGGATGGAGCCACATGTGATGGAGGGAGAGCAGCAGGAGAGCAGGGGGAAGAGTGGTCTGGTAACAGCCCCTGCAATTCCCATCTGCCTCAACCCATTTATATCCAGAGAGCTCAGTTTAAAAGAGATGACAACCTAGACATAGCATGAACTTTGGGATTTCTGAGAGGCTGGACATTATAAAAATGTTATTATAAAAAACCTTCTCTCAGTAACTTTGAGAAACTGGAGAAAAGGTTCATGATTTCTGGTGCAGGCTAATCCCATTGGCACATCCCTCTTCAATTTGTTCACACACCACTCCATCACCTCTATACTGCACACACACATCCCTCAGAGGCAAGAGATGTTCTTCCTGGCTAAAGAGTTTTTATTTTAGACAAAAAAGCTGTTTAAAAAGTGGCAAAGATGGGCACAAAATGAGTCATGCTGTGAAAGGACTCATCTGAAGGGAAACTTAAACCAGGATCTTCCTCCTCATCACAGGCTGCAGTGTGCTGCCACATACAAGGAGTGGAGAGAAAAGTGTGAATGTGGCCTTTCTGCTCCATGGCCAGGCTCATCCAGTGTAGGAACCAAAGTCCTGGGCTCTCCCTGTGCTCACACTGCATTTCCCCAGCCAGGGCTGCAGTTGCAGAAGTGAAATTAGATAAAATTCTGCTGTGCTTCAGCACAGGCAAACTAAAGCTTTGTATCAAAAAATACATGATGCAAACTCAGGCCACAGGCAAAGTTCCCACAGCAAAGTGAAACTCAGATTTCTTCACCAGATCAAGCAAAAACACACCAGGTTTACCTTAAGTCATCAGACAGACATTTTCTCTCACTGATACAGGAGAGGACAAATCTTTTCTTCCCCTGTCTTCTGCTTGTCCAGACAAAGCCCTGCACCCCTGTAACTAAGATGACCTCATGAGGGAAAACTGGAATTTAAAATAAGAGAAAAGTTTTTAAAAAAATAGCCTTGGGGTTTTGTTCGTGGGTTGGTTCTGTGGGTTTACTTCAACTTTTTTCAGAAGCCACAGTCTGCCTTTCAGACACTCCACCAAGCCACCTGGAACAGGGGCAGCCCAGTCTGAATTTGTACTCAGTGAAGAGCATCAGGGTCTCATGGGTCCTTGGTTTCTCTTTTCACCCCAAGATTGTCCCCTCTCTTCTACTTATCTAGTGACAAAACACCTGCTACCAATACAGCGGGTAAAAATGAGGAAGAAAAATTAAAACTGCCTGGATTTTAGCAGGCAGTGACTGTTAAGAGATGCCTGCAGCCCAGATTTAAAAAAAATTATGTTTCCAAAATCTTCTTCACCTGTGATCATTTGCTGAATTCATGCAGAATCCACAGCAAGCTTCTGCCCATCTGAAGCTCTGATTCATGCCAAGACCACCCTCCCAGCCCAAGTCCTGAGCCTTTAAAGTCACTGGGACACCAAAGCCCAGTCCTAACCCACATAGCGCAAGGCTGGGTCTGACAGGAAAATAAACAGAGATGGAAATGGGTTCCCCATCCCCCCACAGAGGCTCTGATTCCTCTCTTAATTATCTGAAGTGGTGAAGGAAAAGGACAGTTTACAATACAGGGCCTTGGTCACATATGAACATGTTGCCTCCCTTTTCTTTTACAACCTTAGGGAATCATCACAGGCAAATATTCTGCCTTAATTTGCCAACCAAGCTGCATATTGACATTTCACCCAAGGCCACAGTTTGTTCTGAGCACTGTCCAGCTTCCCACAGGAAGCTGCTCAGCTTCTAACATCTTTCACCTTAATATTTACTCCTTTTCCTTCTGCTGACATTTCCTGGCTCTGCACCTTCCTCATGACTCAGAGACTTCCCGGACCCCAACTCGGTGGTGACATCAGCTCTGAGAGCTGAAGTTAACAAACACCACTCGTTATTTCAAACTGTAATTATGGGGGAGGCAGGGGCAGAGGTTGTTTGGCTTTTTTTTCAAGTGAGGATGTTGAGTTTCCTCTAAAACCATATTTAGACCTGAGCTGCAGCATGCCTGCTGTAAGGAATCCCTGTGATTTTAATGACCAAAGGACAGAAAGGAGATCACAGGGCTTTGTTTTGGTCCTGGGTGTCTCAAGAAGTATGTGTAAAGCAAACTGTGCTGCAGAACACCTGGTACAGACATAAGGCAAAAGTCCAGCAGAGCTTCGAGGTGATTTCCGTGTCCTGAAGTCACCTCTGAGAGTGACTTCATCTCCAGGAGACTCGGTGACTTAAAGAAAAACCAAACCAAAACAAAACAGTGAAGGTATTTCAGGCATGCCCAGCATCTGCCGGCTCAAGCAAACATCAGCAACCCTATAAATACATCTGCTTTCCCTGCTTGATGTTGTACATTCACTTTTTACTTGAAAAAGGAGCAAATATCTCATCCTACATGAGCAAGGTGAAGCAGTGCTGGGGCAGCATGTGAATGTCAGAGAATCATAGAAAAGTTTAGGTTGGAAGGGACCCTAAAAATCACCCAGTTGCAACCCCCTGCCATGGATGTCACCCCCTAGATCAGCTTCCTCAGGGCCCTATCCCTCCTGGCCTTGAACAATTCCATGGAAAGTTGTAATACTGATGCTGATTACAGTGGGTTTCAGCACAGCAAATTTTAGGGGAAACAAGCGCCTTAAAATCCTTCATCATTTTAGAGATTCTGAGTTTCCACTGAGATTTACTTGAAATCACAGCTTTTCTATTTTTTTTTAATAATTTTATATTATTTTTGGTGGGTTTTGAGGGTTTTTTTTTAATTTTTGCAGGGTTTTC
Source organism: Haemorhous mexicanus (assembly GCF_027477595.1). Taxonomy (NCBI): domain Eukaryota; kingdom Metazoa; phylum Chordata; class Aves; order Passeriformes; family Fringillidae; genus Haemorhous; species Haemorhous mexicanus. The sequence continues at coordinate 72,412,876 of NC_082345.1, forward strand.
AGGTTCACTTCCCTGATAACTCAATTCTTCAGCCAGACTTCAAACAGAGCCACTTGCAACCACATCACCTTTCCTCTCCAGGACAAGGTGACACACCTGCAAGCACTACCTGGGGCTGTGACTCAGCTCTGCCAGGAGTCACGAGCCCCAGGGACCTGCCAGGCCCCAGGTAACACGTGTCCACACAGGGGGTGAGCTCTCAGCTGGCACCAGAACAAGGCGTGAACCTGTTGGAAATTCAACCCAGGCATTCTCCTGTCAGCACAGGAACCAACGAGATTGCAGAGCTGGGGAGGTTCCTGCAAGACTTCCAGGCTTGAACAGGTGACTTTTAATCTGGTTTATCAGCAGGTCATATGAATTTCAGCAAAGTAATTGAATCTACCTCACCCCTTTAAAAAAAAATAAATAAAAAATCAGACTTCATAACATAAGCAAGATGTTATGAGAAACGCCCTGGAGTACTGGTAGAGATATTTGTTTTTTCAGCCTGGATTTCTTCTTTTTTTTTTTTTTCTTTTTTTTCCTTTTTGGGTGTGTTTTTTAATCTTTTAATAACTCTGTCTGGAATTATTTCTCTGTGAAAACTGCCACCCTGCTCATAAAAGGTAGAAATCATTTGCTAAACAAATGCAAACAGGCACTTTTTCAATGTCTAAACTATTTGGGGAATTTGGGGTTGAGGGATCAGAGCAGACACGTCCAGGTAGGGAAACCTTGCCCAGCATTTCAAGGGGAGGTTTTGGCATATATCAAACTTTCAGGGCAGGGATTTTGGGCTGGCTTTTCCTCTAGGGCTGGTGGTTTATTGGCCAGATATGGCAAAAATGGATCAGCAGCACCTCTGCCCCTCTGTCATGGATGCAGGTTGAAGCACTTCCTCCAGATGCTTCCCACATTTCTGGGCCTGGGCTTGAAGGTGACCAAACACCTCTTGAGTGCCTGCAGAGGTGAACCTGTCCTCTGCCCTGAGCCCTCTCAGCTCTCCCAGTTTATCCTCTCCAGTATCTCTTGTGGACACAACTGTGGCCACATTTCTCTTCACAGAGAAAAGCAAGGCACAACTTCCCAAGAATATTTCTGAGAATCGCAGCGAAGAACCTCAAAGAAAGAAAAAAACAATCCTTATCTCAACTGCTGCTCCTCTTGTTCACAAGTAAAATACATTGTAAAAGATTATTTACCTAAAAGGAATTGGTAATGAGATTCTGGTGTGAGTGTTTTGATTCATTAACCAATTGAATCCACGTGTGTGGTGTGTGTGTTGGGACTGTTGGGTGACAGTCACGAGATTCTGTTCAGTAAAGTAGAGTTGAGTGCTTGTGCAGATTCAGTTTAGATGTAGTGTAATATAGTATAGAATAATATAATATAATTTAGTAATTAATTAGCCTTCTGATATCCATGGAATCAGATGCATCATTCATCCCCTTGGTGGGGGTTGCCTTGATTTACTACACACCACCACCTCAATGCCTGTTGTTCGCACTCCCACAGGTCCCCATAAATTTCTGCACACTTTCCTTGCTGATGTTTAAGGTCAGGCCTTCACACTGAACAGCTGAGACCCAGTGTGGAAGAAACAGGATCCAGAACAGCCAGCAGCTATGTTCAGAGCTGTTGAACCTCACTTTCCAAGCTGCTCAGACCAAGACTTTCCCTCCAACCTCAGCCTCTCCCATGAGTGTTCTGTGACTCACAGGTCACTGCAAGGCTGTCCTAGCAGAGGGCTCCCATATTCTGCACAGTCACTGCTGGCAGTGCTTCATGTGGACCATCAGTGTGATCCTGTACAGCTGCTCTCATGCTCATCCTGTCCTTACATGTTTGTTTCCTTTAATTTGAGGGATGACACTGGCCTGATCCTCTCTCATCCTACTCTTGAGCTCATCCTGTGCACTGTGGGCTGCAATCAGAGTGTGCAAACACAAGTCTTGTACTTATTTGTAGAAAACAACATAAAAATGACTAGCCGAGGGCCATCTAGCCCAGAATTTTGGTTTACAGCAGTGATCTAAGGGAAAATATGACAAGGTAAACACATGGTCACATTTTTCCTGAATGCTGTCCCAGTGAATTTGTGCAAATAACTTTCAAAACCCTGAAAGCAGCAGGACTCTGTCCATGGCATATTTGGTGATGGAAAATATGTCCCTGGCAATGGAGAACATCTGTGGATACACAAAGCTCTGCTTTTCCATCCCCTGTGCTTTAAAAAGACTGAGGTGAAGGTGCTGCAGTTCCAAGAGCAGCACCAGGAGAGGGGTGAAGGTCTCAGGGAAACAGGAGAGCAGCACACAGCCCAGAAAAGCCTCAGATGCTAATACTGTTCCTTTTCTATAGTCAGATTTATTTGGGGATGTCTAATAGGACCACTACTATAAAATAAATTGGATTTTGCCTGAGCTGTGTTAATGGAATAACACTGTGAAGGATACTCCTGCTGCATGAACACCAAAGGGTGAATCAAGATGTTTGATGTGCTGGATAAAAAACTCTAAATGTCCCCAAAATTGTCACCCCAGAGTTGTACATCCTCATGGGCAGACTTTAGATTTTGCTGCTAGGTATGTTGGTTGTTTTAGTGTTTGCAAATATCCCAGAAGAGAGACTGAGACTCCTGGAAACAGCAACAACAACATCAAAAAATCTGAGGCTTTAAAGGCAACTGAATCATTTTGGAATTTAAATGGTGTTGGAAAAAATCTTGAGGAAGTGTGAAAAAGAATCTGGAACAGGCTTCCCAGGGAAGTGGTGGAGTCACCATCCCTGTCAGTGTTCAAAAAACTTTGTAGATGTGGCACTTCTCAATATGGCTCAGAGGGCATGGTGGCATTTGCTTGAAGGTTGGACTTAATGATCTTGGAGGTCTTTTCTGACCTTGATTCGATGACATTACAGGATCAATTAACTCCTCTTGAAACCTTAAAAACTACAGGAAGCATTACTTTAAAAGGCTGAAACTGTCGGTGCAATGTCAAGATTTGGTTCAGATCTGGTTGCAAGAACAGGACACTGCCAGCCTGTGTGGTGAATATCTGTTCCTCAGACAAGCTGCTACTTGAGCAGAGCCTGCTGAAGCAAAACAGGTCCCCTCACACCACTTCACTGGAATAATCCTGCAGAGGAACCTTTTTTTTGCCTGCCTTCTAGCAGAGAAGCAAATAATTCCGTGGATATATGAAAAGCATCACTCGGAAGACCTCAGTATGTTTAAAGTTTATTTTTTGGCACAACCATGGAAGCAAAATTCCCTTGACAACGTCTTGGTCCCTGGAGCCTCATCACTGACCCTGTGGGTGCTTCTTTCTGTCTGTGCCCAGCAGCCTGGAAAGGTAAAGCTAATGACAGCGGGACTAATCTGACATAGAGGAGGGAGCCTTCAATGACTCTGACCCATTAACCCTAATCTCGTAATTACCCCGCCATTGATCAGGAAGTGTGCGCTAATTAGCAGAGCGTTAGAGCAGAAATTCGCACCCAAAGCATGAGTCACACCTAATTATCAACACCTCCTCCCAGGCCTCACAAAGCTGGGGCTGCAGCAGGTGATGTTATCGTGGCCCTCTCCTTTTGGGCAGAAATAGCTCCCAAGAACATGAGAAAATGAGTCTTGTCACTTGCCCTGCACCATCTTGTCCTTGTCGGCTGCTTTGGTGGCAACCTGGTCACAAACCAATTAATGTGACAGAAATGTCATTACAGAACCACAGAATGGTTTTGTTGGAAAGGAACCTTAAACATCATCTCAGTCCAACCCCTTGCCATGAGCAGGGACACCTTCCACTGAACCAGGTTCCTCCAAGCCCTGTCCAGCCTGGCCTTGGACACTTCCAGGGACAGGGCAGCCACAGCTTCTCTGGGCAACCTGTGTCCTCAAAGTGAAGAATTTATTCCAAATATCCAATGCAATCGTATTATATCAATTTAAAGCCATCCCTCCTTCTCCTATCACTGCACACCTTTGCAAAAAAGTCCCTCTCCAGCCTTCAGGGTTAGCCAAGCAGAATCCAGCTTTGTTTTTTGGGTGACACTAACTCAAAACCAAAACCTGGGAGGCTAATTCTCATTTATGCTGTCCCATTTTCTTATGCAAAACAATCTGCAGCCCCTGCACAAAGTAAAGCAGCTGTGTAACAATAACTTAAGACCACCAGGCTGCAGGATCCACTTTGGATCCATGTCTTGCTTGCTTTCTCCAGCCTTCCCCTTCTTCTGCAAGTCCTAGAGGCCCTCTGTAGCTGATTCTTGAAGAGATCTTCCACTGAGTTTCTCTAGGTGACAGGTTTGCTCCTCCTCAGAAGGGATAGGGGCTTCATCCAGCCACATGTTCACCTGGAGGGGTCCCTGTGGAGATTTTAGGGAGGGGAATTGAAAAATTTCACCAGGGAAGGACCAGCTCTATGCCCAGTGCTGTTCTCACCAAGATAATGGGAGCTTTTGGGAAGGAAAAGCCTTCCTCCTGAGCTCTGCTGGGTGATAATGGGTGTTTTTGGGAAGGAAAAGCCTTCCTCCTGAGCTCTGCTGGGCCCAAGGGAATGGCAGACCCATGGGAAGATTACCCTGCTGTGGTACAGTCACACCTGGGTTTTATTTCTCTTAGAAGACTTCTTTTGGCAGGCACAAGGTCCAGGCAGAGGCATCACCCTTCCACGTGTTGGTTATCTCCAGGGGAGGAGCTGGCTCTTCTCTCCATGCTGAACTTTAGGCCCAGGAGCTCTCACAGAGCCTGGGGAGCTGGGCCAGCTCCAGAGCTCCAGTGGGGGACAAGACAGGAGAAAGGAGCTTTGTGCTTTGCAAACTTTCACTTCTCACTGCAGGCTGTCAGTGCACTCACCATGGTGGTGTCTGAGACCAAATAATCTGATTTTTTTTGGTCTTGTGAAGTGGTCAAGAGGAAGAGACAGAGGCAAAAGCCATTCTGTTTGACATCAGCATTCCTACTGAAGAGAAAGAATTTCTGGTCAATGAGTCAAAATAAGGGTTTTTTAAATTTTTTTTTTTTTTTGTTAATTTTGCAGCCAGGGGCAATTGCAATGTGGGATTGGAGCACTTTTCAGCCAAGGTCTCCAGTGGTCCTCAGGTCCAGGCAACGAGCTCCAAAATGCAGCCCACATGGAGCCTTTCCTAGATCCATGATCATGGCTCAGGAACGGGCACATATAGCTCTTCATTGGCCAAATGCAGTTTTACTTTTGGTTTTATTTCTTCAAATTTCCGTTGTGGAAGGAAAAGAAAGCAAAAGCAACAAACAAAGGAAACCGCACACGAAATACACTGTTTTGCCAATAATGCCTGAAAGGTGAGAATAAAATTTTCCAGTATTCCAGGAGCTAAGTCCAGGTGAGCTCCCACTCCAAGAGATTAATTTGCTAAGAACAGTGTTATTCTGCCTTGTGTCTTTGAGGATGTATCAGAATTAAATCTCAGGGGTTTTGTTTTATTATCTGCTTGCTTTAAAACTCCATTTTCAAGTCTTGTAAGCCACTTGTGACTGAAAACGTTGTCTGAGGTTGTACAAAGTCCAAATAGCAGCTCACCCTGCATTGAGGATCAAGTTCCACTGCTGCACATGGTGTGCAGCTCTCTTTTGTCCTGACCTTCGGATCTTGCTACTTCATATGCCTGGAAAGCAGAATTCAAACTGGTAATAATGATAATAATTGATAATAGTTGCCCTTATAATCTGCTTTTCTTCCAAGAACATTCAGGTGCTTTAGAACTCCTGGGAGACTCTGGTCCCTGAACTGTTTTCATTCACTATTGTTTCAATCATCACCATGTTAGCAGACTCTAAACAAGAAGGAGTGGTGAGAATAATGGAAACTCTTTGTGTTGGAGAACTTTGTACCACATGTGTGAGTCATCTTTATTCCTTATTTATCTTTCATCTTTATTCCCTATTTTGGTGGGATTCCCCTCAGCACTGCAAATCACCACAATTTCATTCAATCCATGTATAAAGTGGCACTGAAAAGTCAATTCTGCCCCAGGTCAGTCTTGAGGATTGGTGAAAGACATGGCAAACCCGTGTCCCTCAGCAGCTTTTGTTACTCTTACAAAATATTCCTTGTATGTCTTCCACAGACCAACTCAGAGTAGAAAAGAACCTGAAAAAATAAAATGAAAGGAAGTAAAAAAAAAAAAAAAAAAAAAAAAACTAGAGCAATACTGACAACAAAGGATGAAAGGATGAGATGATCCTGTGGTGGATAAGAGTAAACATCTCCCTTTTCTTCCACTGAGAAAAATTTCACTGGTTTCAACTCTTTTCAAGGAAATGTTTATCTCTGTAAATCTGGAAATAACCAGATTTCCATCTCTGAGAAGGTGGCCCGAAGTTGCCATCTGACTAATTTAACCTGTTTTGGAGTGAAAGAGAAGCAACTTCTCAGGGGAGTAATTCCCTGTGGACACCACCCCACGTGTAGAGCCAATATGACAGGCAGCCTTAGCTCAGACCAGAGCCCACATCAGCAGAATTTGTTTGCTGTGGCTACTCATGAAGAGTCACTTCTTCATCAAGTTAGAGCCTATTAATATACAAATCTTTAAAAATCTCTGTTATTGTGTGTTTGGATCAGAATCACAGAATAGTTTGGGTAGGAAGGTATGTTAGAATGGTCACCTAGACCAACCCCCCTGCCACAGGCAGGGACACCTTCCACTGGGCCAAGTGAAGAGCCCCATCCAGCCTGGCCTTGAATAGGGAAGAGCAATCCAAGCTTTTACTTTTTCCCCCTGATTTTGGAGCATTTTCTACCAGAAGTGTGGATCCCTTTGTTCCTGTTGGTTGTCATAACCCAAACCCAAACTTGCCATCACAGGCTACTCTAGATGATGGAGTGGTTGCTATGGTCCCACACTGAAAATGATAAGGACCTTTGCATTCCCTGGCACTCAAGGGGCTTCTCCAGTCAAGCTGCAGACAGTGAGGAATTCATCCCTCCTGCAGAGTTCTCATTGTTCCTCCTGTTTAACACACAGGTAACACAAGCCACAGAGAACATCCTGGCCAAGGTCTTGGAAGAGTCTCAGACACAAATTCAGAAACTGAGCTCAAATGTCTCCTCTCCAAATCCTGCTGATGGAGCACTGTCAAAAGCTCCTCTTCCCATCACCTCAGGTAGATTCCTTTGTGCTGAATCACTGGTAGCAAAAGGAATATAGTAATTAGAATAATTAACTCCTACATAAGCAAGGCATGATGTGGTTTGCAGAGATCTCCAAGAATTTCATATCAGTAATTCACATCTACATAAATGGAAGCACTGGAAAGTCAAATCACCCAACCCCAGGCCTGTCCTTTTCAGTCACAGGCATGTCTGGGATCAGAGAGGTTGCTGTGAGCTCCTGAAACCCAGCTTGAAATAAATAGGGCAGGAGATCTTTCTCCTTTTTAATGCCTTTATTAAAAATCACCTTGGGTGGGGAGAACAGACAGGTCACGCTCACACCACCAGTGCTCCCAGGAGTGGCACAGAGGAGGAGGAGGAAAAATGCAGCTTTGTCTGCTGGTCTGCAGGCAGAGCTGGGGCTTCTGCCCTCAGGAGAGCACCAGGAGATTCCTGCTTTTTCAGTTTGACATTTGGGGTCCTCTTTCTAGGCAACGTCCTTTTAGTTTAGGGTGAAAGGTAAAAAGGGTCTTAGCAGACACTGGATTCTGTTCCTCTCATCTAGACATCACTTTAATCTCTTAATTCTGTGGTGGCTAGTTGTTTTTAGGGGTTTTTCCTGCTAGATTTGGTGAGGGGTTTCCTCATTTGCATGCCAACCCCAATGTCACCTCCTCCTCACAGTCCCGGGTGCCATCCTCCAGGCAACAGCAGGGTTTTCTAACTATCAACAACAGGTAGTAAAAGGAAAACTATTAACAACAGGTGATTACAACATGAAATTATTAACAAACAGCCAGAACTCCAACTTGGCAGCAACTGGTTCAGCTTGTGAACTCTGCAACCTTTAAAAAAATGGACAGCTTTTCTACTCATAACACAGCTCTCCTCATGCCAAGTTGCCAAAGGGGGATGGACACCCAAAGGGACACCAAAGGTGGGTGAGAACACCAGTCAATCTTATCACATGCCTACAAGCCATCCCAGAGAGGCTGCTTGCAACACCTCATCCTTGGAGCATTCAGCATGTGATCAAGGTCACATTTTGCATGTCAAATTCCCCAGCTGGAGACCTGGGCAATGCTCCTGAGGAATTTGGGTGTGTTTGCATGTGTACCTTTATCAGACATTCAGCATGCCAGGGGGAGCAGCACAAGCATGTCAGCTAGAAGAGATGCTACTCAGGATTTGGTAAAAAACACATTTTTTCCAGGAAGTTATGCATGATTGAGAGGTGTCTGCATTTCTCATGTCCTTTTAGACCTGGTCTCCAGGACTGGTCTTTGGAAAAGTGACAAAGTCAATGTTTCAGCTGGAGTTCAACTCCTGCAGAAACTACACTGAGACTTTTTTGTTGTTGTTGTTTGTTTTCCTTGGAAAAAGCCTACAGGTTGCTATGCACAGCATTCCTAATTTACCCAGCCATCTGCAGCAGAAGGCTGGTGGTGAATCAACACCAGCTGGAGCTCAGCAGAAGGTTTTAGGTTGCAATTATGCTGGGCTATGTTCTGAACCTTCATTAATGGCAGCCTCCCAACTGTTTCTAATATCTACTGATACTCTGATTGATCAGATCCTCACCAGAAGAGCAAGCAAGAGATCTTGACATGGTATTTAACTCCTAGATGACTGTTGGTGTCACTAAGCAAACTGGTTTTAATAATCTCCAATTTTCCAAAATCCACCCTCCTTTTGGTTTACAAGTTCCTCCAAAGCTGCTTCCTTCCATTTTCCAGGACCCCGAAAATCTGACAGCATTTGACCTAACCTTGGGAAAGTAAAGTGTTTGTTTTTTGGTGAGGGAGCATGCTGAGATCAGTTCCCAGATCTGTCAGCCAAGATGTTAGATGATGTCCAGGCCACCTGCAGGATTCCCTGGCCTATTAATGGCTCACAGAAGAGGAATATAAAGTTGTCTTGGTTTGGATAAGACAGGTGCCTGCTAAAGAAGGCAGGAGCTTCCCCTGAAATGGAGAATGCAAACCCTCCCCACCCCTCCAAATTGCTATGAATTTTAAATTAAGGGGCTCTCAGGCAAAAAAAATACGGGAGCAGGAAATAACAGTTCTTTAATAGGGAAGGGGGGAAAAACCATAAAATGATAAAATAAAAACAATGCAGTACACTAAAATGACAGAGTCAGAACTCAACCTGACACCCTGTTGGTCAGGGTGCTGGCAGCAGTCCAGTTGGAAAAGTGGCTGCAGTCCTCCTGAGGTGTCAGGTGTGGTTCTGTTGGAGCAGGGGGTCCTGTAGAAAAAGGGTGATTCTTCCTCCGCAGATCCGTGGAAGAAGAAGCAGCTGCTGTTCCTCTGGTGAATCCAGTGGAGAAGCTGTGCTGGTGTGTCAGAATCTCCTGATTATATCTGGATAGCAATGCTCGGCTCCTCCCTCTGGGCGGAGCATCTCACAATGGGATGTTACAGTTCTTATCAGCCATGCAGTGACATTCAATAGCCTCTTATCACGGGATGCCCCCTGCTGAGGGAGGAGTGATTGTGATCTCGCAGGGAGAGAGATAAGGGGAAATTGCCCACTTAACACCTAGACAACTGCCATACAGATGGTAATAGAATACATCCTGCCTTGCAATCCAGAACATAATCCACCCCTTATTCTATTTCCATCTGCATCACAATGAATCCTTACACACAGTTCTCACTTAAGACTAGGTTTCCCTGTGGTACACAACGGCTTTCTCCATCTTTCTGCATTACCCACCAAGTGTAACCAGGTCCTTGAGCAAAAACAATTCCACGGATGGGTTTGTCTTTGCCTGAGGTGGGAGTAATCCAAACAGTCTTTCCTAAAATACCTTTCATGTGTACAACAGGGACTTTATCTCCATCTACAGTGTGCAGGGGTTCAGACTGGGCAGGACCAGCTCGATTGATAGACCCTCTGGTGTTGACCATCCAGGTGGCCTTTGCTAAGTTCATCTCCCAATTTCTAAAAGTCCCCCCACCAAGTGCCTTCAGGGTAGTCTTGAGTAGTCCATTGCACCGTTCAACTTTCCCGGCAGCTGGTGCATGGTAGGGGATATGGTATATCCATTCAATACCATGTTCCCTGGCCCAGGTGTTGATAAGGCCGTTCTTGAAATGGGTCCCATTGTCCGACTCAATTCTCTCAGGGGTTCCATGTCTCCACAGCACTTGCTTTTCCAGGCCCAGGATGGTGTTCCGGGCAGTGGCGTGAGGCACAGGGTGGGTCTCCAACCATCCCGTGGTGGCTTCCACCATGGTCAGCACGTAGCGCTTGCCTTGGCGTGTCTGGGGCAGTGTGATGTAGTCGATCTGCCAGGCCTCCCCATACTTGTACTTGGACCACCGCCCACCATACCACAGGGGCTTCACTCTCTTGGCGTGCTTGATGGCAGCACACGTTTCACAGTCATGGATAACCTGAGAAATACTGTCTTTGGTTAAATCTACTCCTCGGTCTCGTGCCCACCTATAGGTGGCATCTCTACCTTGATGACCTGAGGCATCGTGGGCCCATCGAGCTAGGAACAACTCCCCCTTATGTTGCCAATCTAAGTCTATCTTCGACACCTCTATTTTTGCTGCCTGATCTACCTGTTCGTTGTTTCGATGTTCCTCATTAGCCCGGCTCTTGGGGATGTGGGCATCTACGTGGCGGACTTTCACAGGTAGGTTCTCCAACCGAGCGGCAATTTCTTTCCATTCCTCAGCAGCCCAGATTGGTTTTCCCTTACGCTGCCAGTTGGCCTTTTTCCACCTTTCCAGCCAGCCCCACAGAGCATTGGCTACCATCCACGAATCAGTATAAAGATAGAGCCTTGGCCATTTCTCTCTCTCAGCAATGTCCAGGGCTAGCTGAACAGCTTTGAGTTCAGCAAGTTGACTTGATCCACCTTCTCCTTCGATAGCCTGAGCAACCTGTCGTGTGGGACTCCATACGGCTGCTTTCCACTTCCGGTTCAACCCTACGATGCGACAGGAACCGTCAGTGAAAAGAGCGTAGCGTGTTTCCTCTGCTGGGAGTTGGTTGTATGGTGGAGCTTCTTCGGCACGTGTTACTTGCTCTTGTTCCTCTTCATCAGAAAGACCAAAATCTTCACCTTCCGGCCAGTTTGTAATTATCTCTAAAATCCCAGGGCGATTCAGGTTTCCAATACGGGTGCGCTGTGTGATGAGGGCAATCCATTTACTCCATGTAGCATCAGTGGCATGGTGGGTGGTGGGAGCCTTTCCTTTGAACATCCACCCCAGCACCGGTAGTCGGGGTGCCAGGAGGAGTTGTGCTTCCGTGCCAATCACCTCTGAGGCAGCTTGAACTCCTTCGTAGGCAGCCAAGATTTCCTTTTCTGTGGGAGTGTAATTGGCTTCGGACCCTCTGAAGCTTCGACTCCAGAATCCCAGTGGTCGGCCTCGAGTCTCCCCAGGCACCTTCTGCCAAAGGCTCCAGGACAAACCATGGTTCCCGGCTGCAGAGTAGAGTACGTTCTTTACCTCTGGTCCCATCCTGACTGGGCCAAGGGCAACAGCATGAGCAATTTCTTGCTTAATCTGGGCAAAAGCTTGTTGCTGCTCAGGGCCCCAGTGGAACTCGTTCTTCTTGCGGGTGACCAGGTAAAGAGGGCTCACGATCTGACTGTACTCGGGAATGTGCATCCTCCAAAAGCCTATGGCACCCAGGAAAGCTTGTGTTTCCTTCTTGCTAGTTGGTGGAGACATCGCGGTGATCTTGTTGATGACCTCAATGGGAATCTGACGCCGTCCATCTTGCCACTTTACTCCCAGGAACTGGATCTCTCGAGCAGGTCCCTTGACTTTGTTCTTCTTGATGGCGCAACCGGCTTCTAGCAGAATCTGGATGATTTTCTTTCCTTTCTCAAATACTTCCACTGCCGTGTTCCCCCACACAATGATGTCATCGATGTATTGCAGATGTTCTGGGGCCTCACCCTTTTCCAGTGCAGTCTGGATCAGTCCATGGCAGATGGTGGGGCTGTGCTTCCACCCCTGGGGCAGTCGGTTCCAGGTGTACTGCACGCCCCTCCAGGTGAAAGCAAACTGAGGCCTGCACTCTGCTGCCAGAGGAATGGAGAAAAACGCGTTAGCAATGTCAATGGTGGCATACCACTTTGCTGCCTTGGACTCCAGCTCGTACTGGAGTTCCAGCATGTCTGGCACAGCAGCGCTCAGTGGTGGAGTCACTTCATTCAAGCCACGATAGTCCACAGTCAATCTCCATTCTTTGTTAGACTTGCGCACAGGCCAGATGGGACTGTTAAAGGGTGAGTGAGTCTTGCTGACCACCCCTTGGCTCTCCAGCTCACGGATCATTTTGTGGATGGGGATCACGGCGTCTCGATTCGTCCGATACTGCCGGCGGTGCACCGTCGAGGTGGCGATTGGCACTCGTTGCTCTTCCACATTCAAGAGTCCTACTGCGGATGGGTTTTCTGACAGTCCGGGCAAGGTGTTCAACTGCTTAATGTTCTCTGCCTCTACAGCAGCTATGCCAAAAGCCCATCTGAGTCCTTTTGGGTCTTTGTAATAGCCATTCCGGAGGAAGTCTATGCCTAGAATACATGGGGCCTCTGGGCCAGTCACAATAGGATGTTTCTTCCAGTCTTTCCCAGTCAGGCTCATCTCAGCTTCCAAAAGGGTCAATTGCTGTGATCCCCCCGTCACCCCGGCAATGGAAACAGGTTCGGCCCCCACATGTCCCGATGGTATCAGGGTACACTGTGCACCAGTATCCACTAAAGCATCGTACCTTTGTGGTTCTGATGTGCCAGGCCATCGGATCCACACCGTCCAGAAAATCCGATTTTCCCGTGCCTCTCCCTGGCTAGAGGCAGGGCCCCCCTAACCCTGGTTATTATTTCTTCCCTGGGCATACATGGTAGAGGTACCCTCAAGGGGATCTGACGGATCATACTCAGCAGCTCGGTCATGGGAGGTTGAGGCTACCTTCACTTTGCTGGAGTTCTCTCGGTTAGTGTTTCCCTCCTTGAGTTGACGCACCCTTGCTGCCAGGACTGAAGTGGGTTTTCCATCCCACTTTCCCATGTCTTCCCCATGGTCCCTCAGAAAGAACCACAAGTCAGCCCGTGGGGTGTACCCTCTCTCTCTAGGTGGAAAATGTTGGGCTCTAACTCTGGGGCCTGTGACTCGCACTGGTGCAATATGGGAATTGTTCCTTCTCACCGCCTCCCTCATCTCCCTCATCTCCTCTCTGAGTTCTTGGACCACGGCAGAGACATGAGCTTGCATGGGGCCATTGATCATACTTTCATAATTTCTAAGTTTGTTTGCCACAGAACCCACTGTCTCTCGGTTGGTATCAGCATTGATCGTTGCAATGAAAGTGGTGTATTGAGATGGCCCCAGATTTGCCAGACTCCACAGCATCTGCCCTGTGCACCTGACCTGGTCGGGGTCATTATCATGCTGTCCATCTCTCCCAAAGAGTACCTCCAATACTGCCACTTCCCTCAGCTGTTGGATCCCTTCCTCAAGAGTCTTCCAGCGCATTCTGTGGTGCTGCTCCTGCATTCTTTCCCTGTGGACAAATCTCTCTCTGACACTTGTTAAAAGCCGCTCCCAGAGGGAAAGGGACCCTGGCTCCCTTACAAAAATCTGATTGATACCGGAGTCCTGAGTTAAGGGTCCCAGATTCCTTGCCTCACCACCATCCAGTTGCACACCTGTACCCATAAGGTCCCAGACCCGAAGTAGCCAGGTTGTATAAGCCTCACGTCCCCGTCGTACAATGTCTTTGTGTAGATTACGGAGACTTTCGTAAGTCAGGGACTCGGTGATGATTGCAACCTCTGGCTCCCCTGTGGGTTGTGAGGGCCCTCCCCTATCTGGGTGCTCTGCTTTTGTTTTAGATCTCCTTGTTTCTACAGGGGCAACTGCTGCTGGCTGTGACTGCCTCTGCAGTTCAGCTGGAACCTGGACAGTTGTAACATCTGTGGGTTCTGCTGCTGCACTATTAGATTCTCTCTCTTCAAAGCAGGGGGAGGGCTCTGCACCAGCTGGGGAAGTGTACTCCTTCAGGGTCTGGCCTATCTCACGCATCTCCTTCACCAGACCCCCCACCCAATCTGGGTAGTTCACATCTGGCACGGGCTGTGGGGTAGGAGTAGGCTCTGGGGCAACAGCATCCCTGGACTCTGGTGGCGTGTTAGGTTCTGATGCAGGTGTCAGGGTAGTTATCCAGGTTAGTCTCTCTCTCTCTCTAAATGCTAAATAGAACAGGCCTATCAGCAACACCAGCCACTGTATGATATCATTAATGTTTAGATTGGATCTGAACCCTTCAAAAACTGGTGGGGTGGACCCAAAGAGGTGATTAAAGGGTTGGGAGAAAATTTCCCCTGGTGTAATTTCCTTACAGCAGGTGCCATTATTAAAGTAACCCCAAAAACACATAGTTAAGGTGTGATAGCTGTGAATCCATGTGCCTGCCTTCCAGAGGAAGTTAAAAATCCATGAATTCCTCACCTTATTCACCCATAAAACAAACCGGATAATAGCCACAGTAGCCTTGGTTATAGGACCCATGTTAAGATAAGGGCCTACAAATGGGAGAAATACAGCCATGATCACGTGCCACCCAAACCAGGGTAAACTGGACCACATGGTGTCACTTGATGAGGTTTGTATAGCCACACAAAAATTAGATTACTCAAGAACTGTTATTCCCTTTTTGTTTATTTGCCCTCGAGCCCCACGTTGGGCGCCAAAAATCTGTCTTGGTTTGGATAAGACAGGTGCCTGCTAAAGAAGGCAGGAGCTTCCCCTGAAATGGAGAATGCAAACCCTCCCCACCCCTCCAAATTGCTATGAATTTTAAATTAAGGGGCTCTCAGGCAAAAAAAATACGGGAGCAGGAAATAACAGTTCTTTAATAGGGAAGGGGGGAAAAACCATAAAATGATAAAATAAAAACAATGCAGTACACTAAAATGACAGAGTCAGAACTCAACCTGACACCCTGTTGGTCAGGGTGCTGGCAGCAGTCCAGTTGGAAAAGTGGCTGCAGTCCTCCTGAGGTGTCAGGTGTGGTTCTGTTGGAGCAGGGGGTCCTGTAGAAAAAGGGTGATTCTTCCTCCGCAGATCCGTGGAAGAAGAAGCAGCTGCTGTTCCTCTGGTGAATCCAGTGGAGAAGCTGTGCTGGTGTGTCAGAATCTCCTGATTATATCTGGATAGCAATGCTCGGCTCCTCCCTCTGGGCGGAGCATCTCACAATGGGATGTTACAGTTCTTATCAGCCATGCAGTGACATTCAATAGCCTCTTATCACGGGATGCCCCCTGCTGAGGGAGGAGTGATTGTGATCTCGCAGGGAGAGAGATAAGGGGAAATTGCCCACTTAACACCTAGACAACTGCCATACAGATGGTAATAGAATACATCCTGCCTTGCAATCCAGAACAAAAGTTTAATATCTATATTTTGTCAAAACTCTGACTTGGTGTCATCCTACAGACCTTCCCATTTGGTCAAACTGATCCAAGTTCCTAATAATGGTTTCACTAACCAGAAGAATTAAGTGCAAACCGATGTATGGGGCTTTGAGCTACCTGGTCAGGTGGAAGGTGTCCTTGCCCACGGCAGGGGTTTGGAACTGCATGATCTTTATGGTCCCTTCTGACCCAAACCTTCCTAGAATTCTCTGATCTTCATCACTGGCAAACACAAGAGTACAGAATAAGTCATTGATTGAATCAATGAGTTGAAATCCATCATTTTTATCTAAAAGGCTTTGTACTCCATAAATAAGGGCAAGTTCAACTAAAAATTATTGATGTTTTCTCTGGAGCCCCAAACATCTTTGCTGACACCAGAGGAGACCTGAGTGCTGGTCATTTCCATTATTTTGAAACCTTTTAATGCTCTCTGATGGTTTTATAGATGCTGTAAAACACTCACACTTTATCCTCCCCTTTGCCTTGAGTGTGGACTGCCGAGGACTGGGAGATGCCAAAGTTTCTGCACAGCCTTTGGCTTCATCTACAGGAGCAGGAGTTTTGAACAGAATCAGTTTTGGGTCTTTATTTCATAAAATGAATAACAACATTCTTGAGCAGGTAGAGATGAACGTGTGTATTTTGAATCCCTGCTACACCTGAGAGTGAAGGGCAGGAACACTCCCACAAAATGCCTTAGAACAGCTCCAGCTCCTAAATGCTGGAAGAGATGGATTTTGTGGCTGGCAGTCAAAGCTCTGCTCACAAGGATTAAATCTTGGGACACATCAGAAATGACTTGTTGCCTTGCTCCATAAATTTGATCTTTCCTAGGCCTGGAACAGTTTTGACCCTCTAGGATTTTTTGTCCTGGGAAGAGCACAATCAAGTTCTGCTCTTAATACAGGAGCTGGAAATTCAATATATTTTCACTGATTTCTAGTGGTTTGATTTAAGCTGGTTGAAATTGGAACATGACATAGATACAGACCTGTTGCTTCAGCTGCACAGGTCCCTCTAACATTTCTTCACTGCTTAATATGAGGGATGCTTTGTATCTGGTCTCAGGTAACTCAATTAACCATATTTGATAACCTCTCTGTCAGAGAATCACAGAAGGATTGGGTTGGAAGAGACTGTTAAGCCACAGATCATCCAGCTCCAACTCCCTGCCATGGGCAGGGACACCTTCAACTAATCTTGGGTTACTCCAAGCCCAGTCCAGCCTGGCCTTGGACACTTCCAGGGATCCAGGGGCAGTTCCAGCTTCTCTGGGAAACAAATCTCTGTTTCCTTCCGACCTTCACTGAAGGATCTGCTCAATCTTCACAAGTTTATGCTGACAGTGGAGAGCATCCTATAGGCAAACACAGACCAGAAAGAGCAGCACTGGAACTCCCAGTCACTATCTTTTGCCTGGAGTTTGCTCATTCTCAGATAACAGTCCTTAGGTATTTTTTTTTCCTTTCCTATGAATTTTGAAGGGAAATGGGCTGGTTTTTATCTTAAGAAACTGGGTTGATTTTTTTTTTTCTTTTTAAATATGCAGTTAGCTCATAAAAACAGGATTTGCTTATAATTATTCAATCCAATGATCCTGGAAGTATCCTCCAAACCCACTCCCGGAGGGATCACGAGGAGCCAAGACGTGGCATGGCAGTAGATGGCGCTGAAGGTCTTGGAGCCCATCAAGGAGCCCCGATCAACCCACTCCCACATTGTAGGGCTTCCCAAAAAACCTTCCCCCACTCTGTTCCCCTCCTACAGCAGAACACAGGGAGACCTTGCCACTGGAACGTGGGACGTCTCGAGACCACATGCTGTGGATGATGGTTAGAGGGTCTAACTGGGAGGATGACAATGGCAACGAGCCAGGGACCACAGAAGATCCCTGGTTTTGGACAGCAGCCCTGTGTAGTGCCTTTTCCAGTACCAGCCTATTTGGAGTGTTCCACACGGCTACAAAGCAGCTGGTGGCTCCTTGCTCTGATCTCAGTAACCTCTCCAGAGGCAATTTGCATTTATAGATTCAGAAGTGTGTCTCCAATTATAGAAGTGCTGCAAGGTGGCTCCAAGGCGCTGTCACCAAGAGACCCCTGGGGACTCGACAGCTCCTGGGTCAGGAGCCATCCTACTTCCTCTTATCTGATAGAACACGCTGTATCTTAGCTGGAACTTGACACATGATTGAAAAAAGACTGCTGTGACCTCCCAGACTTCCCTGCCTGCTCCTCTGAAGGTTTCAAGAAAAAAAAAAAAAAGCAGACGAAAGTATTCCTTTGGCCTGCTCTGTAGGTGATATGCATGTGGTGGTGTGGCTGGAGGAGGTTGTACCTCATGGTGACTCAGACCTGGGATCACAAAGGTTTCTTAGCTGAAAAAATGCAGATTTGTGTCTATTCCACTGGTGGGTGGAAGAAACACACATTTCCAGGTGCCCACAGGAAGGAGCAGTGGAAGGATGACTTCAAGTGGATCATGTGTCATATTGAAGCACTTTCTGGTGTGACTAAGATGAGTTGTGCCTTCTGTACCTCAGAGAGCAGAGGAGATGGACAGATCTGTCTGATCCTGGCTCCCTGTCCAATCATTTGAGTCAAAAGCAAATGGGCATTTTTTTATTTTAAGTCTAAACTTGACATCACACCTGCTGCTTGCTCTGGGAGCTGAGCATCACCCACATTTCTCTTGGAGTTAAATTGCAGTATGGGCACTGCTGGGGCACCTCAGTTAAGTACTGAGTGTTCCTGGCAAATTGGTGTCATAAAGGCTATAAAAGCAGATAAGGATAAAATATGTCCTTAATTGCTTGTGAGGCCAGGAGCAACCAGACTTGGGCCAGACAAGAATCTGCACATTACCCTTAATGCTTCTTGGAGCTCAAACCCATTCCAATTCAGGAGCCTCACCAGGGCAATGGAGAAACACCCCCAGGATGACATCAGAATAAACCCCAGCTCCATAAAATACTCAAGATAGCTGAGAACTTCCTTGTTTTTCACACCCTGGTAGACGTTGGAAAAACCTTCCCCTGGGGCCAGTTCCCTGACCTCCAGCAGCCCAGGGTTACTCATCCCATCACAGGTCATTGTGACCATTTTAGACAGGAAATTAAGCTTCTCACTAAACACCCCTTATCTAATCTCCGTGGTCAGTATTTCCACCTTGCTTGCACTAAAGACATTTCCTGACATCCATAAAGCTGGGACAGGTCACAGGACAGTTATCACCGGGCTGTGTGTGCTCACAGTGAGGGGAAGCTGCAACACCTCCACGTTTTACTTGCAGCCTCATTGAATCAGCCCTTGGATGGAACTCTTCAGTGGTCATGTGATCAAGGCTAGGAATTTACCTAGAATTTAGTCTCATAAAGTCATTTCATTCCTCTCATGGCAGTTACCTTGAGATGATCAGGACATTGATGCTTGCACTGGATCCACATTGATTCTACAAAGTACAACTGGTGCATGTTTGTTTTTTTCTTCTTTATGAACAGGAACAAGGGCATGTGGTGACAGGTTAAGGGGGAATGGCTTTTAATTGAAAGAGAATAGGTTTAGATTGGATATTACAAAGAAATTCTTCCCTGTGAGGATGTGGTGAGGCCCTGGCAACCTGGCACAGGTTGCTCAGAGAAGCTGTGGCTGCCCCTGGATCCCTGGAAGTGTCCCAGGCCAGGTTGGATGGGGCTTGGAGCAACCTGGGATAGTGGAAGGTGTCCCTGCCCATGGAAATGGGGTTGGAATGAGATGGAATTTAAGTTTCTTTCCAACCCAGACTACTCTGTAACTTTTAATTAATTGTTCCTGATGAGGTTTTCTCTGGCTGGGATAACCAGTGCTGTGTGCTAACTTAATTCATCCCAGAAACATTCCCATAAAAGCCCATGCTGGTGTTAAGCACACCTAAATGTTCATAACTAGACAGATGGAGAAAAGATGCACATGTGTGCGTGTGCCAAGACTGAAATGGCATCATCTGTCATGCATTCACTCTTGCAAACATCTGATTTATGCATCATTAATGCCAAGACACCCGGATTATCATTTCCAGCACTGTGTACTCATCCGTAGGTGAACGTGGGTGGATAGAGATTTATGTCTGTTAAATGCTTTAGCATACACACATGAATATGTGAGTGGTCTAATCTGAGTGCAAGATTAGAAATGGATAGACAAATGTGTGGTGCAGAAGAGTTGTTCAGATATCCAAAAAGAAATCTTGTGCACCTAGTTGTCAAATTGCTAGAAATCCCAGCATATATATAAGAAATCTTGCCAGCTCCTTTCCTCCCCTGCCTTAGCAGATGAAAGTGTGCCCAGGTTTGCTGGGATCAAAGGAATCTATCATCCACGAATGAGTGTGTGCCCCTGTGACACAGAAACAAATATTTGGATGCTGAACTGGCAATAAATAAATACCTGCCAGTGTTTATTCCACACCCCAGGGTGGGGCTGGCACTCGGGCTGATCAAGTGAGTTCCTTTTGTGTTTGTTTTGTCCGTCTCCGGGGGGACTTTTCCCATCCTTTCCCAGCCCTCTGTTGGGGTTTGACAGGCAGGGGCTGACAGTGCTGCTCTGTGTGACAAGAAAAGCTGCAGAGGTGGGCTGGAGACCGACTCATCAGGGAGCTTTAATGAGCAGTGTGGGGAAAGGAGAAGCATCTCCCTAAATACAGAGTGAGTCAAACTCACCTCTGGCAAATGGAGAAGAAGACCTGGAGCAGAGGAGGCGTTGACAAGGCACCTTATGTGCTCTCAGTCACATCCTCTGCTGTTTACTCCAGCTGCAGGGATGTGAGCAGAAGTAAAACCTGATTTAGGTCACATATGCCTTTCTCTTTGCTCAGTGCTGGAATCAAAACATCCCGTGGGCAAGAGGAGGAGATGAGGACCGAGTGCATTGTCTGGGAGATGAGATAGGACTTGATGCACAGTCCTGGACCAGGAACCAGGCCATTTCTCCCAGCAGAGAGCTGGTTTTGCTTCTCTCTAAAACCTTATTTTCTGTTGTTGTTGTTGATTCACGACAGGTAAGTTTGACTTATCTGAGACTTTATTTTCATAATCAAGAAGCTTTGCATATCTAATGAACTCTGTGCCCAGGTTGTTCTGTAAAGCAAACTCTACTTGGCAAGGAATTTGTTAGATTGATGCACCTAAACAATATGGTTTGCTTCCTCATATCCTGCCCACCCACCCAGCCTTTCCAGTGCAGCCTCTGGGCTCTGCACAAAACCACGTGCCCTTGGAGTCAGGGAGTCAGTTTGGGACCTCTGACATCCATCTGCTGAGCAAAGCCAGAAGGAGCTGTGCCAGGAGCCCCACTCCAGGTAACCCAAAGCACCTGACCCCATCTCGTGCAATTGAGATGTGGGGCAGTGGTAGGGCCATCACTTCCAGGGATGGGGCAGCAACAGCTTCTCTGGGCAACCTGTGCCACCTTACTACCTTCTCAGCCAAGGATTTCTTCATTTTATCTAATCTAAATCTCCTCTCTTTTAGTTTAAACCCCCTCTCCTTGTCCAATCTCTATCTGCCTATGTAAAAAATCACCTTCCTTTTTATAACCCCCCCCTTCAGGCACCAGGAGGTGTTTTAAGGATCCCTAGAGCCTTTTCTTCCCCAGCTCTCCCTGGGGTCCTGTTTCCAGAGCAGGGGTTCTCCAGCCCTTAGAGCATCTCCATGGCCTCCTCTGGACTATCTCCACCAGCTCCACATCCTTCTGCTGTTGGGGTCCCAGAGCTGGAGGCAGCTCTGCAGGCGAGGTCCCACTGCAGAAGGGTGGAGAGGGAGAATCCTCTCCTTCCACTGCTGCCCACACTTCTTGTGATGCAGCCCAGGATGCCCTTCCAGTCACAACTCCAGTGAGTAAACTGGAAGGAACCCTCTCACCAGGAGGCCACACTTAGGGACGGATCACAAGACCAGAGCTGCTGGTTGTCTCTGCTCTCTCAACAGCAGAGAAGGAAAAGGAGGCTTCAAGCCCTGTGACCAAGCAGTGGGAGAGCTCTCCACCATCTGCCTGCTGGTAAATTAAACATGAGCTTTGCCTAAGCACACGGCAATTACTGGAAAAGGCTGACTGTGACATGTGGTGACATCCTCCCCCTCGCTTCCTCTCTCTCCCCCCCGTGTGAACGCAGCCGTGACTCCGGAGCAGCTGAGCCAGCTCCAGGTAAAAATGCAAATCTCAGCCACTTCTTGCACTCACCACTGTGAAAAACGCCAATCACTTGTTTTTAAAATTTTAAAAGTTTAATAGTTATAAAAATAGGAATACCATTAGAGTAATAATAATTTGGACAATTTGAATTAGGACAATATGAGACAATAGAAACAAAGAGTTACGGACAGTCCGGGTACATTTTTCTGGGCAGCATAAGTCCAAAAAAGGACCCACGTTAACAAAGGATTAACCCTTAAAAACAACAACCTGTTGCATATTCATACAGCTCATACATGATGCATAAATTCCACTCAAACACAGGATTCTGTCTGGGCAGTGTCATCTTCTTCCTCTGAATCCTGACAGTGTCATCCTGTCTAAGTGAGGCAGGAAGAAGTTCGTTTCTCCTGATAATGGGGCCATAAATTCTCTTTCTCTGAAAGATTCAGGTGTCCTGTGGCTGCTATCTCACTGTGAGTCCTTTCTTTAGAAAAAAAGTATCCTACATAGCATAGTTTCTATTTTAACATATTGTTATAACCTGAAACTATATTTAACACACTACTTAAGAGAATTAATACAGCATTACTTTCTAACACAACACATATCATATTCATTTGAATATTTGCAAAAAGCCAATCATAAAACATGCATTTTTCACACCAGGGCTGCACTCACCAGAGAAATAACCTCTCACAGCCCCTGGCTGCCTCCAGGGAGGAGCCAAGCCTGCCTGCCTCCTGCAGGCTTGGTGGAAATGGATGGACAGAATGCACCTGAAATCCAGCAGTTTTATGGCCCAGGCTGGTTGCTGTTAACTTTTCCAACCTGGTGGAGAGTTAGGAATACAACAATTAACACCTGGCTGTCAGCAAGGCACAGGTTTTAAATCAAAGCATCAACACTAATAAATATAATGGCAAGAAGCTAAAGGAAGTAAATATCCAGTTTGGATACCAGTCAGAGGTTCTCCTGTGCTTTATGATTCCTCTGGTCCATGAAGAGATAGTGATAGGATAAGGAGGAACAGTTTTAAACTAAAAGAGGAGAGATTTGGATTAGCTGTTATGAAGAAACTCTTTGAGTAAAGAGTAATAAGGCACTGGAGTAAGTTGCCTGGTGAAACTGGGACTGTCCCATCCCTGGAAGTGTCCAAGGACAGATTGGATGGGGCTTGGAGCAACCTGGTCTCATGGAAGGTGTCCATGGCAGGAGGTGGAACAAGATGATCTTGAAGGTTCCTTCCAGCCCAAACCACCCTGTGGTTCTGCCAGCATCTGCCCCATCAGACAACATCCCTTCTGCTGCAATCCCCAATCCCTGCAGATCCTGAACTAGAGGGCAGTGCCCAAAGTGAGGTGAGAGCCCGAGGCTGATGTGCCCTGTGGGAACACTGCTTGCTTGGGATTGCCTAACAGCAGGTCCCAGGATTGCAGAAAATCCATTACTGGGACCATGGGGGAGGGAGGAGGGGGATGCTGGCTCTGGAGGGCAGGGAGGATGTGTTTCCACCTTGTCTCCCTTTTGGGAGGTGCCCTGGCTATGTTCTAAAGCAGAATGGGCTCCACATCTGAGCCCTGGTTTTGATCTCTTCCCATACAGGTTCATGAATCAAACTGCTGGACATCCAGGTGGGTGTGTGACTCTTCCTAGAGGCTCTAACAGAAATTCATCCCTCCAGAAATCACTGAAGTACCCCTGGGGATCACAGAGAGTGAGAAATGAGGCCATTCACCACTTCTGTCAGACCCTTCCTGGACAAATAAACCAAACACAGGGTTTGAGCTCCAACAGATCTGTCCTGAATCCACTCTCTGGAGAGATCCCTCTCTGACCTCCTGGCTCCCAAGATGCACAGAGGAGCTCATGCCACCCCCAGACATAACAACAGTGATAGTAACAAAGACAACAATGATAGTAGAAATTAAAAAAATACAACTTCTCTGTCTCTCAAGGCCAGACCTGCCTTGGGGTGATTTACACACATACAGACATCAGCACAATAGGCAACTTCCAGTGGTTCAACAACAAGAGCTGGCAGCTGAAGGGGGAAATATTTTAGGCCTCTGCCCAAAAACTGTGCAAAACCAGGTGATTTCCTACAGCTGTCCCTTCCACATGCAAGTGGTGGGGATGGAGCTTCCCTCTGAGTGTTGGGACTTTCCAGGGGCTGTGTATGGTGTGGCCATGGGGTGCCTCATGCTCATGTGGCTGCAGCTGCTCCCAGTCCTGCCCAGTTCATCCATCATGGGTTTTGTCCCCCTGACAGCAGATTGCTGCCCTCAGCTGTGCTCACAGACCCTGTAGCTACAATCCACACAACCCTGTGGTCCACAGGCTGCACCTGTGGTCAAGATCCTTCTCAGTGTGCCTCAAATAAGGAGGTGATTTGAGGCCTCTGATTTATTTTGGGAGAGGACCTTTGGCCAGCAGACACCCCCAGCTGATGCCTGTGCCCAGGCTGGGTGATGGGCTGCATCCCTGAGCCCTGGCATCCCCTGCACTGCTCCTGCTTAGTGCAGGCACACACCAGGGACACAGCAAAACTCCACTGATGACCCCTGCCCTGACCCTGTTGGTTTGGCAGTATAAACACAGCCTGGCATGTAGATGCAGAGAGCTTCAATTTTTGACCAACCAGTATTTCCATCTCAGGAAAAAGCTCACCCAGAAGAATCCTACATGGCTCTGCCTGCATTCCCAGCCTCAAACACAGCTGACTTCTCCCAGCAGCCACAGCCCTGCTAGGATCCCTGCCTGCTCAGATGAGCTCCTACAGACAGTGGCTATAAATAATCCCAGCCAGCACCAGGGATGACCTCCCTGACAGATTTAGTTCCTGCAGGCATGACCAATACACAGTGATTTAATTTGCTCTTTGCACACAGTTGCTTGGGCCCTTTGGTTAATTACCTAGAAGAGGATGCTACTGGATTTCCAGCCTGGAATATCTCAGTTTTTGATGGCTTCAGTGCTGTACCCTGTCTCAGCAGGGGGGATGATAACCCAGAGAGGGTTGCAGCTAATGGGATCTGTCTGAAACACGTCCAGGTCACCTGAGGACACCAGGCCAGATTCTGACACAGCCATTAGGTCCATTTCCTTGGGTGGATTTGTTCCTAAGCCCTCCCAGGAAATGTTTCCTTATCCAGAGGTACCTTGATCTCTGGCATTTGCCTCTTGAGGCATGAGGGGATTGTGAGTGAGAGTGCATCTCCCACACAGCCTGGCCTTGCACTCCACCCTTCAAAACTGGACACAGACCTCTTCCAGAGATGGATTCCACAGCTGTTTATCTCAAATCAGCTCTTCAAAACAATAGAGGAATTTGGCAGCTGCTGAGTATTTCCCTTTAGCTTTGCACAGGGGCAAACACATCCCCTTTTGGAGCAGGGACAGTTTGCTGGTGCTCATTTAGCACTTCAACACTGACTTTCTGGACAGTTGGTGTTTATTAGTAGTTACTACTGTTTCTTTTGGCACTGATGTGTTTCTGTTGGCACTGATGGTTCATTTTTAGGTGGTTCTGTGAGGAGCAAGGAGTTGATGTAATGATCCATATGGATCCCTTCCAACCTGAGATGTTCTACACTTCTACAACTTTGATCCATAGCCTGCAAGAGATGCACAGACATGAGACCTCCATCCACAGCCAGTGAATGGGCTGGACTTTGGGGCTGTGTGGGCTCCTGCATGCTCTTGGCAAACATCACACTTTCCAAAGATCCCGGCTGTGCCAAAGACAAGCCATGAAACCAAATCCTCTCCCCCAGGCTAGCACAAAAACCCTCCAGGGCACCCAGAAAGAGAAATACTTTGCAATGAATTGCTGCCATTGAGGGCAGATCCCCAGGCTGCATTTGTGGGGGGAAAAAAAAATAAAAAAATTGAAGAGGCCCCTAAAGAAGCTGCAAAACTCAAATTACAGTCTCAGACACACAACCAAACCATGGCAAGGGCAGCCCATCAGCCAAACCCAACACGTGCATGGGCTCACCCTGTGGCATCCCTGCCATTGCCTGGCTTAGCTTAACCCTCCCAGCCCTGCTGAGTTGGCCTTTCTGCAGGAAAATCAGCTTCCAGCCGAGGCAAAAAGCCATCCCGGGCTGGCTGACACCTTCACAGCCCTAATCACTCTCCAGCCCGTCCTTCCCAGCCCTGGAGCAGGCATGCAGGCACAGGGCAGCAGAGCTTTGCTAGGAGAGGCTTGGGCAGGAAGGTGCAGACAGGCTCAGATCAGCTTAGCAGATAGGAAGGTAATTAATAGCCTGATAAAACCACCAAGGGCAGACAGGTGGGCTTTGTGCTCCAGCCCAGACCTCCCAGCCTCTCTCCCTGTCTGGGGCACCGCTGACAGAGCTGCTGAGAGCATTTCCAGGGATGACAGTGACACCAGAGACACCACGCTGGGTCACATCTGCATTCCAGAGGTTGCTCCTCTCAGGAGGTGCCTGGGGGTGGTCCAGCCCTGTGCAAGATAAGGGCAGTGAAAGTCTCATTTCATCTTTATTGAGTGAGAAAAGGTCACTCCCATTCTCCCATCAGTGGTTCTTCTTCCCCCAGCATTACTCCAGTGCAGGGTTTTCCCAACAAGGGAATTTTTTTTTTTTTTTTTCAAAAAAGGCCAACACTTCTTTAAAAACATCTTCAGCAAAACAGGGAAAATGATATGTCAGTTCACGAGGTCAAAAAGAGCTTCAGAAATTTTGAAAAATATCAGTTTCCATTCAACTTGGACAGGAAGGTATTTTTATTTTTATTTACATTTTAAAAAGAAGATCTCTGGTGAACCAAGATCCTTGGTTTTCAGCCAGCTGTAACCATGAGTCCTTCAAACCCTTTATTACAACTTTTCTGGCTTAATTCACTTTCTTCCCAGTCCCATCTCTCTCCAGGGTTTGCTGACTCCTGCAAGTGATTTTATTTAAGGGATGAAGGTGGACTTTATTTAAGGGATGAAGGTGGACTTCTTTCCCCTCTGCAACAGACCCCATCATAGGCAAAATGGTGCCAAAAAAGAGGATTAAATCAGTCTCTGTGCAGTGGCCATGCTGAGAAATATTCACCATAAACCAATTAACAAGTCTGGAAAGACATCTCAGTCATTACAAATTAATTATGATCAATATAATTTTAAAATAAATATTTTCTTATGCCTTGCTTATACAGCAGCCAGTCATTGCTGGGTAATTAATAGCCAGATTAATAACCTCCCTGTACCAAGTGACTTCAAAAAGGTGGGCTCATTCACACCAGTGATGGTGTAAAAATATCACTGGGAGAGTGCCCAAGTGGATGATGGAAAGACTGGGACAAAGTGCCAAAACAATGCTGAAGGATGAGGCAGGCAGAGAGAATAAGGGGGATGTGTGACAGCAGAGCACATCTGAAGCTGCCACAGGTGAGCCAAGGCTGGCAGGAGGAGTGAGTGAGTGAGTCAGGGCAGCACTGTGGTGTCACTGAGGGGAGAGGGTGACATTAATACTGTCTGAAAGGGAGAAGAGCAGCCCTGGACTGCTGGGGTAGGTCACAGTCCCTGCAGCAGCACCAGTGGGAGAGGCAGGAGGGAGATCAGCCATGAGCACTGGTGCCATCTCCCTGACATGCAGGTGACACCCAAGGGGACACCCAAGGACAGCGTGCCAGCAGCACAGAGTGTGTGGGGTGACCAGGCACCTGTGTGAGAGCCACAGCCTCCTGTCCCCCTCTGCCACTGATGGATCAGTGCCCTGGGGTAATGGGTGGGTGGAGATGGAGCAAGAACCGGAGAAATGCAAGGTGACATTTGCATGGTGGGACTCCCAAGGGAGGACATTGGTATTTTTAGGTGCCACCAACCTCTAAAGAGGACTAGCCAGAAAGCCTTCTCCTCTCTTCATCTCCAGCTCTGCCCACAGGTTGGCACCCAGCTGTTTTGGAGGCATCCAGCACAGGCTCTCCAGTCTGGTTTGGATGGCATTTATCAAAATGCTGGGTTTTCCTTCTGCTGATGCTCAGGCAGTCATTTGGGTGGGTGAAGGCAGCAAAAGGCAAGACCCAGCTCTGGAAATACCTCCTCATAATGACCAAAATCACAGCTTAATTGTGGGGTTTGAGCTGCAGCTAGAAATGTCTGGATTTGGGGCTGCGCTCATTCTTGAGCTGTCCTCCCCCATGGTAATTATTCGTTAGGTCTTAATTACTGTTTCTCTTTGTAGCTCTAATTCAGCTGCATTTTTTGGTCCCAACCTCTGCTGCCACCCACTTCTCTAACTTCTCCTCTGAGCCACCAACACCAAATCAGTACAAAGAGCACCCAGATACCTCTTAAAGATCAAATAATGTTTGCTGGTGTCTGGCCAGGAGTGGGTGCAGTATCAGAGTCTGGATCTTCTACTAGAGGGAAAAGCAATTCATAAAGCCTGGGGGATCCTGGATGCTGTCCCTTCAGACCATGTTAGATCTGAATCTTAGATCAGCAAGGAAAAATATCTTCTCCCTGTGCAGGAAGCTGGGTGGACAGATTCATCAGCTGGGTTTTATCTGGCTTGCCCTGAAGCTCACCAGACTCAGTAACAGTTGCCTCAGTGTAAATTAGATTTTCCTTAGGATTGAGGGAGATAACATCCAGAGAAGAACTTTCAAGGCAGTCATCTCACCATCAGCTGAGCTGGAGCTGCTGGGTACACCCATGTCCTGCCCAGAGCAGACACAGCTCCTGGGGGTGGACCACAGAGCAGGGCACTTCCAGGGGGAGCATGAGAGATGAAGCCAACCTTGATGCAGGCACTGCAAATTCGTTTCCTAAAATAGAATCATAGGATGGTTTGGGTTGGAAGGGACATTTAAAGGTTATCTTGTCCAACCCCCCAGCAATGAGCAGGAACATCTTCAGCTAGATCAGGTTTATGGGATAATGTCAATGCTTTTGGTGTTGACTCTTACCACTACTCCTCTATCCATGTCTTCCAGCATTGCTGACAAATAAATTCAATTTTGATTCACTTTTTCTACTCACCACACCACTCAGCCTCAAAGAAGACACAGTTGGACACACAGACAAGGGAAATATGAGGGAAAAATATTCACATCCACACAGCTTTCCATTAGCCATGAATGCAGCAAGGGCTCCCCCGGGGGTGAGCCCTTGCTGCATTCATGGGACCCTGACATTTGGCAGAGTTTAGGAGCAGCAAGACTGATTTACACAGAGCTAGAACCCAGCTAGATCCCTGGCCACTTCCATGAGACCTGTGTGTCTAAAAAATGCCTCTAAGCCTGGGGATTAAACCCTTCCCAATGCCTCCACCTCCATCTAAAAAAGAACAAAGGGGAGATGATTTATGCTGTATCTCAGCATAAACATATTCCTTCCCAGGACATCTTGGTTGCAACAAAACTGCACAAGCACACCTAGACACTGGAAATATTGCAAATAATTCCTACTAGAGCCCCTTGCAAAGCAATTCCAGAAAGCAGCCGTTTCTTTTTATCTTTTTTCTCACAGATGGATAAAAAAGGAAGAAAACCCCCTCCAATCCCATCAGGTGAGGGCAGCCACTCCCCAGCCGGAGGCAGGTGAGCGGTGCCGGCTGTGCTCCATCCAATGTGTTGCATTGTAAAGGTTTGCCCGGGGTTGAGTTAATCCCAGACACATTCCTGAGCCATCAATCAGAGCTGAGTCAGCCAGCGTGACTGCTCTGCCCTTTCTATTTTTTTTTTTAGCCATCACAAGTTCTCTCGCCTTGTTTGCCAGCAGTGAGCTGGGGGGGGGTTATTCCTTTTTTTTTTTTTTTTTTTTTTTTTTTTTTTTTTTTTAATAGAAATGGGGCTTGACTGGGAGCAGGGAAATGTTCCTGCTGTCGACTATAACCTTTAAAGCTGCAGCGCCTCGAGGAGCTTCTCCTCTCTGGGATGCTGCTACAAAATGCAGGAAGGAAAATAAAGGATGCTGCTGCCTGGGATGGCACTGGCTCCCCTCCCTTTCTTTGGGGTGGTGTGACACAAGCCCCATCGTGCACAATGAAAACAAAACAGATTTTGGAGGGGGGGATTTTCTTACAGAGCAGCCTTGGAAATGCTGCCCGAAGCCATTCTCAGGGAGGCAAAAAACCTTCTCCCCCCCGCCCGTGCTCTTCCCACAAGGACAAGGTTTTATCAAGGCTTCCAAAGAGCCCCTGGCGAGGGCAGGGGAGCTGCACTGATGTTGTGGCTCCGTGTGACCTCAGCCCACCCCGGCTGGAGGTGTTATCAGAGCCCCTGCAGACTCCCTGTGAGGTGGGTGCAAGGCTATGTTCATTGCCCTCAAACAAGTATTTAGTCTCTGCCTGGTTCAAGGAGACAGCCAGGTTGCTAGAGATAAAAAAAAAGTCTAAAAAAAAGAATTAAAATCTTGTGACTGCTGGATTTCCTGGAGAGCACAGGTCCCCCATGCCCTCAGGATGCACACAGGGATGAGCGTGGCCACAACCTCACGCCTCAGCATGTCCACCTAGAAAATATTATTGCAGATGCCTCCATCTCATATAAAATGAGAGAACACCCTCCTTGGTGAGAGGGCCTGGAGCACAGAGCAACTGGGAGAAGGGAGATGATCCCTGTGCACCCCAAAAAGCTCTGGCCCAAAGCAAAGCCTGACAGGCTCTGCCAGCCCAGGGGAGAGCAGAGCAAGGGCTGCACTTGACCAGCAGGAGCCAAACCACGGAGCTGAGCTGGGAAGCACAGCACTCCCCATCTTTTAACCCCTTCAGCTCCCCACCAGCTTTTAGAGATACAACTCCCATAGTGGGACAAGCCTCTAATCACAGAAGAGGCATCCACCCAAGGTGTGCTCCCAAATATCATGTCAAATTACACCTTCCCCTGCCTTCTCCCACTTTTTCCTCTGGAACAATAAATTAATATTAAATTTATTAATAAAAAACCCACACACAGGTTTACAAGGAACATAAATTGCAGCTGCTGTTTTCCTGCCTTCAGGGCAGACAGACCTTATCTCAGGGGACAGCTGTGTCCAGCCCTTCATTCAGCACCCAGGTATTTAATTTCAAGAATTTGCACCCTAGGTTTAGATCTAGGCAGGACAAGTCCCAGTACATCACTTTTCTACTCAAGAGTGATAGACCATGTAGAGCTTGGGGGGCATTTGCTCATTCTAAGTAGGTGTTAACACTTGTAGAATTCATAGAATGGCTTGAAAAACACCTTCCACTAGACCAGGCTGCTCCAAGCCCCCTTCAACTTAGCCTTGAATACTTCCAGGCATGGAGCATCCACAATCTCTCTTTTATGAGAATTATTATTTATGAGGCACAGGAGCACAGGTGTGAGGCAGCACAGAGTGGCACATGGTGACCCTTAGGGCCTGGGAGCATGAATTCTGACACAAGGAAGAACCAGATCACATCTGTATTTCAACAAGATATTTTATTGGTCCAGCAACTGCAAAATATACAAATTTCTGAAAGGCATACCCTGTTTTTAAGCTGGCACAGCTTTATATCAGGCAATTATTCCAGATGTATATACAGAACAGTTAACATACCACAAATCAAAAAAAAAAAAAAAAGTAATCCCAAGTAACTACATCCTTCTCTCTAAGCTTTGCAGTATACATTAAATAAATAAAAAGCGCTTTGCTATTAAAAAAAAAAAATTAAAAAAATAAATTCAAGTATCACAAAGGAAAACAAACCAGAGAGCAAAAAAAGAAAGGTGGGGGAAGAAATCATTGGTGTGGTTTGACATGTCCTCTCTGCCAATCTGCCTTGGCTGTGGCATCAACAGCCCAGTCCTTGGCTCTGTTCACCAAAAAAATGGACAGCAGGTTTTTTGGGGCAGTTGTGATGGCACAGGGTTGACATAATCCCATCAACCCTTCCAGCACAAGAGGAACTCAGGAGAGCAGTTTGAATTTCAGGTTTAGGTAGACCTACTGAGACATCTATTATTACTAAAGGATGAAAGTTTAGGGCCATTTTAAGTTTTTTCTTTTTTTTTTTTTTAATATATATTTATATATATACACACACAAATACACACCAAAACATCCGCGCAATTACACGTGTACAGGATTGATCTCTGGGCAGCCAGACGTCACGTTTGTATTTGCTGGCTTATCTTTTTGCAGCAGCAGGAGGAGAGAGATAAAACTCCCCACGAAGGAGGAAGTAGAAAAGAGCCAAGTGAGTGGCCTCCCCAAAACATTCATTTATCTGAAAGGCAGAGAAACCCAAAGCGCATCTGCACGAAGGGAGAAGTCTGCTTTTAATGAGGCTGTTAAAACAGAAATGAAGCAGAGGGAGGGAGTGTTCTTTGTTTTATCTGTACAGGACTATGATACACATATGCACAAGCTGACACAGGCAGGGCACTGCCAGGACTGTCACCCCATGGGACACGGGCTGAGCGTGGCCCCGGAGCCCTCCCGCCGTCGGTGCCGCTCCGAGCGCGAGGCCGAAGCGCGAGGCACTGTGGTTCACCTTTTCCCAAAGGAAAATAAACACACCAAACCCACCCCCAAAACATGCACACACTCACAAAGAGATATTTCTCCACCAAACCTCTCCGATCCCATCTCTGGGGATGGTGTTCCCTACACAGGACATTGGGGAATGCCATGGGAAGGATGAATCCAAAGGGTTGCCCACCCCCAGTTCCTCAGCCTAGTGCTGCAGGAGGGGGGGCTGCCTTCACCTCCTGCCTCCAGCAAAAAAAAAAAAAAAAAAAAAAAAAAAAAAAAAAAAAATGAGATGGGCATGGAGAAGATGTTGCATATAGGTGGGGGAAAAAAATCCAACCCAGAACCCTAAAAACAAAACAAAACAAAAAAAAATCCAAAATCCACAGATTTTTGCACAAAGCAATAGTGGTTAATTGCCATTTTTAACTGCTGTCTCCCAGCCCAGGACAGGCAGCCAAGAAGGGATCTTATGGATCAAACCACTGGGAGTTGGCTGATGGAGTCAGTCAGGTCCTCACCCTGTTCCCCCCACGTCTCTGTAACTATTATTATTTTGTAGTCCCAGCTTTCCAGCATGCAAAATACAATTAAAAACAAACAGAAAAATTGCCTGTATTCAGATTTCCCCTGTTAAGGGGCACAACTAGGAAAAAAAAATAAAGTAGTTATGCTTCTGCCACAAATAAAGTGCAAAAACCAAGCAGTTTCTAAGTATACACATATACACATACACGTGTGTGCATGTATATATAAAATTAAAAAAATACAGACAAAAACGTCCCTTCTTGTGGCTCTTTGCAGTCAGACAGGGACTGCTGCAACCCAGCCAGACCTCTGGCCACCTCCATGAGACCTGTGTGTCTACAAAATGCATCTAAGCCTTCCCAATACCTCCACTTCCATCTAAAAAAGAAGAAAGGGGAGATGAAGTACCAGCACAGCACCTCAAACAGTGCCCAGCCTCCCCAAAATTCAACCCATGCCTGAACTCAGACCATCCCTGGGTGCTCCCCAAGATGAAAGCATCACCCAAGCCCCTGCTGGCATGGTTCCTCATGCACTGCAGGCATATTTTAACCGGTTTTAGCAGCAGATCTACGTTCTTTGCAAACCCCTTTAAGGTATGTTGATTAAAAAAAAAAAAAAAAAAGTGAAAGAATGGGTTTGGTTTTTTTATTAAACCTAGCATTTCTTGCAGTGAAGGAGTTCACACAGCTGCTTTCCTGGTGCTCACAGATCTGCATGAGCCAGGCTGGCATGTGTGACCAGCTGTAGTGTGGGTGAGGGACTGCAGCACAGCATGTTAGGGGCTTATTCAAAAGTAATTAACAACATTAATAATAATTAAAAAAATAATGCAAAACCCTTTTACCCACCCCCCTTCCCCCTATTTCTCTACTAACCCCGCACCATCCACATATATACACACCCCACCCAGAGATAGATGGGTACCAATCATCTATACAGAAGATCAAAAACCACTGAAAAGAGAAGAAAATGAAACTCCTGTGCACTACAGAAGCACTTTACAGCTCGCTACGACCTAACAGGATGCCGGAGAGGAGAGCAAACGCTGCAGCCTGAAGAGCTGGTGGTGACCCTGGCAGGGAGCTGGGCTCCTCCTGGGCTCTCCTGCATCCCTCCCCGCTGAGCAGTGCTGGGTTTGGGGCAGGGGGAGCAGAGCCAGCCCCGCCTGGGTTGGAAGCAAGCTTCGGGAATGGCGATGGGATGGGAAGCTGGCGGCGCCGGCGGCCTCACAGCGGTGCCCACGGAGTCACGACGGCTTCTGGGAGTTGTTCATGTTCTGGAATGAGAGGGGAAGGAGGTGTTGGGGTCAGGCTCCAGCCCAGCAGCAGCTCCTAGGAACATGTGAACACGGGGACAAAGGCACGCACGGGTCACCACAAAGCACCCACCACAGGGGAGAGGACACTGCCCAGCCGAGGAGAGAGGCAGTGACTGACTCACTAGTCAGCCCCTCCTCAAGCACTGCCTGGCTATAATTACAGGGTTAGAATTTAGATAGCCCTAAAAGCTGAGCTGAACCCCTCCTGATGCTGTTGAGTCAAGGACAGAATGAAAGACTCCAGTCTTCAGAAGGTGGATCAGAAGGCAATTTAATGAAGGGTACTGGGACTGGACATGGCACTTGGTGCTATATTCTAGCTGAGGTGTTAGGGCATGGGTTGGACTCAATGATCTTAGAGGCCTCTTCCAACCTCATTCTGTGATTCTGTATGTGACTCACCAAGGTGAGACTTGATTGGTCTCACAGTAAAAACCCCTCACACTATTGGTGACTAGGAATAGCACACTCTGGAGAACCATAGCTAAAAACAACAGATGCAGAAGAAGAGATAATAATTGCTTTAATTCTGTTTTCCAAGTTTCCCAGGCTTGGCCTGGGAGAAATTCTCTCTGTTCTTTCTTCAACTGAACTGAGAATATCCACACCCTCCCACCCCACCCTGTCTGCACTTCTGAAGCTGCTCTTTGGTCGAGGCAAGGTGACAGGGGACCATGGTTTTCATTCAAGCAGTCCAATTAAACAGCTCTCTCTTGCTCTCCTTGAGGGTGGGCAGTGTCCCCCCCTGCCTGCCAAGGACGAGGCCATTGTTTGTCCACCCTTGGCAATGCCAAGGCAGCTCCCACTGGCTGTACCAAGGACCACCTGCCACCAGAGGTAGAGCAGCAGCACAACTCCCCTGGTGACACTCCATGAGGTTTCATGGGCCCAAGAGACCCTCCAGACACAACCCTGGTACAGAATGATGACAACAGGCACCCACCAGCACGTGGTGAGGACCACAAAACCAGAGACAACCAGCTACACACAAGCAGGAGCAGCCCCCAGGAGAGATCTGCTCCAGGAAAAGCCCAGGGGACCACAAGGACATTGCCCAACTCACAGAACTACATGAAACAAGGTAGGGGAAAAAAGGACTAGGAAACAGCTAGGAAGGATTCTTTTTTTGTTTTGTTTTCTTTGGTTGGTTGGTTTGGTTTTTTGGCAGTTTTTTTGTTGGTTTGTTGGGTATTTTTAATGCTTTTACTACCTATGCTGCCTCCTACAAGCACCAGGAATCCCAGCCAGGCTACAAGGCAGAGCAGGCTGAGCTGTTCTCTCTGTTGTCTAAGGAGACAGGAGGAGGGTTAGGAAAAGCCACATGCACCACAGCCATTTACCTTGGAAATATTAGCAAAGAGAAAACTTTGAGAAAGTGACAAACGGGTCTTCTTTTTAAGCATGAAAAGTGAAGGGAAGAAGAAGGGAGGGGGGGAATCAGGTGACTGTTCAAAAGTGCACTTTGGATCACAAAGCAAGCAAAAGGAAAAGAAATCATCACACCAGGTAGTCCCACCACCCCCAGGCAGCTCAATCCCACAGTCAGGAGGACTCTGAGGTACTCAGCCATGTCCCCAGCCTCCCCAGCTGTCCCCTGGTCCTCCTGGATGGGGGTCAGGACCCCAAAAGTGAGTGCTGATGCAGTGTAGCTCCCACTATCAGCCCAGGCTCATGATTCAAGTTGTGACAGAGGCACCTTCCACCTCTCCAGCGCCTTACAGGTGGTGACAGTGAGGGACAAAGCAGTGTTCAAGACAGCAGCCTCCCAGAGCTAACAGCAGTGTGAGTGTCACCAAGCCTTGGGTTTGGCATGTCCTCATGGGTGACACAAAGGCAGCCTTTAAGTCCCACACTAGGAGGGGGAGACAGACTCCAGCAGCTGGAGATTTTAATCTTGCTGCTGCCAGCCTACACCTGGTGTGGGCAACCATCACTGCCTGCTCCAGCCAAACCTGACACAGCCATCTCCCAAACTCAACACCTGAGTGTGTTTCCAGCCTCCCACCCAGCACCAAGGCATGCAGTGACTTTTGTTCCAATACAGACGTGAAAAGGGTGGAGGGAAGGATGGACAAAAACTAGAATGCTTTCAGAGCAACCCAAGAGGATCAGGTTTCATCAGGGGCTTTAGTGGCCATGAGCAGCAAGGGGGGGATCACAGGCATGCAGGCCATGCTGAGCAACTCAGCTTCTACCCTCAGTAATCTCACCTAACCCATCCACCAGCAAAGCCAAGTGCAACAGTCCTAACTTCCCTTTTCTCAAAAATATTTACTCTAAAAGGGGAAGAAATGAGATTTAACAGCTGCTACAGGCAAGCAGGGCTGAGCTCTGGCCTGGCCATGGTAGAGCAGATCCCTCCATCTTCAGCCCATAAAACAACCCGAGCCAGGGATGCTCACAGGCTGATTTCAACTGGCCTCAGAGGGCAAAAAGACCCCCTGGACACTACCCAGTATCAGCTCAGCCCCTAAGTCTTCGCAGTCTTTGAGAAGACCTCTGAGCTCGTAACTGCTGCTCTCATCTCAATGTAGCATTAACTAAGTCCAAAGGCTTCAAATTTATCCAGGAGCTGTCCTGTTCCTTGGGGATACATCAGCCCTAAGCCAAACTGCCAGAGCCTTGATTATTCATAATTAGTGCATCAAATGCTCAAGATGTTTTGCTTTCTTAACAGAGCTAGAGAAAGATAATTTCCATTCACTCTGCCCACAACATCTAGGCTGACTGTTTCCAAAATCCAAGTTTGCAGATGGCTGGTCCCAGGATCATCCAGCTCCAGAAAACACATTCCTGAGAAGGTCAGAAGCTTCTCAGATACCTCTCTGGTGCCATCACTCACAACCCAGAGGCCTCAGGAAGGACAGAGCACCCAGGTCTCTCACCTACAGTACAACATGCTATCTGAGAGGAGACAGCTCCAGGAAAACCCAACAGCATCACCAGAGTGAAAGTCATAATTTGCTTAATTTCACAACAAAACTGGGACATTCCATCCAGCTAGGACACAAACCAGCACCCACAGTCTCCTCTTACTTTTCCTAAAACCAATCCCCCCCAAACCAGCAAAACATTAACTCCAAGAAATCCACACCCCGTCCGGATATTGCAACAACAGAACAACCCAGCAGGATGGCAAGAGACATGGAAAAAAGGGTGGAAAGGGGGAATAAGAGGCAAGAAGGTACTTACAGGCATGCCTTCCCTAGTAAAGGCTGCAGAGAGACAGAGAGAACAGAGAGAGGTGTCAGTAACTCCATGCCACAGCGGGCAGAGGACAGTGGAGAGCAGCAAGGGGCCTTGGGCAGCCAGAGCTGGCAAAAGGTTTTTGTGAGGCTCAACCAGCCCAAGCAGAGCCCTGGGAGCTGACACAGACCCAGCTGTCCTGGGAGGCTCATGCAAAGCAGCAACCAAGCAGAGCAGTGGTGGAGCACGGAGCCGTTCCTAACCTGCCTGGGATCTGGGCAAGGAGGGGGACATCACACCAACACAAACAGGGAGAGGGGCTGGGCAAGACAGCCAGATCCAACAGGCAGCTGGTGGGAAGGGCAGCATGGCAAAGGCTCCTATAGATTATATAGGACTACCTAGTGAGATTAGGAGAGGGGTTTGTGCCTGGGAAAGTGAGCAGCAAGCAAGGCCTCTCTTCCCATGTCCCTTCATGGGTGGGTGACAGAGGAGAGGACACATGAGCACCATGGCAGCTATGCACAGGGTTTCACCCAGGTTCACCACACCAAGAGCCTTCTACTCAATTTCGGTCCATTTTGCCTACAGCTCCAGGAAGAAGGAGACCCTTCCAGCCAAAGAGGAGTCTTGGCAGCAGCTCCTCCTTCAGAGAAGCACAAGAGCATTTGATTCATTGCCATGCCCAGGTCTACAACAGAGCCAAGCACACCCAGAGGGAAAGGAAGGCTTGAGCTCGTTGTTCCTGCTCACTCCAGGGAGGAGACCCCTCAGGAGGTTGATGCTGGATGGTGAAGGCACTAAATTAATGCAGCCTAGAGCTTGGTGGAAGTTGATGATGCTCTCAAAACCCAAGAGAGGATCAACAGTGACCCAAGGGAGGGAGGGACAGCAGCCGTGGGAGGAAGATGCATCTCAGACAGCAGCACAGGTTACCACAAGTGCAAGCAGCTCCTCAGCTTCAGGAGTGACAGGAGGACAACAAACAATAAAACAACGAGAACAACAACAAAAAAAAGAAAAATTAAAAAAAAAAGGGGAAAGAAAAAAAAAAAAAAAAAAAAAGAAGAGTTCAACTAACTTGTCCCGGCATCTGCGTGGGCACTTCCTGAGGAACACAGCCTGGCAGGGCAGGAGAAACAGCCACATGCTCCTCAAAGCTGTTGATGCGAGGTTTTTTGGTGGGCTCTGGGCTTGCTAGAGGGGTAACGCTATTACGTCTCATGAGCGGGTTAGGTCCCTTCTTTGCTTCCTAAATTAAAGTGAGACAAAGAAAATAAAAGTAAATATAAAAAAATAAAGCAAAATAAAGAAAAAGGAAGAAGGCGACAGTTATAAAGAAAAAAAAAAAAGAAGCAAGTTGCTTTGGTTTTCTTTTTTTTTGTCCTAATGTGGCCTCTGCTTTTCCCCCACAGTCACTGTCCATGAGCAAAGGATGCACTGAAAGTCTCTGGGCACAAAAAAAACCTCCTGCTGCAAAATGCTTAAGAGCACAGAAGGGAAGGGGAGGAAAAAAAATGGCTCTGCACTCAGATGAGAGACAGATTTTCTCCTCATCTGAGTCAAAAAAAAGTAACTACAGGTAGCTGAACACACCGAGCAGCAATCAAGCCATGACTCTGCAGGACACAGAGGTGCCCATCAGTCTCCTCCTCAAAGCTGGTCCCTCCACCCAGAGAGAGGAGTGAAAGCAAGAAGAGGGAAGATGAGCCAGCACAGGCTGATCAGGAAGATTTGGGACATGGGAGCAGAGCAGCCAGCGAGGGTCAGCACCACGCCAAGCTCCAACTCAAGCAAGGGGGGATGGAGGCAAAGCCGAGCAGGGGCACCCAAGCACTTGGCACTTGTCTCACCCTGCCCTACCCAAGGCCTTGCTGCCATCCCCAGAGAGGGTGGCAGAGCAGGGCATCAGTGTCCTCATGCAGGGGGAAGGACTGGCTTCCCCCCACAGCTGAAGGGAGGGACAGGCAGCTCAGGTGCTGCCACCTGACAGGGGAAGCGAAGGAAAGGAGATTTGGGCCAAAAGGGGACAGCCCCAACTGTTCAGCATCACTTTGGGCTCCACCACTAAGCACAAGTTGGAAATGTCCCAGCATCTTGGGACATGGGTGCTGCCAGGTGTGGCCCACTCTGTGTGGCTGCCCAGCCCTGACATGGAGTTGGCATCCTCCAGTTCTGGCCTCTGAGCTCCGGTGGAGCACTTGGCAGACAGACCCAACCCTAAGGAATTTTTCTCCACAGGAGGGGTCTCCTCCACAGAGTATCCCCAGCCCAGCACTGCCACATCCCACCCTGCAGAATGACAGAGAACCACAGGCATAACCAGGAAAAGACCCTCAGAGGCAGATGGAGGGCAAGCATTGTGCCCTGGCTCTGCCAGCCTACTGGGAGACCTGGGAGAAGTCACCTTCTCCATCCACAGCTCCACTCCCTGCTTGGGCCAGTGGATGACCGTGCAGGTGAAAGTCAGAGACCAGGGAGGAGTTTCCCCTGGACAAACACACTGGGAAGCAGGAACATGCAACAGTCCTTTTCCCTTGGAAAACCCTCAGCTGGCCATGAC
This sequence comes from Haemorhous mexicanus, assembly GCF_027477595.1. Taxonomy (NCBI): domain Eukaryota; kingdom Metazoa; phylum Chordata; class Aves; order Passeriformes; family Fringillidae; genus Haemorhous; species Haemorhous mexicanus. The sequence continues at coordinate 72,452,646 of NC_082345.1, forward strand.
TTTGCAGAACAAGAACACATCTGATACTCCCAGTCTTCCAGCAGCACTTCCAAGCACCCAGCTGAGCAATCTCCCCATGCCCACCACCCCAGGCATGATTTGGCAGTTCCCACTGCCAGGTGACCAGAGGGGACAGTGGGGGGACACCAAAGGACAGCTCCAGGGAAAAGCAACACCTACCTCTGGCCGATCTCTGTGGGTGTTGACTGCTTCAATGTTCAGGGAGATGGATTCCACCCGGCAGCCTGCAGGAAGGAGCACAAAGAGATCAGCAAGCCCAGCAGGCACTGGATGCTCCCAAGTACCCCACCACAGATCCCTGCTTTTCTCCCAGACAGCCTAAATTCAGGAGGAGGTACAAGTCAACCCCCCCAGTATGTTTAGGAAGGTCTCACTCACCATAGGCTACCGGGGTCAGCTTCAACACTGTGTGCAGGGGACATTTCAGGTAGGGCATTTCATCTGCAGAGACAGCAAAGCAGGAGGGTTATCTGAGCAGAAGGCTCAGACACCTTCATCCCACACCAAAGAGATGCACACTGCAGAATGTGAACAGCCCAGAGCTGTATCCATCATCCCTCCTCCAGCAGGGCCAATCCTCTTCCCAGAGACAGGGAGCTCACCTGCACTCTTGTCCAGGAAGTAGGCCAGGAGACAGCGCATGACAGCCTGGTGGCAGATGACAAGGACATTCTCTTGCCTCTCCAGCTCCATGATCACCGGCTCCAGGCGCTGCACCAGGTCTTGGTAGGACTAGGAAAGAAGGGAAGGGATATGAGGCATGGAATCAACGCAATGAGCATCCCAAAGAAACAACAGTCCTTGTCTTGGGATACCTCCTGATTTCGTGCCTCTGAGCAAACCAACAAACTGCTAAAGACAAATAAATCCTCATCCCCAGGCTACTCTGGAACTCCTAATTCTTCTGTCAGAAAAGGAGGCATTCACATCTCAGTGAATCATAGCTCAGGCCTGGAGAATTAATTAAGGTAAGCAACAAGGGTTTTGAAGATAGAGCCTCTCCATCATCTTGACATTTGATTTGGTACGGGATTTCAAAGTTCTAAGAAGTCTGGAGCAACCTGAGAAACCCCAGGGTTTTGAAGGACCTCATAAAAACCATGACAGGCAGCCAGAAGGAGCTCCAGATACCCAGAGTTGGTGTCTCCACTCCCCACATATTCTTTTGTTAGATACTACTGGGCTCCACCAAGGTCATGAGGATGTCCCCAAAGATTTTTCTGAAGTGTCTATGGGCATGACTTTCAATTTGGGGATTATTAGCTCAATTCACAGCCTAAAGTATCATCCAGAACTGATGTCAATTCCCACCTCATTGTGTCACACCCTGAAAACAGACTGCCAGGAACAGAGATATTACCATCAACCCTTAGGGAATGATACTGAGAACAAGGTGAAAATTACTTTTTTTGGAAATGAAAGAAAAATAGGGCAGCACAAAACTGTGAGCAGATATAAAGATGGAGGTTGGACTAGAAACCTCCAGAGACCTTCCCATGTTAATTTGCCTTAAAGTCAGTTGGACTGTTTGTTAAGTGACATTTTTCTTTGTGACATCTTCATATGCCAAGATTTCACAGGAGCTCAAGGTAGAGGTAAACATGAGCCCTGCTCTCTTTTAATTCTAGTTTCTTAGAGCTCCCCCTGCTCCTCTGCTCAAGAGTAGAGAACAGAATGAGGAAAAAAAGGCCACATTTAAAGTAGAAGTCCTGCAGACTTTGCAGGAGCTGTCTCTGCAGACCTACCTCCCCAGAAGGATAACGGTAGTAATATTTATCCTGGTCACGCAGAGCAAATTCCTCTGGGTGTTGCTCCCTGATTTCTTCATAGGTCATTTCTTCACACACACCCTGCCAGGGCAGGACAAGCACGAGGTTACTGGACATGCTCTCAGCACAGCCACCAGACAAAACCTCACTTTCTCTTGTCCAGCAACGACCAGCCCCATCCAGCTGTTATGGTTGCACAGGTACTCACAGCATCGATTTCATTGAGTGCCTTCCACTGCTCATAGGGCAGCTGGAGAGCTTCTGCTGTTTGGATTGTCCTCTTTAGCTGGCTGGTCCAAATTTTGAGGTCCTTCAGGTTCTGCTCTTCCACAAATTTGTTCAGCGCCACTGCAAACTGTGTGACATAGAAAAAAGAGGTTGATTCCTGGGCCACAGCTTCCCAACAGGCCTTGTTCCCTATTCCCAGTAAGTGTTGGCTTCCATAGAGCCTTCTGCTCTGAGGGGGAAGGGCAGCCACACATTCATTGAGCCCCAAGAGCTACAGATGGACCCTCAGCAGCCCAGCTGCCATCAAACATCCATTTGTGATAGATGAGTAATGCAACGATTGACTCTCACAATTAACAGACAAACATCGTGTATATGTATATAGGTTAAGAAAAGTTTTATAGATTTATAGCTATGTTGTACCCCCTTGCATGGTTATCAAGGGACATCTGGGAGGGCTGGCTTGTCACTATGGTGACACCTGACCTCCAATCAGGATTTGAGGAAGAGATCTCCACCACTGGATAGCAAAGGTGGAGTTAATATCTGGGGTGTTGCAAAGAGAATCCATCAGATTCCCAGATGCTAGGTCAGGTTCTCAGAGTGGCTGCTTTCATATTGGACAAATGGAACGTGTACATCCAGGAGACAAAGAGATCTTTCACAACTGCAGTGTCCATGACATAACAGCTGGGTCTGTCCCTGAGAAGATGGAGAGTGCATTCCAGCCAAGCAACAGGTTCTTCAGCAGATGAACCTCAAAACCCACACTGCTGAGGATGCAGGCTGCTGGAATCCTGGAAAACCTTCTGGTGACTCAAAGCTGGAGAGAAGTGTTTGTGTCCCAGCTAAACCTGCAGCCCTGTTTGTGGTAGCTGGAGTTTAAGTGTATTGATACCACATATCCAACTTCAGCAACAGACCTGTGCAAGCTGGTTCACTACACCACAATGGCAAAACCAGAGGGAAAGCCACTTTTCCCTTGTTCTACTTCTGTTTCCAGAGTAGGAAAGTAACAAAGAAGGGGCTGATGGACAGAACTTTGCGAGGGGTTAAAGGGTTAAAAAGGGAAAATCTCCATTGTGAGGGGGCTGAGCACATGGCAGGGAAAATCCTTTGCTCCCAAGCACCATAACCTTTATTCTCTATACAGTCTTCTGTTGTACTTTTGATAAGGTTTAATAAACCTTCCTAAACTATGAAGTGAGTAACAACTCCTCACACATTTAACCCAAGGCACAGCATCTTCTACAGCTGCAGGGGAGCATTTTCCTTCTCCCTCACCTTCTTGCCCCTGTTGGAGAGGCCAGAGTCTCCTCCAATCCTGCCCTTGAGGTTGAACTCGCTCTCCCCGTGCCGGCAGAGGTAAATGGTGCGGGGCTGGACGTGGATGTTCATCAGGTAATAAACAATCCTGCTCTGGATGTGGTCCTGGACCCTGTTCACCAGGAACCTCCGGCCAACATCGATGACTTTGATGAGAGAAAGCTCCCTGGGGACACACAGAGACTGTCTATTGTACATATATGCAGGATATAAGTCCAATATTTCTTAATAATTTCTCATCCTTTCTGTAATGATAAGGTCTAATTCCAACTTAGACCCCCCCAAATCTGCAAAATAAGAACTTTCTGCTTTTCATTCTTCTGTCTTTCCTCTTTTCCATAAAATTATTTTTCTTGAAAGGACAAAAAAAATATTTTTAAACGGAGATGAAACCTTAATGAATAAAATGCACAGGTTAGGGATCTTGATTTCTTTGCCCAACAGCTCTGTATTGCTTCTGTGACAGGGAGCATAAAAAAAATTAAGTAATTTCAATGTCAATTTATTCCTCCAGTTTATTTAGTATTATTTTTCAAAACCAAAATAATCACAGTCCCACATCATTTGCATCGATTAAAAAACAAAATATTACAATATACCGAAATAATATAGATATTAAAAGAGTGGCCAACATGAAAAAGTATATTCTTTTCAATATTCTGCTTTGGATGTTCAGGTTCTCTTCTGGCATTTATAGAGGGCATAACCTCAATAAATGTCACTTAACACCAGCTGAAAACATCTGGGCTGTGATACCAGATGTAGCATCATGCACAATTTCAACATGTGTGATTCTCTTCTGGCTGCTTCCTTCTGGTTTCCCCAGTATCAAAGAGGTTTACAGTTTCTCCAGGGAGTACTTTACCCTTTCCCTGCTTTCCTGTCATTCTCCAAAGCAGCCCTGTGAGTCCTCTCTGTCCATGTAATCACCCAGCTCAAAGGATTTCCTGCAGACTATTTTCAGCAGGGAACCAACAGGTAATAGGGATTCATGGAGAGCTGAATAGCAGCAGTGTAATCACCACCCCTCCTCTTGCAGCAGCCAAGAGGATTATACAGGACCAACAGGGAACATGCTCCTGCCTCCCCAGGACAGGGACAATCCACACAGGGCACACACAAGTGTTTGTGAGCTGTGGAGAGGCTGGGAGGTGCCTGCAGAGCTCTTCCAAGGCACACAGCCACCAGGCAGAAGCCACAGGGCTTGCTCAATCCAGTGGTTTGAGCCAAGCAGTCCCTTCCCTTAACTGAGACAATGAAAAAAGCACCTCAACCACTCCAACTCAAGTGCTTTCCCAAAGCCTTTGTATTTAGACCTGCAGAACAAGGTTGAAAACAGCTCATCTGAGCCCAGAAGAGCCTGGGAAGGCATCAGTGCCCATTTCCCTGGCACAGCATTTTCCTATGAAAGGCCTGAATTCAAGGTGAGGCCTGGCCATAAATCATCCTAGCACAGTCAGGCGTTTGAAGACAAAGTGAAATTCAGCTCCACCCTTCACTGCTCCTCTCCTGGGAGAGGGCAGGGGCTCAAGGCAGCTCAGAAGTCAAGGTCTCTTACCTGTCATAGTCATCAGGGTCGAGGGGCTGGTAGCTGGCCTGGTAACAATTGATCCTCTTCATGAAATCCTCCATGGCATCCGTGGAATTACAGTCCCGGTAATCTGGGCTGGACAATTTGACTTCCTGCAACAGAAAAAAAAAAAAACCAAACATGCCACAAGGAGAGGTTAGGAAGCTTTCCAAGGCAGACAATGCTAATCTGGAATTTCAAAGTCCTGCCAAGATCCAGCGATTAGCTGAAACAAAGTGTTGAGTGCTTTATAGCCATCACTCATCACAGGGCAGAAAAGAAGCAAATTAGACCCAAAACCAAGAATCAGGTGGGAGAATTTGGTATCAACCATTGCCTGATTAGTACAGACACCCATCAATCCACTCCCATTCTCCCAGAAGTTGGGCTACCACTCCACCACCCAACAGCAGGAAAACTGAGCTTCCTAATGGCTAAAAAAACCCATCAGATTCAAATTCAAGCTGAGAAAGGGAAGTGCATGAACTTAGACAAGATGCTTATCCCAGCTCAGCAGCAGGACAGTGGGATGGCAACATTCAACCCCATTCTGTGCATTATATGCTGCAAGCTGTTGGGCTGAAAGACACTAGAAACAGGCAGTGTGAATATCCACAACCCTCATGGACTAAATCCTGCCTGAACTAATCTAACAGGCTGCTTTTCCTGAAGATTTGGGTTTGAACAGCAGCATTACACACTGATAACTTCACAAGCAGTCCTGAAACCAACAGGATAACACAATGGATCAACACATGTGGCAGCATCCAGGCCTGGGGTGTATTTTCCACACTGATCCCAGCACTAAGAGCACCATTCATCTGCAGTTCCCCGTGGAGCAAAATCCCACGCTCAGCCAGGAGCTGATTTCCTCACCCTTCAAGCATTAGCTTCCAAATAAAGGGATTAAAATCCTCAAAAAAAAAAAAAAATCCAGCTTGGCAGAAAAAAGAAGTAGCAAATTGAGCATTTTGTTGTAGAAAAGGCTGTATGCAACCTCCCAAGAATTTGGTCAGTAGGATAACAGCTCCCAGCAGGAGCAAAAGACACTCTTCAGCCCCTGGCTGGTAGCAAAATTTGCCTCCAGTGAAGCCATGCTGGCTGTCTCCAACCATTTTTTTTATCATCCATGTGCTTCAGCAGAGTTTCCAGGATGATCTGCTCCATTATCTTCCCAAACCCTGATGTGAGACTGCACCTGTAATCCCCCACTTCTGTCAGGGCTTTGTTTTTCCCAACCCAACTCCTGGCTGCTCAGACAATCTCTGTGTTCCTCCCAGGCTGCCTGTCCTTGCTTCCATCCTCTCTCTGCAGGCTTCCTTTTGGTGCTTGAGTTTGTCCAGGTGCTCCTTGTTCATCCTGGCAATTTTTGATGGCTGCTCCTTTGCTGGGAATGCATCACAGCTGAACTTGGAGAAGATGATCCTTGAACATGAACCAGTTCTCTTGGGCCCCTCTTCCCTCCTGGGCTCCTTATCCTGCAGTACTCCAGGCCAAAATCTGCTCTCCTGACATCTCACTTGACAGCTACAGCAGCACAGGCTGCCCTGGAGCTTCACATTCCTCACCAGCCCCTCCTTGTTGGTGACACAGAGCACACAAGGAGGAGGTGCTGTCACTTGGAGAAAGAAGTCACCAACACATTCCAGGAACCTCCTGGACTGGCAGTGCCATGCTGTGCTGTCCCTCCAGCAGACACCAGGGTGGTTGAAGCCCACCATGAAGACCAGAGCTTGTGAAGGTGATGCCATTCCTACCTTTCTATGAAGGGAAAGCAAAGGCAGGACATCCCCACCAGTGCCACACTTACCATAACGTTGGTGGCAACCACGTTGGGATCATTGCAGACAGATTCGATGAAGAACACCTGAGAAACAAAGCAAAGCTCAGCTGAAAGCCACCAACAAGGTTTGTAACATTCAGCCAGCTCCTTGCTGAACCCAACCTCCTCCCTGCTGGACCAGAGAGCTCTCCCTGTGCCCCACTCCCATCCTTTCCTTCCCCATGGCTCACTAGTGGGAACGAAGGAAGAGTTTCTCATTTTTAATCAAACCCAGCAGTGAAATCTCCCTCAGACAGGAGCAGCACGAGGATAACACATGAGTTAGACAAGATACATCAACTCTACACTACAGTGAACTTCACCATGCAGGAATCAGCCCCACAGCACCGACCTTGAACCCGTTCTCTTTGGCGAAGTTTAGGATCATCCCTCTCCTCTCCCTCGTGGTATTGGTGGCATCAAACACCTTTAAAAGCAAAAGATCTCAATTAGCACCACAAGGGCCTGGTTTCCCAGAGAGCCCCTCCTCAGAGAAGGGACTGCAGAGGACCTTTGGGGGCAGCACAGCTGCCAAACCCCAGCGCACATCTGGAGCTCACCGCAATCTGCCCGGCCTCCTCCGTCAGGTACAGCTTCACATCCCTCAGGGCAGCCATGGCACATTGCCTGCAAAACAGGGGACAGACGTGTGGCCCTGGTGTCCTCCGGGTGTGGAGGTCACCCTGAAGTCACCAATCCTGTACAGATTCCATTTTGAGCCCTCAGAATCCTCCTTGAGCAGGCAGTGGAAATTAAGAGCCCAACTCTGAATTTCAAGTCCAGGGGAAATTCAGAGCCCAACTTCTCTGTCCCCAAACTGGGTAACTGCTCCCACCACGTGGGGTCAGGATGCCCACCCTCACCTCCTGACTTTCATGGCTTCCTCGTTGTCAGGACGGAAGAAGTCATAGGAGCTGTAATGCTTCACGGCCTCACGGCGATACTCCCCCACGTTGAAAACTGGGTGGGGAAAGGAAAAAACAAAACATCAAAATGAGGGGCACGACCCAGCCGTGTAGCTTCTGCACTTAAAGCAAGCTGGTGCCACGAAATTACATCCTCAGGGCATCCCTTGGTCTTCAAAGTGAAGGAGAACCCAGGATATGAAAACACAGATATTTATATTTGGCCTGTGGGATCTTGGAAAGGTCCCCCACTACCTCCCATCTCCCAAAGCACTGATCTAGAGGAATTCCTGAGGACCAGACCTCCTGCTTTCCCCCTGGCACCAGTGCAGGCCTTACCTTTTGTGGGGACACCAATCCAGTTGAGGTAGCGAGTCAGCTTCTTGGAGATGTAGGTCTTGCCACGGGCTGGGAGGCCAACCATGACTATCACAGTGGGGGAATTGGCAAGCTGAGGCCCACAGGCTGCAAGGAAAAAGAACAGGAGCTGTTAATTCTCCAGCTCACCCTGCATCGACCCAACAAGGCACTTGTTTTTATCCAGACTCCTTCCAAGTCCTTCAGCAGCTGGAGGAAACATGAAAGTCACAGCAAGAATATCCTGATGGGTGCAAAGTAGGCAAGGAGCCAGCTGGCCCAGGGTCTCTGGAGAGATTCTGTGCCTCAGTTACCTCATTTGCAATCAAAATAAAAAATAATTTAAAAAATAACATTCCAAATCAAGGCAAGCACAACCTGACATTCCAATGGCTTGGCAATTCCATGAAAAGCTCTGTGATAGCCAAGGACGTTGGACCCACGCCTGCAGCAGTGTCTGTGCTGAAATACCAGCTCTGGTCCAGATCTTCACCCACAGAAAGCATCTCCCAAAATCTTTGACTAGATTTCTAGCTGACACACAACCAGCTAACTGGACTTTGAGTCAAGAACAAAACAAGGCAAGAGAACCACAGAACTAGCAGCACTTAAAAGCAGGTATCCAAGTGATTTATCCCTTTTTCCCTCATAAACCCAAGCTGGGTTGTTGGGATTTTTTTGTTTTGTTTTGGTTTTTCTGTTGGTTTTTTTTTTGGTTGTTGGTTTTTTTTGTTGTTGTGGTGAAGAGGGTCCATGTCAAACAGCTGGAAAGAAAACCCAGAGGCAGCATTTGCAAGACAGACAGGACCCTGCAGGGGACTTCTCACCCACCCTTCACATCCACCCGGTGAGCACAGACCTCATAGGAAAGGAATGCAGTGGCTGGTGGCAGAGCCATAAAACCCAGCTTAATTATGGCCTGGGTGGAGAGCTCTGCCTGCCTGCCACAGCTGCCTGAAGCTGGGACCAGGGGATGCCAGGGGCTCCCTGGGATGGACACAGGGCTGGGGAAAGTTTTTGTCAGTGTGGATCTGGAAAGAGCAAACAAAATGAGAGGTACCCACAAACATGCAAAGTACATGGGATTGCCTTCCCCTTCTAAGAAAAGAAATAAATCCAGCAGCTGGAGAAACCAAATTAAGGCCACAAGGAAGATTTATGGCACTGGTACCCAGATGGCAGAAGAGCCACCCGTCAGCTTCCCAAGTTTCTCACCAAAGCAAACTCAGCAGGCAAGACATTAAAAACCATCTAAAATACAGGTGGTTTTTTTTTGTTTGTTTGTTTTTTTGTTTTTGTTTCATTGCCCAGGCTGGAGCAGCCCTCACTCACAACCTGTCCCCTGCCCAGTGCTGCATTTCAAAACCCCAGGGCAGCTCCCAAAGATTTTGGCAGCAAGTGCCAATTTTCTGTGCTGGGGCACAAGGGAGCAGTGCAACATACCAAGAAAAATACTATTCCCCCTCTAACAATCTCACATCCTCATCCAAGCTATGGGTGCAAGTCTGTTTTGCATAAACCCACACAGTTATTAGACAAAGGGAGGAGGAAGGGATAATACCTGAATAAGGAAACTCTTCCTTTCCCTACCTGCCAGTGAACAAAGGATCTCAAAGAGCAGAGCCAAGAGGATCTGGGGCCATTAAACAGCACTCCAAGAGTAAAGGGACAATGCTGGGTACTGTTCATGTCCCTGTGGCTCCAGACAGCTGTGACAGCCCCAGGGCTGGCACTGTGTGGGCACACACGTGTCACTTCCAAAGGCTGCTGCAAGAGTTAAACACCCCGAATTCAGGATTTTTGCTGCCCTTGCACAATGCAACAGCACCTGAGAAGCACCTCCCAAAACACCACGGGAGCAACTTTTCATCAGGAATCTGAGCCCAAACCAAAAGTCTCTGGGAAACTTTGCATCAGGGATGAAACAGAACCCAGTGTTTTGCTCCCAGTCTTTCACAAAGGCCTCATTCATCATTTCTTTTCACCACCGCTGGGAAGCTATCAGGGATTTCAATGCATATTCATTACTCCTTATCGACATCTAGCCAGGTAAGTCAAGGGCAGGGATGACTTTCAGACTCAGTCAGAGGGTATTTAAAAGGAGCTTATCACTTTTGCTATTTGCCAGAAAGTCACCTTCACCAGTGGGTAAAAGAGAAGGAGGGAAAAAAAAAAAAATCCAGCCCAAAAGGGAAGGAAATTTGCTTCTATAAAAAGTCAGATACAACAGCCACCTCCCCACCTCAAGCATTTTCACTGTCTCCACCTAAGTATTCCCCAAAACCCAGACTGCCCGTCCTGTCAGTCTTACTGCCCTTTTCCCAGCTTCTTCCCGCTGCAGTCCCCGCACCTTGGCTGGTCCTGCCCTCCGCACCGCAGGCACGCGTGGCACCGCCGTCACCGCCACCCCTGCGAGCCGCGGCTGAACGGCAACATCCCCGGCGTGTGTCCCACACCCACCGAGCCCGAGGGACGGGAAAAGGCAGCGACAAGGATGGAGAGAGGCAGTGGCAGCCCTTTCCCTGCCGGAGCATCCCCCTCCCCTCGCCCGGCTCTGCCCAGCCAGCGCCTTCGACGGCTCCACTTTCCCAGCCCCTACGTGAGAGACGTGCGGCGTGACAGCAATTTAATGGATCGCCGTCAAAAGGGCAGCCGAAGGAATCCCTGCAGCCTCCCCTGGACCAGCCAGCACACCATCGGACTGGTTATTTCACACCCGGCATGCGCCCTTCCAGAGGATGCTCCCCGGGATGCGCCCGCTCCCTCCAGGCATCACGCTGGAAGTGGTCTCCGTTATTCCTCCCTTCCTTCCCACCCTTTGGCTTTGCAGCCCTCGCTCTTTGTTGCTGCTGAGGAATTAATAGCACCTCGCGTTTAAAATACCTCGAGTTAAAAAAGTTACCTAAAAAAAGCCTAAAAACCCTCCTCTCTCATTGCACAGCGTGGCTTGCTCCCACCCCAAGAAAATATAATTACAAGCCACATTATGTTATTAATAATCCCCTCGGTGCCTTAATATATCAAATACGTTCGTTTTTTCCGCTACCAAAAGGGAGCTCTCGCTGAGAAACCCGGCGAATGAAGTGGCAAAAACCACTGCATGCACAAGGGATTTCTTTCAGAGGTGCCAGTCCTTGAGAAAAACCCAGCCACAGAGACACACGTGCAAAGCATTAAGCCGGGAGACGTTTTACCCCACTCTAAGCAAAGCCCCTCGGCTACCCAGATGTGCAGCCTGTTGCTGAAATCCATTTCCTCGGCAGCTCCCGCTGCAGGGCTGCCCTTGCCAGGCACAGGCTGCGCATCCCAACATCTGCCCCAGGGTGCCTGACCCACAGCCACGGGCAACAGCATCTGGCAAGTTCACAGCAGATCTGTTTTTTAAATATTATTATTATTATTTAGAAGGGGAAACTTTCCAGCCAGGGTAAATAAGCATCGGAAGCGACTTTAAACGCTGATTCACCCGAGCCACTTCCATCCCTTGCCAGGCTGCGAGTGCCACCCCCTCCATCCCTGCTCCGCACATTCCTGCGAGGCTCATTTAGAGTAGGGAGTAGCACAACTGGCAGCTTGTCAGTGTAGCTGCTAAAGGAGCTGCTTCTTGAGCTTTCGGATTGGATCACGATTCAAAATTTGGTTTATAGTAACACCGGGATGACCCAAACATTTTTATATTCCGAGCTTCAGAGACAAGGGGAAAGCACTGCAGAAGTTTCAGCGCTAATTTCCGCCTTCCCCTCCACCTGCCTCCTCATCCCCTCAGGGCTAAATTGTAAACTGCAAACGGCTGGTGTCTGGTTGTTTTGCTTTTTTTTTTCCCCTACATACATTGCCCTAATCCTCCCTCCACCTCCCCCAAAAAAATTTTAACACACTAATTGGACAGGATTTAGAGCAACCTGGTCTAGTGGATAGTGTCCTGTCACATGGCAGGAGGGCTGTGGAACGAGATTATCATTACGGTCCCTTCCAACCCTAACCATTCATGCTCGTGCCATTAATAAATCCGCGGGCGAGCCGCTTGACACGGTGAAAATCCCAGCTGAGCTGGCACCCCGGCTGCGAGGTGAACAACCTGCTCCCTTCCCTTTTAATCCTAGGGCTGGCAGCGGAGAGTGGAAATGGGGCCACGCGTGTGCCGGCACCTCCCCGCATCCTGCGGGGCCATGTGACAGCGGGCTGCACCTTCCTGCCCTGCCGAGACTGAGTCACGGGATGGCAGCGCGGGGATGCGGGCACCGCCGGGATGCGGGCACCGCCGGGATGCGGGCACCGCCGGGATGCGGGCACCGCCGGGATGCGGGCACCGCCGGGATGCGGGCACCGCCGGGATGCGGGCACCGCCGGGATGCGGGCACCGCCGGGATGCTGGGGCACGCCGAGGAGAAGGGATGCTGCAAAGAGCCCCGCCGCGGTGCGCAGAGAAAGGGGAGAGCTCCCCATCCATCCCACCCCATCCCTCCATGCCAATGGCCATCCCTCCCTCCGGGATGCTGCCGTGCCCGTACTCACAGCGGCGGGGCAGCGCCGGGCGGTTGTCATTGGGAAGCCAAATCTTCTGGATGCGGCTTTGCGTCAGCTCCATGGGCATTTTTAAAACAAAGGTCTTTTTGCGGTCCGCGTCCACCTTGATGCGTTTGAGGGAGGGAGGAGGAGAAATAAAAAAGGGGAGGGAGGAGGACGTGGGGAAATATATGATAAAAAAATAATAAAAAGGGTTTTTGTTGAAGTCGGTGGTTTGGGCGAGTGGCTGCGGCGCTTTCAGATGCTGCTAAGAGCCTCGTGAAGGTTTTACGGCAGGAGGGGGAGGAGGAGGAAGAGGAGGGCCGGGTCTGCAGGGCACAAAGCCGGGCAGGAATGGCCCCAGCGCAGCCGCTGCGCGCTGAGAGGGAGCGAGGGCGAACCCCGCTGCGAACCGCGATGGAAAGCGGGATGGAAAAAAAAAAATAGATAATAAAAAAAAAATAAACTATGTTCCCTTTTAAATCGGAAAAAAAAATATAGCAAGAGAAGAAAGGCAGGAGAATGTCCACGCGAGGCAGCCGGGGAAGGAGTGCTGCTACACTCGGGGCTGCTGCTCTGGCCGGCTCCGCTCACGATGTGCCGGCAGCCGCGGCGCCGGCTCTTTCTATCCCGACAGGCCGGGACCGCCTCCGGGGCGGGGCGGGACGGGCGCTGCGGCGCCGAGGAGGAGGAGGAGGAGGAGGAGGAGAAGAGGGAGGAGGAGGAGGAGGATGGGAAGGAGAGGGAGGAGGAGGAGGATGAAGGCGGGGATGCCGGCGCGGCCCCTGCCGCCCCCTGGCGGCCGCCCCCCGCACTGCAGCGCGGACAAAGGACGCGCTTTGTTCCGCGGGGGGAGCGCGACACCGAGCCCTCCCCCATCGCGGGAGTTTGGGGTGCGCGGGGGACCCCCAGACTGAAATATTAATGGTTAAATAAATGCTCTATTTCATTTCTCGCGTCTTTTCAATCAACGAGGGAAAACGATGGAAAATGATGGAAAATGATGGAAATTGAATTAATGTTTCTTTTATAAAATAAAGGAAAATGAAAATTCGACAATAAATAACTTTTTTAAAAAAAATACTTTAAAAATTAAAAAGGAGTAAAAGATGTAAAGAGAAAAAATTAATTAAAAATTAAGAAAATAAAATAGGGAATAGAGGTGAAAATAAGAAAGGGAAAGGAAAATTAACAAAAAATTGGGAATAAAGTTGAACAAGATAAAAATAAACTTTAAAAAAATTAGAGATAAATAAAATAAAAACAACTTTTAAAAATAAAATAGAGTGGGGAAAAAAGAGAAAGGAACCCTAAGTACAATAGCGATGGGATGGGGAGGGGGCTCCGCTGCGCGCCCCTTGCGCCCCTCACTCCGTGGCCAGCGGGCTCGGGCCGAGGGGTCCCGGGGGCCGGGGGATGCCGGGGGGTCCCGAGGGGCCGGGGGATGCCGGCCCTGCGCTCCTGCACGTCGCTCACGTCGCACATGCGGTGCCGCGCCGCCTCCCCCGGAGGGGATGCCCGGGATGCGGCGGCTCCGCCTCCGCCCGCGGCCACCGCGGCTGCTCCGCCCCGCTCCGCGCCCGGGCGGGGCCGCTCCGCGCCCGGGCCTCCCCGCGTCCCTCCGCCAGCAGCGGCTCGGGGGCGGCCGCAGCGCTGGGGATGCTCCGCGGGGAGCCTCTGCTCTCAAACGGGCGCATAATGCTAGTTTTGAATAAATATTTTTAAGATTTAATATTATTTTAATATCATAATCTCGTTACTTTGTTTATTATTTAATGTTTTCGTTATTTTTAAATTTATTTTTTATTATTTTATCATTTCGCTATTAATTTAATTGTTCTTAATGATGTCATGTTCATATACAATAAATAAGAAAACTAAAAATTATTATTAATAATGATTATAATAATAATAATAGCATTATTTTAGTTTGTTAAATGTCTTAATCCACTCACCAAGTTCCTACAAGTTATGTTTCCAATCTAAATTAGGCTGCAAACTGCACCCCAGCAGTGCTGACACCCCCTCACAGCCTCTCTTTGCAGCACACAGGGGTTGGGACCACCCTGAAAATTCCTGTGATGACGCCCAAATCCCAAACACGCAGGTGCCCAAACCCCCTTGTCCCCCAGCACTGATGGGGATGATCCCACCCGGCATGGAGGGGGTTTCTTTGGATGGATTTTGGGAATTTGCCACAGCAGGGAAATGTGGGAATGTGTCACGGGTGGGAAGAGCTGTAGAGGTGGGAGCATCTGCTTTGATGGTGTTTCATACAGCAAATTTTGCTCCAAAATTTAAAGCCTGATAAGGAGCATCTCAGATACCTAAAATGTTCAATAATCTTTTTTTACTTAGGGCATTTTCCTCCTCTGGAAGCAAAGGCTTGTATTTTTATAACACATTTAGAAGGAAGATATTTCTGGCTAATTCCTTACATGGAGCCAAGATGAAGTAAAAAGTGCACAATCTTTCCCTCTCCTACACAAGGGAAAAAATATTCACAGGCAAAAAGAAAAAAAATTAAAAAGAAATTTAAAAAAACACTACTATGAGGGAGCTGGAAAAGAACCAGAGATTTGGGATGTGGGAAGGAAGAAGGGAGAGAGCTGTGAGTGCTCCAGTTGGCAAGGATGGGATGGGAGTCAGGCACAACAGCCCTCCCTGGACCACTCTGCACAAAATCCCCAAATCCTTCTCACATGTAGGGCAACAGAAAGCCGCTTCCCAGCTAGAGCATGAGTCAGAAGGAGGACAAAAATTCACATGATTTTACAGGACCAGCAATTCAGGCATCAACCCCCTTCCCCCAGCAGCTCTCTCCCCTCTTCGCAGCTCTTTCCCACCTCACAAATCACCACCCCCAGGACATGAAAAGGAGCCCGAAAGCGAACCCCTGCCTGAATTAAAATCACAGTCTCTTCAAATTAGATCCACCTAGTAACTCTTGGCTTAGAAACTCCTAAAGAACTGGAGCGGAAAGCTTCAACTCCTAAATAAGTGGCCTGGATTTCAAAGGCATCAGCACCCAGCTGCTCCGAGGGAGGTCAGCTGGAAGAAGCACTTCTATTTTTAAGGCATTTGCACCCCGGGGAGAGGGCAGGGAGCAGGATGGCACTAGGTGCACTCAGAGGATTATTTTCACCCCCCTCCCAAATCGTGCTGTGCAAAATCCCAGCTTCCTAAAAATAGCACCTGGAGTGGTAAATAAAATGTTGCTCGCAGCTGCCGTGATAAGAAGCCCAAAGGGGTGCTTAGCTCAGCGATTTTTCAGGAAATCAAGTCACTGGTGCAGCCTGAATGCTGCCAGGAAGATGTGTCAGCTCCTGGAGAGCCAGCACCGGCACAGGGTGACATGGGACAGCCAGTGATGCTGTCCCACCGCCTCACTGCGGGACAGAGGGTGGAGGGAGGAATCGACCAGCCCGTGTAGGCTGGAGGTGCTGCCATACACACCCCAAGCAGGAACTGGCAGATATTTCATAAATGAGAAGGCACAGGGGCATAAATGTAATGCCAGGGTTTGAAATATGAAAGTCCTGGGGGTAGATGGGAAAAAAATTGACCTTGAGTGTCCAAGGGATGAATGCAGCAGGTCCAGAGAGGTGGGAGAGGGAAGTACAAAAAGGGAAAGTACAAAAAGGGAAAGTCTGGCAGAGAAGGGGAAAAACTCCATTTCTGTGAGAATGGCATACCCACCTCTTATGGGGTTTACAGTCTTCAAACCTCCCCAAAACTAAAACTAAAATGTCTTAATCCCCTCTTTTGTTCCACTGCTGCTCCAACGTCAAACTCACCTAGCAACCCATCCTGAAGAGCAGCATTAGGCTCTGGATGCATCCCAAAATAACAGCTCCAGACTTCATTCTCCAGGCCCTTTGGAGGAACCTACTGGTCACCAGCCAGCCTTCCCTGTCATCCCCCCGGCATCAAAATGCCAGCACCAACTCTGACTAAGCCATGATTCACCCTCCTCTTTTTATGTCTTTTTTTTTTTTTATTTATTTATTTGATTCTCTCTAAAGGAAACTTGGAAGGGAAGGACCAGTCACGTTCCTGCCTACATTCAGTGCAACACACATCCTCTCCTTTGGATCTGCAGGGGAGGGGGGAGATGCCTGGTGGGATCCCAGTCACACATCCAGGAATTCTTTGCATGGTTAGAATTTGGAGGGGGTGGCTGGGAGCTGTGTGTACATCTCTGTGTAGATGCAGCCACACATTGTGCTCCATTCATGTCAGGGCAGCTTCATCTGCAGCACTTTCCAGTGTGGCCTTGGTTTATCAGCCTGGAATGTGGGCACAAAGTTCAGAATCACAGCAGGGTTTGGGTTTAAAGGGATTTTCAAGATCATCCAGACCCACCCCCTGCCATGTCCAGGGACACCTTCCACTACCCCAGGTTGCTCCAAGCCCTGTCCAACCTGGCCTTTGACACTTCCAGGGATCCAGGGGCAGCCACAGCTTCTCTGGGCACCCTGTGCCAGGGCCTCACCACACCCACACGAAAGAATTTCTCCCTAATATCCCATCTAAATCTACTCTCATCCAGTTTAAAGCTGTTCCAAAGTGCTCCCTACCCCGGGTGGGTGGTTGCAAAAATCAGGCAGCAGCTGCCCAGACTCTTATTAGTGAGTTAATGACATTTTCTTGCAACGGAAAAATTTATTCCTCTGAGCTGACCAACAGGAATTTACATGGTTTTCAGAAAAAAAAAAAAAACAACAAAACAACCAAACAAACAAACCAGCAGCAACAACAACAAAATCGTTAAATTTTGCACTTACAAAAAGAATAGTGGGATACTGAAGAAGTCAAGAAAATTGTCTGCAATATTTTTCGGGGAATTAGATGCTTTCAGAAATGTCAGGAAGGAAACCCAGTGGTTGCCCGACCCCTCCTCTTGCCAGCTGGATGCTGAGTAGTTTTCACTGCTGATGGCGCTTTCTTTGGAAGGACTTGAAAAAAAGCTGCTACGGGTCAGCCTCGTGGCGGGGAGGGTGATAAATGTCTGATTTTTATCAGGCTGATAAAAATGTTTGGATTTGGAGAGGCGGCTGGAGTTCACGGTCCTTTGCGCCTGCAGTTTTCAATTGCCTCCCTCGCCCCTCGCAGGTATTTCACTTACAGGAATAAATAAACAGGGAACGAAGTGTGAACTGTACCTGTATCAGCACCGCTCCCTCTCCCTCATCCCGCCCAGCTCCGGCTGCTCGGGAGGGAACACCAAGAGCTCCTGCATCTGTCCCTGTAATGGACTGGGGTGTTTCTGTCATGAAAAATAGTTTTTTATTTCCCTCCTCTAAACAAGCTGTGTTTTGCTTCCTCATTTCTCGCCTCTAACACCCCTGTTCTTGCAGTATCAAACTGCTTTTCTTCCTCCTGCCGCAAAGGGGAAGAGAAACCAAGCCAAACCATCTCTTCATGATATTATTTGCAGACAGCAACATCACCCATTAGGGAATCACAGAATGGTTTGGGTTGGAAGGGACATAAAAGATTATCCAGTCCCACCCCCTGCTATGGGCAGGGGCACTTTCCACTATCCCAGGTTACTCCAAGCCCTGTCCAAGCTGACCTCGGACACTTCCAGGGATCCAGAGGCAGCCATGGTTTTTCTGGGCACCCTGTGCCAGCACAAACTCTGTGCCACAAATAGAACACCTCTCCAGACAAACAAATGACCCCAGACAGGGTTTCCTGCAGGGATTAAGGGATGCTGCTCAGCACGGGATTTACCCTGAAATCAGGGGGGAGCTCCTGGTCCCTCCGCAGCAGCGAGGGCTGAGCCCTGCCCGGGGTGCAGGATGCGGGCAGGGCAGGGAACATCGTGTGCCCCAGGGCTCTCCCTCCTTTCACCCGCCAGTGCGGACACGCGTTCTCCTTCCTGGCTGAGGACCAACCGCGCAGTTTTCAGCCTGTTGCACCCTCTAATTGCACCCGATGTGCTCGTGAAACTCCTTCCTCGGCCGGTTGTAAGGAATTCCGATCATTACTGACAGTAGCCGGGCGCTGGGACACCACTGGGCTGCCACACGCCTGCCTGTGGCTGCAGCTTTGCTTAAAAATAACCACAAGCAGAGAAAGGAGGGAAATTCAGCTTCTGGCATGGAGAAAGCAGGGCTGAGCCCCAGAGGGGGAAATCCCCTCAAAGGCATCCCTCACCCCGCTATCAGCCCCTGTCCAACACTGCACCCAGGGCTGGCCTTGCTTTCCTGGCAGCCAAGGGACAGGGACAGCCAGGAAGGGGTTGCAGAAATGCAGAATTCAGCCTCATTCAGCTGACAGCAGGTTGGGGACCTGCTGGTTTTGCTCAGCCCTCTGCTCTG
This sequence comes from Haemorhous mexicanus, assembly GCF_027477595.1. NCBI lineage: Eukaryota > Metazoa > Chordata > Aves > Passeriformes > Fringillidae > Haemorhous > Haemorhous mexicanus. The sequence continues at coordinate 72,471,479 of NC_082345.1, forward strand.
AGCTCCCTGTGTGGTTTTAGTGCCACACTCTGAACCATGCAGGAACTCTTTCAAGGACAGTAAATTCTTCCTGAAGTCAACACTAAAAGTTGTTTGTTTGTTTAATTTCTTTTAATTTATAACTCTTCAGACAGAAGGACAAGGGTTCAAACCTTATTTCCTTTTGAGTGGTTGGATTTGTGCCCAAACTTAGAGGTGTTTGGTTATAACTGGCTGAGTTAAAGGGTAGCAGGAAAGGAAATGGGAGATGTAAATGCAATGCCTGGCTTTGATGAATATGGGGAAGAAGGAAGGATGAGAGCCTAGATTCAATTTCAATTCATCAAATTAAAAGTAAAATCAATCAAGGTTTCCTCCACTGTCCTCAGAGAGGTGGACATGCACATCCAAATGTGTCTTGGATGATCCTTGGGAAGACTCAGTAAATCTTAAGACCAAAAATGGGGAGGTGTACAGTGGGTGTCCATTAGCCAGGACTGATGACCCCAAAGGAGCCTCCCAGATGGAGGTTCATATTTAAGAAAAGAGGTTTATTTGTAATTTTTAAAAATAATTATATTCTGCAGTTCTCAAAAAATATAATTTGGAGATAACACTCTGAAGCTGCAAAAATCCATTAAAGCAGGGACATTTCTCAAAGCTGGCAGGTCTGCTCAGAAACTGGTCCAGGAGGATTGAGCAATGTCCCGTGAAAGTTCCTGACCGTACAAGACTAGTACAAAACAAAACTCACCCCATAAATGGGCTAAACCATAAAGATAATTGACTCCATAAGGGGCAGAGAGGGTAGATTTAGGGTAGATATTATAAATAAATTCTTTACTGTGAGGATGGTGAGGCCCTGGCACTGGTTGCCCAAAGAAGTCGTGGCTGCCCCATCCCTGGAAGTGTCCAAGGTTGGACAGGGCTTGAAGCAACCTATTTTTGTGGAAGGTATCCCTGTCATGGCAGGGGTTGGAGCTGGATGAGTTTAAAGGTCACTTCCAGCCCAGGCCATTCTGTGATTCTGCGAAACACAGGTTTCTAAAAGTAGTTAGGGGGTAATTAAATGGCAAGAAGTTGGGGTATTCCAGCCTCAGGAATTTAATACTGGTTCTTCTTGAAACAAAACCTGGCTGCAGAAATTCAGTCTGGGTCCTAATAGCAAGGGTCAAAGGGTGCAGATCAGTCAGAGAGCCACAATTCAGGTTTTGGCATTGTCAGAGCTTCTGAAAAGACAATATTCACATTAGCCTGACACTGGGTTCAGCCTTCTACTCCCAGATACTTTTAGTTACCTGAAAGGAACACTTCCCTGTTTGCACTGTTATTTTAAGGTGTGAAATTCCCCACTGAAAATCCTGGGATTGCTTTAGGGTGTAAATCCACAGGATGTTGAACTTGACTTTAGGTTACCTCATCACAACCACCTGCGACAAGGCACTGATCCAGCAGAAAAATCCTGCTGCTCTGAGAGAAAAGTGTGTTTACAGGGCTGCTCTGTCCCCGCTGCCAGATCAGATGTTCCCTGTCCTGCTGCTGCCAGCAGAACTTGGCATGTGTTACCACAGTGCCTTCTCCGGGAAAATCAGCAGAATTACAGCCATGTGCTCACACCTGAACCAGACCTAATTTAGGATTTTAATGGTTTAACCCCAGCTGGGAGCTCAGCCCCACTCAGTCCCCCCAGTAGGATGGGGGAGAGAAGTGGAAGGTAAAACTGAGAGAACTCATGGGTTGAGGTTCAAACAGTTTAATGGGTAAAGCAAAAGCCATGTGCACAAGCAAAGCAAAACAAAGAATTCATTCTCCACTTCCCACAGGTTTCCAGTGATCCCCAGGAAAGCAGGGTTCCATCACACGGAGTGGTTGGGAAGGCAAACACCATCACCCCTTTCCTAAACATGACAAAATGGAATATTTTATGGCGTATTTTTGGTCAGTTTGGGGTCAGCTGTCCTTGCTCTGTCCCCTCCCAACTCCTTGTCCCCCCCAGCCTCCTCACTGGTGGGGTGGGCTGAGGAGCAGAAAGACCTTGACTCTATATAAGCCCTGCTCAGCAAAAACAAAAACATCTCTATATTATCAGCACTGTTTTGGCCACAAGTCAGAATCACAGAGCAGCTACTCCAAAGAAAATCAACCTATCCCAGCCCAAACCAGCACAGTGCTGCAAAGCAATGCAGCATTTTGGAGATCTGATGGGAAGAACAAAGAACTCCAGCCCTCCTGTATGACTAGATTGTTACGGGGTTGATTTTCATGGAGGTGCCCAGTGGCTGAAGTTGATTGTGCTCATGAAGAACTTAATTCCCAGCCCGGTGATGCACGTGGGATGCAGCTCTCCAGGTGTGCTGCCTGCAGGGCTCGGTGCTGGATGTGAACCCCCCACGGACGATGAGTCTGTTCAGCCCATTTACGGTGGACGATGATCACCCTCCGGAAATCACAGCCTGTCATTATCCCGTGGACTTTGCTATTGAACTGTTTCCTAACTTCTCATTACCACCCACCTTTCATTAAGAGCCTGGATCGTTATCTCGTCATTGCAGGTTATTAAATCAAACAATGGCAAAGGCTGCGGCCTCTCTGCGGCTGACTCACCTCATTATGTAACAAGCCCGGGCCAGCGACAACCTCAGCATCGTCATGGTGACAGGGAAGCGTCTAAAAAGTTGTAGGCAATGATGTGGTGAAGTCAGATACCCCAGAGATGCTGGGGAATCTCTTCAAAGTAATGCAAAAAACCCCTAAAACACAAAGCTCTGGGGGAGAGCATGGGTTTGTGTTTCTGATCATCAAGGGGGACGTGCTTGTAGGCAGCGGCAGGCAGCAGATTAATCACACCCCAGGAAAAAGGGTATTTTTTTATCTGAGGTCTCAACCCCCGCTGCTAATCAGTTTGGCTCCTGATACAGGGCCTTTTGAAGCAGCATCCCAGAAGGATCTGCACTGCCTGGGAGGCTCAGATGGAAAGGTTCCCCTGAGGGATGCTGAGCAGGGAGGAGGCGTTGAAGCTCTCAGCTCCTGCTGTGCTGCCTCCATCCACAGCAAAGCTGTGGGTAGAGTTTGGGAAGGATTTATGTAATTTTGGGGTGTCTACAAGGAATTGGTCACCCTTGACCACTTGTACCACCTGTGGAGAGAAATGGGCACTCATTTGCACAGGGAACAATTCAGCTGCCCTGCCGTGGGTACTGACTGCAAACCAGGATGAGATGTGTCCTGGAGGAGTTTGTGTCCCCTGAGCATGGAGGGAACCTCAGAGCTGTGCCCAAAACCATTCCACACACATCTCAGTGCCCTCCAGCACGAGGGGACCCAAAACACAAGTCCTTGTCCAATCCAGAGTGTCCCATGCAGGGAGGCAGAGCAGAGCTTTGGTGAGGAGCTGCATGTTGAAATTGTGTACGTGCCGAGGATCTTCCCACCCACACCTCCCCTTTGTGAGCACGTCTGCCCCGTGGACAACCTGCTCATCCCTGCTTCCTCACAGGGCTGGCATGATCCAGACAATGGTTGCCCAAGAGTGGCCCACACACCTCAGCTCTGGCCAAGAAGAACCACTTTGGGACCAGCACCACCCCTGGGGTTGAGCTGTTCCCTGGATCAGCCTCCCCAAGGGCTCCTCTCTCCATTCAGCTGGTGGAAACCACAGGGTGAGGTCTGTGTCCCACTTTTCCAGAGTGGTGCCATGTGCTTTTAAACTTGAGACCTGCAGGCGCTGCTTTTAGGAGGTCTGTGAAAGACAGGTAAGAGGGAAAGTGTGTGGTCAACAAGCTGAAATTTAGAATAGTAAGGGCCAGTTTTGTTTCCATATCTTTTGCTGGAGCTCCTTAAAGTCACAACCTCTCTCAGGGAACCTCCAATTTCCCAACACCTCTCCTAACCAAGTTTTGGACCCAAATCACTGGAATCAGATCACACAGATTGCTGGAATGCAGAAATTAAATAACCAAATTTCCTTATCATGGTTTTCTTAAAATTCTTCCACTTACAGGGCAATGATTTTAGTGCATTTAAGTCCAAGCAGATGATTTTCATTTGTGTATTTCATTTACTTTTTTCTATGCCATGGAGACCTGGCTGGGAAAGAAAAAAAAGTCTAAAATTGTTAAAAAACATCTACAGCATTTGTTTCTTCTTTCCTTGATATTTTCCAATCAGACATGAAAAATATTAATGGAAAATTTCTCTGGAATTTTGGGGCAAGCTGAAACAATATGGGGAGCTTGCTGCCAACATATTTTCTCAAATACATTTATATTTTCCAACCCGCAATAACAAGCTGTTAACAGCTCCTTGGGGGGAAAAAAAAAAAAAAACACCTGAGCTCAATGTTTAGATTTCTGCCCTGGAGTTTAACAGGGAGTAACAAAGCAGCATCTGGGTGCCTGGGTCACAAGGAAAGATGCTGTGCTTCAAAGTACTTGGGAGGGCTTCAGTTTTCTCCCAAATAACTGCTGTTACTTGAGCTGAGAGCCAGAGCCAGGAGGGCATGGCACAGGTGGAAACACATCTTGGCCATTGATTATGACTCATCCTCACTGAATAAAATGGAGATGGGGGAAAACCACTTCCATTGTGTCTGCTTCAGCATTTCCACAGGGAATCACAGAATGGTTTGGGTTGGAAGGGACATAAAAGATTATCCAGTTCCAACCCCCTGCCATGGGCAGGGACACCTTCCACTATCCCAGCTTCCCCAAGACCCATCCAGCCTGGCCTTGGACACTTCCAGGGATCCAGGGGCAGCCACAGCTCCTCTGGGCACCCTGTGCCAGCACAAACTCTGTGCCACAAATAGGACACCTCTCCAAACAAACAGATGACCCCAGGACAGGGCCTCACCTCACGTGTCCATCCCCCTGTGCCCCCCTGCAATGCTCTGGGGGGTTCCTGCTCCCTGCATGTCCCTGGGCTGATGCCTGTGGTGACAGCATGGCCACAGCCAGGGTTTCACATTTCCCAGCCCAGCTGTTTACCCAGAGCTCAGCCTGAAGGAAAACAACTGCTAGACAGTCAACAAGAGATCTGAGGGACACCCGACTCCTGGGCTGGCTTTCCTGCCAGCTTCCCTATAAAGGAGGAGAGCCAGGCTCAGGCTCAAGGCATGACCTTCCTTCAGTTCATGTTGTTATTACCCAAGCTGGGACAGCCCCAGGTGCCTGATTGATGGGCACCTTTCACCCACTGCCAGGTGAAATGCTTGTGATGCCTCAGGGATTCTATGGATGGTCACTGGGGCAGTGGGAGATACAGTTTGTAGCCATGGAGCAGAGCCCAGAGCAATTCCCAAACCTGCCAGCCATGCAAAAGCAAGGCCCTTCTGCAGCTGTGGCCAAGGGGGATCCCACCAGGATGGGTTTGGGATGAAGGTGGGGCAGCCAGAGGGAGAGGAGCTGTAGTACCTGCAGGACATGCTTAGAGCATGTGCTGTGCCCCTGCCTGTCCTGCCCTAAACACTGCTGCTCCTTCCAGACCCAACCAGCTGAATATCCCTGAAAAACCATCTCAAACCCATCTCAAACCTATTTCAAACCCATCTCAAACCCACCTCAAACCCATCTCAGCCCAGAGCCTGAGCAAGCACAGCTCCCTTGCACACGTGCAGGAGCACACACAGCCACCCCAGCCCCTGGCAGCCGCCAGTGCCTTGGGATGCCACTCACAAATCTGGTCCTCTTGCATTCAGGCAGAGCCAGTCATCGATGACAGGGGTGACTAAAGCTCAGCACTGGCCATGCCAGCCCCATCCCACGCTGCCTTGTCCCATCTTGCCTGCAGCTGGGCCGTTACCTGCCAGGCCACCCAGCCCCGTGCGACAGCACATGCCAAGCCAGGCTGGAAAAGGTAACCTCAGGTCGTCCAGGATTTGGGCTTGGAAAGTCACATCCGTAAAAAGAACACTTCCCACCCTCGTGCCTTCCACCTAATTGCTGCTGTTGCAACAGCCCTACATGATTTAATCGTTTATTGCATTGTTCTTTTATTTATGGTGTAAATGTTTTGGACGTGATCAGTTTCTCAGCAGCTCAGCTGCACCCAAAAATTATTAAGAAAAGAAAAAAAAAAAAAAAAAGGGAAAGGAGAAACACGGCAGCAACCAGAGGTGATTGGTGATTTAATGTTTAAGGGAAACAAAGGCTTTGCTGACTGTGTTCCCCTGTGCACATGATCCTCACAGCTGGCAGGAGCTGGAAATCCATTCCCTGCCTTTGGCAAAGCCACCTTGGAGAAAAAAATAAACACAAAAATCACTGCTGGCAGGTGCCTCTTCTGTCTCAACTCATCCTGCTCAGCTTGGTTCAGCAACATGGAGATTTTGGTGGTGAAGCTACTTCTGAGTCCTTCTTCCCACCCCAAAGCCTCTTCCTCAGCCATGAATGAGATCCAGCCCTCCAGCTGGGACATGGACACAGGCTGGAAAAAACCCCAAACCCTACCATTTATTTTTCTTTATTATTATTCTATATACAGTTTATTCTATAAATGTATTTTTCTTTATTTTGCTCTGAATGGGAATGTTGTTTTGGGAGCATGGAATGTTGTTTTGTGAGCATGGATCCATCCCTGGAACAATTGGTGTTGGCTTAAAGCCATCCCACATTTCTTTTGTGGAAGGGCTTTATCAAGAGGATGCCTAAGTCCAAATCACAGCCACAGCTATGTCCCTCTGCTCCTGTGAGAAATCTCTTGCTAATAAGGAGGATATCTAAGAAGGTCAGTGAGAAGGAAAAAAAAAAAAAAACAAGTAAAATTCTCAAATTTCTGCTGTAGCCATGTTAGAGTCTCCTACTGGCATTAAGGTGGGGCACTTGCCTGGGTCGTACCTGGCATGAAGTCATGAGTTTCCTCCAAATAAGTTCATATTGGTGACTGAGGAGCCTTTATTTTCCACTTGTTCCAGGTGACCTGGCAGTGCACACTTGCATTTTTAGGGGTAGAAAAATTTGGTCTCCCAGGCACAGAACTCAGCAGTTGTTCAGTCCTCACCTTCAAGCCCACGAACAGGACCAAGTCCAACCCTGCTTATCCCCCAGTAAAGGCAGCTGAAACATCCTGGCTCAACAGAGACTGAAGCTGGGAAGCCACATCCCTCCTTGGGGCTTGGGATTTGAGAACAGGAGATAAAATACCCAGTTTTTCTCCCAGTACTGATGTATTTTTGGGCTTATCTGGAAACAGAGGCCAGACAAAGTTAAAAGAATAAAAATGGATAAATTTATTGAAGGGCCTTCAGGTACATTAAGGGCAGACAAAACTTCCCCAAGGGGCTACACCCAAAAATAAATGACAGTCACAAGTTTTTCAGACATAGATAAGTTTGGCCCATTTGCATTTCAGGGGTTAATGAAGTCAGTTTGCTCCCCTCCCCAATTCATTTTTGTTTAGACTTTTGGGGATCTGAGGCTGTAGGGTGTGCTTGAAACTCAGGTCAAGAGGGATTGTTCTGTCTGACCAAAATGTGAAGACATTTTGTGAGGTTTGTGAAGCTAACTAACACTTTATATGGAGTAGACAAAGCTTCCCCAAGGGGCTACACCCAACAAATTTTTTCAGACATATGAGTTTGGTCCATTTGCATATCAGGGGTTAATGAAGTCACATACCCCCAGTTTTCTTCCCCCAATTCACTTTTGTTTAGACTTTTGGGGATCTGAGGCTGTAGGGTGTGCTTGAAACTCAGTCCCAGAGGGATTGCTTCGTCTGACCAAAATGTAAAAACATTTTGTGAAGTTTGTGAAGCTAACTAACACTTTATATAGAGTTCAGAGTTATGCACTAACGCAGTACAGGATCTGAAAAATACAAATGCTAAAGAGCCTAAGTCACCAGCACCACGGGGAGATACTGACAGACTATCCCCGTTGTTTACCAGCTCAGCTGCTCTCGGAGTTTCCTGGAAAGAGCTGCAAAGGGCACACACAGCAGCAGGGCTCCTGCACGCTGCTTTCGCGTGGCTGCGGAGGAGCGGCCGCGCAGCGGAGCCCGGAGCGCTCCCGGCGCCGGCCACGGGAACGGGGCGTGCGGGGCCCGTGGGGCTGGTCCTGCCAGCAGCCCAGCGAAATGATAAATACAGCTGGTAAACAAGTTCACCCCGCTGCCCTGGGAAAGGTTCTCCTGGCGTCCGGTCGGGTAAACAAGCTCCAGCGGCGGCTGGAAGGGAGTGGAATAAATAAATAAATCGGGCTGGATAAAGGGATGCAGCTGTTTCACACCAGCCCTGCCCGGAGAGAGCCCAAAGCGGGGCTGGGACTGCACAAAGACACGGCAATACCTCCTTTTCTCCGTGAATTACCACCTCCTTCCCCAGAGCCCTTTCCCCATCGCCCCTTCCCAGCAGCATCATTTCTCCCCAAACCATTTCAAAAGGAGACATTAGTCTGTCTCAGCTTGCCCCCTCTGCCCTCAGATAATCTTTTCCAGGGCTGAGCAAAGCTTTCCTTGATTTCCAACCCGAATCAACATCTCTGCAGGTGGGGTTTTAACACCCTGCTCCTGCCCACAGGGGTTGATTTGGAAGCTCTGCACCGCACCACAAGGAAGCCTGCACCAGTAATATCCCAAAAATGGACCTACACAGGGAACACACACCTCAGGATGCTCTGGCACTGCTAGGATTGGTGCAGAGACAGCTGGATCCGTGGATATGAGTAGCTAAAAGCACCATCAGCACAGCCTCCAGCTCATCTCAGCCCTCCTGTGCCTCAGTTTCCCCTGCCTCAACTGATAAAGCAAGAACTCATCCAAGAAGGAGCAAAAGACTGGGGAGAGGGGGAATAAAAAGGTCTCAGCAGTCAATTCTGAACAAACAGCATGAAGTCCCAGAACTTATTATTATATTATTATATTTATAATATTTATATTTATAATATTTATATTTATTTATTACACTAATAATAGTAATGCAGGGAAACCAAAAGGAAAGCCCAATTCCATGATGTTTTCGTGTTCCATGAAAGCCCAATTCCATTGTATGCCACCTTTTAGCCAGAGGGTGGTATACTAAATGCAGGAGGTTGGGTTTTCTGGACTGGATGGTGCTGCTTCCTCAGCACCAAGGAAGGGCACTTGTCACTCCAGGCCCTGTGGTTTTGGGAAGAGGTTTAATCTGAGATGGGACAGGGGGGGAAATAGCAGGGAGATGTTTTCAGAACTGGGTATACAGGAAAGGACAAAATGAGAGTGATTTTGTTCTCCAGGAAGGAGAAAACTGGGGAATAGCTTTTGGCCTGGAGAAGGAGGCTATGGAGAAGATAACAGCTGTTCTTTACAGCAAAGACTATTTAAGGTTTATACAAGATATGCTGCCCCAATAGAATCCTAATTAGTGGATTCCTAATACCCCTTGCCAGGACAATGAATTCTCCAGGGGAAAACACAAAGGAAACCTAAACCTGCTTGTGTGGGCTTCATTTTGACTCCGTGCTGGGGACTGTGCCCCATCCTTTTTTTTAACCCAACCTTAAAATGTAGTTATGATGGGGAAGAGAATCAGGTGCCCTGCAGAGATGTGAGTGCCTGCACGCACACACCAGGAAAACAGGGATCACACCTTGCTGGCTGCTGGTTTTGAAATCCTCCCACGTCCCTCCATGAAAAAAAACCCTGTGGTCATTTGATTTAAAGCCTTTGGAGCTGTTTTGTGCTGAGATCAATTTCTCCATCACAGAGGGTGTGTTAGGGAAAGGTTCACAGGGCAGCAGCTCTGCTGGCAAGGCTCCCAGTGACACAGGGACGGTGGGATGCCAGGTGGAGAAGGGGCCTGGGGGTGTTGGTGGTGGGATCTGAGCACTGGGGTGAAGCCCAAGCCCAGTCTGAGCTGCTCTCCTGGGTGACATAACCACTGAGCTTGGTTTCAGCTGGTGGCTGGAGATGCAGCAGTGGAGAATCCTTCCCCATCCCTGCCAGGAGGGAGGCAGGACACCAAAAGGAGGGGTTTTCCAGCATCTTGAGTTGCTTGGTGGGGTGCTGGCCTTGGCAGGGAGGTTATAGGTGTGTCTGCCTGCTCCCAGGTTAGGACATGAGGATGTACTTTCAGTATTGTTAGGTGGTTTAACTCCCAGACTCAGGGAGTCTGAGATGTGCTCACAACCCATATCTGTCCCCACCAGCTGGTTTTTGGAGTGATCAAAATACAGAGCAGGTCCCAAAAATCCCACTGCACCCTTTAGAAGCCTCCTACAAGAGTCTCTAGTGGAGTGGTGGTTCCACCTGCAGCTGGTGGCAGCCAGGGTTGTCCCAGTGTCTCTGGCCACCATAGCCTGGGATGTGCCCCTCTGCACCAGCACCTTGAGACATGGTGGCCTCTGCTGCTTGGTTGTGCATGACCCAGTGAGGGATAATGGGAACAAAAGCAGGCACAGTGACCCTGAAATCCATTAAAAACTCCCCATGAGGGCCATAAATGCTAAAGAAAGTGCCAAGGCCAAGAGGCAGTGGAAAGGTCATGCTCACCCAGGGCTTTCTTGGAAGTGCAGGGAGGGGTGAGGTGGGGGACAGGCACCTGCTCCTTTGGGTGCTTTGGCTCAAGAGGCTGGTGAGGTGAAAGGGATGAAATGGAACCAAGAGCCAGAGTGAAAACACCACAGTGAGAAACACAGGCCATGGAGCAAAGCAGGACAGGAGGGGATTTCCAGCCTTCCAGGGAAGGGGTTCAGTGAAAACAAGGTGCTGGTTTGACTCAGGCACAAGCCAGTGAGTCAGGAGAGCCTGGGCCAGTTCTGCCACACGTTTCCTCCCTGCTCTTTGAGCAGACACCCACGGTGTCACTGTCACCAGGGAGCTGAAGCTGGCAGGACTCCCCTAGAGCAGCTCCTGACTCCTCACATGGCTTCTCTGCATCCATCAGTGTTTAAAAATCCTGTCCAGTGCCTCTGACAGGAAATGCTGGACGAAACCTTTTCCAGGGCTGCCAGGAAGGCATGACATCAAGGAGTGATGGGTGACATGGCCAGCAAAGGCAGCAGCATGTGGGACTGCAGGGCATTGCCAGCAATCCAGAAGCCCTCCCAAAGTGACGAGATTATTCCTTCCAACACATTAAAAAAGCTGCAGCAAGGCAGATCTCCACTTTGGCTGTAACCATTCTGCAAAAGCCGAGTTTCCCATCAGGGGGTGTTGTAATCTGAGTCACTGCAAGAGCTGGGACAGCAAGGAAGTGGTCGGTGGCCCAGGGGACAGGCAGCAGAAGTAACAACGCCGGGATGTGGCACAGTCCTGCCCTTTCCCTTCCTGCTGCAGGCAAAAGGCACCTCTGCCCCTGCTAACAAGAGCCTCCTTGATCTCAGCAAGCAGAAATAAGAGCAGGGAATGTTGTAGCTTGTGCTAACAGAATGTACAAAGCAGTGGGAGCAGTAGGAGAGCGAGGATCCTGCTCGTGAGACCCCACCTGCAGCACCGTGTCCAGCTCGGGGTCTCCAGTATAAGAAGGATGTGGAGCTGTTGGAGCAAGTCCAGAAGGGGCCATGAAGATGCTCCAAGGGCTGGAGAACCTCTGTTATAGAGACAGGCTGAGAGAGCTGAGGTGTTCAGCCTCGAGAAGGCTTTGGGCAGATCTTAGAGCCCCTTCCAGTGCCTAAAGGGAACCCATCAGAAAGATGGGGACAGATTTTTAGTAGGATCTCTTGCAATAGGACAAGGGGTGATGGTTTCAAAGTGAAGGAGGGTTGATTTATATTAGATATAAAGAAGAAATATTTTATGATGAGGGTGGTGATACCCTGGCACAGGTTGCTCAGAGAGGTGGTGGATGCCCCATCCCTGGAAGTGTTCAAGGTGAGGCTGGAGTGGACTTTGAGTAACCTCGTTGAGTACAAGATGTTCTTGCTCTGTCAGAGGGTTTGGAACTAGGTGATCTTTTACATCCTTTCCAACCCAGACTGTTCCATGCTTCTATCATCCTGTGCTCATTCTCTGCTCACTGGCTTTCAGTCTTATCTCCAGCTCCTTCCCAGCCAGCAGCACTGGGATTTCATTTGTCCTTTGACAGATGACAAATGTCCTGCTGGCTGGCAGTGCCCTGCCAGCTTATCACCTGCACGCTCCCAGGCTCCCTCGCATCAGCTGCAGTAATTAAATCATATTTTTCAGGAAGGGTGCTTTGGGTGAAAGCTCCCAGCACCTCCTGATAGCAGAGCTGCAGCCACAGACAGGCCTTTGCCAGGGTAGTGGCACTGCTTGGGGATCAGGGCTCTCTCCAGTGCTCCCAGCTGATGCAGCAATGCTGGAAGAAATTAATGTCTGTCCTAAGCTCGCTCCTCCTGGCTGTGCTTGAGCACCCCTGCTAGAAATACCCTTTTTTAATACCTGAAACTGCCAAATGCCTTGAGGTCAGCTAAATGGCAGCTGTTTCACAGCCAGGGAGTGCAGATCCTGTGGCAATGCCACTGGCTGAGGTGCCCAAGGAGAAAGGAGGCAGAACAGAGCCAAGGCAACGAGGATTTCACACAGACTTCTTGAGGAGACACAGGAAAAGGCTGCCAAAGCTGCAAGCAGTGAGAAACCAGCCAAAACAGGGGTGGAGTTTGTATTTTCCACCACAGGATGCTCCATTTCCACACATAGGGGGGTGGAAAGACAGCTGAGAGCCTCCAAAATGCTCATCCCAAAGTGTTCTTGTGCCTCAAGAGGGTCTACAGAGCAGCAGCCCTTGGGCAGAGCCTCCTCTTTGCACCCTGGATCAGCCCTGAGGTGAGATGCTGCTCCCAAAAGGCTCCCAGAGTAAAGGCTCAGCCTCCTTGCCAAGCTGCCTGGAGTCCCCATATTCCTCTGGGAGGGTCAGGAGCACAGCCAGATCCCAGCCCAGCTGAAGCCACCACCTTGAGCGAGGATTTTTATGCACCAGGTTGAACTAGAAGGAAACTATCTTCACACCCACCTCTCCTGCAAACTCAGCATGGGCACAGCTTCCTGTGGGCAGCTTTTGAAGGCCATGCTCTCCACACCCCTCCTGCCTGGTGGCTTGTGGATGTGTCCCTGGGGAGCCCAGGCAGCCCAGCAGCAGCCACTGAGCAGTGCTCCAGGCAGGGCTGGTGCTGTGGGGTCCCACCAGCCCAACAGCTTGCTCTGAACTGAGGTTGAAGGCTGCAGCCAGGTCACAGCACTGCTAAGCCACCACTAAACCATGTCCCCAAGTGCCACCTCTGCATGTCTTGAATCCCTCCAGGGATGGTGACTCCACCACTCCCCCAGGCACTGCTTTTCCAGTGACTGACTGTGGCAATCATATTTTCTGAAAAATCCCTTTGCCCAGGATTTTTCTCCTGGGAAGCTGAGAAGCCTCAAAGAAAAAGGAAAACAAATTCTTATCTCATTTGCTTCTCCTGTGTTGTGCTCATGTGGAATGTGGTTGGAGATTGTTTACCAACAGGTGATTGTTTCATTGGATTAATGTGAATTATTTTGACTCATTGGCCAATCAGTACCAAGCTGTGTCAGGACTCTGGAGAGAGTCAGGAGTTTTCATTATTATCTTTTTAGCCTTTGTAAGTATCCTTTCTGTATTCTTTAGTATAGTTTAATATAGTATTCTTTAATATAATATAGCATCATAAAATAGTAAATTAGCCTTCTGAGAGCATGGAGTCAGATTCATCATTCCTGCCTTCGTCTGGGGACCCCGCAAATACAATACTTGATGACTCTTGTGGTGACAAAATTATTCCTAAAATACAAAACAACGGACAAAACCCACCCACACCGGCCTCTCTGCCACCTTGGAGCTGCCGGCTGATGCACGGAGCTGCCGAGAGCTGCTCTGACATTTCAAGGTTGACCTCTAGAGGAAGTTTGGAGACAGAGGAGCTACGGCTGCGGCGGTGACACAAGGGCTGCAGGACAGAACTGCCGAGGATCTGCAGTTCAGCTGTGCCCCACCAGACCGGCAGCGATGACAAGCACAGCGCGGTGTCCCAAAAAACCCAATTCAGGTGCGCTGGGCAGCACGGCATGGAAAAGCATCAATTGCTGCAAATCCGCCGTGTGTCCCCAAGTGCTGGAGCCCTGCCCGTCATTGCCACCCCTGCTGGGGCTGCCCAACACGGGAAGTTCCCCCGCTCCCTCCCTGCTCCCCAGCTCAGCTCTTTTAAAGCTTCACATGCTCTTTCCTCCCCAGCATCTCTCCCTCTGCTCCCAATTAATTCCTATATCACCGACAATTAAGCGGAGCCCTGCAGTCTGCTGCGCTGTCAGGATGCGAGGGTGTGAAGCACATCACGCTGCGCGGAGCCTCCAAAGGCAGCAGAAACCTCGGCGCCTGAGATGCGGCTCTGCGAGCATCACCGCGGGCACTGCCTCACCCCGCAACATCCTCCAAAAAACAAATCCAGCCCTCTCCCCGCCGGTTTCATTCCCTCCCTGCTGCTTTTCCATGTGCCAGCGCCAGTGTGTGACACCTCTGTCCCTGCCCCAGCACGGGACTGCCCGCCGGCCAGAGTACCTGTGGGCGACGCTGGGCAGCGCCTTCCGCCCGTGTCCTTGCACATCCCGAGTTAACCCTGCCTCCCCTGGCTTGTCTGTCTCCCGGAGAAGACTTTTCCCTTTCCATTTCTCCAGAAGAAACCACCCCAAGCATCGCACTCTGTCCCACCGCTTCCCTCTGGAAAGCGGAGGAGGTGACATTTAAGAGTCTCTGCCTCACAGCAGCCCGGGGCGGATGGAAAACTCATCCACAGCAGCGCAGGAGCACCCACCAGGGCTTTAGATCCCATACTGGGTGCTTCTTGCCCACACTGCCAAGCCAGGGGGTGTTGAGTGGGGATTTCTGTGGAAAACAGATGGTTTGGGGTGCAGATCTGAGGCATGGAAGGTGAGGGCTGTTTACCTGCCCTTGCCCAGGTGAGAGGTGTCTACCTGCCCAGTCTCTCCTTCCAGCCCCTCAGCCCAGCCCCTCCCAAGCACACAAATGCACGCAGCTGCCAGTTCTCAGCTGCATCGCCCCAGGCAGCCCCCAGCAGCACCCCCGGCCAGAAACATCCCGCTGCCCTCTGTCCTCAGCCCTTGAGGGAGGACAGCAGCTCGCTCCCCTCGCCCGGGCACCGACGGAAAACCCCACAGGGAAGGCGGAGAGGGGACAGTCGCCCTTTTGAGGCTGCACAGAACACACGCACACAACCCCAGCGGTGTTCCCCATCCATCCTCCCCCAGAGCCGGCGGTGCGGCAGAGCCGGGCACAGCCCGGTGCTCCCATCTCACACCCTGCGGGAGGCACCCCTGGCACGGAGCCACCCCTGGATGCCCAGGTTGTCCCTGGATGCCCAGGTTGTCCCTGGATGCCCAGGCAGTCCCTGGGCCACCATCCCGGGATGCTGCCCACCCCTCCATCCCTACCTTTGCGGAACGGCATGGAGCGGGAGGAGGCAGGGCTGGCTCGGACGTCTGGGTTCCCCGGACGCGGAAGCCTTCTCTTAGATATAAACACACACACAAAAATATATATATTTCTTCCGTATCTCTATTTCTTTCCTTCCTCCTCCACCGTCTTTCAGAAGGAAACGGACATATTTGGGCAAAGCCCGGCAGAAACCAGCGTCATTCCGAGGGTGGCACTGCAGAAGGGAGGAAGTTCTTGCAGTTTCAGAGCTTTTAACCCTTCGCTTCCCGGAGACAGCAGAGATAGGAGGGAGGTGACAGGGAGCTGATTGCCTTAGAAAGGGGTGGAAGGTGCTGGGAAAGATTTTTGAGTTGATTTGTGGTGGTTTTGGTTTTTTCTCGGTAGGAGCAGTTCAGAACTGGGTATAATGGATGTGGGTGTGATCATGGAATTTTGGCCTCCGGCATCACTTACGCAAATTTCTGAGCTCAGCAGAGCACCAATCCCATCTTCTCTGTGCGGGTCCTGGGACAACCTGGGAAAACCCAGCTGCTTCAGAAACAAGGGGGTCAGAAACTCAGATCCCTCTGTTCAGCATCTCCTGCCCTTGCAGAGGCCTCTGGAAGTTCAGGTCCTGCTGTGCTGGATCCTGAGGATGAGCAAATAGCCCTTGGTGGCATACCTGGGCTGGGGTGAGCCATGAGCTTCGGAACAGCACCAGGTCTGTGTGTCCTCATCTCTGGAGCTCAGGTTGCAGCAGAAGCCTGGAGTCAAGATTTTCCTCAAACCATCCCTGGGGTGCTCTAAAGCCTCCCCATCCATCTCCTGCAGGCTCCAGCCCCATCCAGACTACCTTGATGCTCCAGGTGAGTGTTCTTCATCCTCCCCAGGGCAAAGTCTGCCAGGTTGGGTTTATCCCCCACTGGAGAAACCTGTTTAGGCCGGTGGGTGAGGAGCACTCTAAAAAAACCACCCCCAGGCTGTTTATGAGAGCTGTGACACCAACAGGAGTGGCAGGGACAGGGACATCAATGTCCTACATGGCTTTGCTGCCTCTGTCCTGCTCAGGGAGAGTTGGCTGCTGCAGGTGCAGCAAAAATGTGAACAAAATTGTTCAAGATTTGATGGCATGGGCAGCTAGGCTTCTTCCACTGATTGGAACCAGTTACAGCAGCAGGTTTATGCCCTGCCCCTGGAAAACACAGCAGGACAGGCTGGGGGTCTGCCCAGGCACATTGAGCAGGCAACCATTGCCTTGGGGAAAAATCATCCAAAAAGGAATTTCCCAGGATGTTTAGTAACATTAAAGGGCTGGGATAATTTAAGGCAGGTAGGTTGGACATCCATGTGCTGTTGCCAGTCAGCCCAGAAGGTAAAGGGGAGTCCTCCTTCACTCCATGTGTCCCAGCACCCAGGTGGAAGGGAAGGACAGCCCAGCCATGCCCAAGGCCAGGGCAGCAGGACTCAGGAGTTCTGCTGGTCCACCTCAACTCCAACCCAGTCCTCTGCTCTGGCAAACAAGTGGAATTCCTTGGAGTGATGAGCTTTCAAATCTCTACAAAACCAGATTTTTACAGTTCTATTTCCCAGGATAAATGTGGATTAGCAGTTCATCTCCAGAAGGACATTGCCAGCACATGATTCCAGGGCTTAGCAAAAGAAAAACTTAATGAAATATATTCAGGGTTAGACCCAAAATGAGTGGCTTATCCGTGAAAATCCATGTTTGGATGCTCATGTCCAAGTTTGTTGTCCAGTACCTGCACATCCTGGAAGGGGCTTAACTCCTCAGATGTTTTTTTTTTTTTTTTCTAGCACTGATCTTGCCTGGACAATGCCACTTCAGCTCCAAAACCTTCCCAGCAGGAGCATCCCAGAGTTTTGTAGTTGTGACCAGGACCTGTAGTAGAGGATGAGGGTTCAGGTCCCTGTTAAGGTTCTTCTGTCACCTGGTCCTTGCCCTGGGATTCCCTCCAACTATTCTGTGCATTGACCTAAAAAGATCTCAGATAGGACCATCCTTGGTGTCCATACATCTGCTTTCCATTTTCCACAAAATTCCAGAAACCAGCTTCCAAGCTCCAGCCAAGGCCATCACAGGAGTCAGAGCACCATTCCCTATATCAGATATTATTGGGTTTCACCCACAGAAAGCACCTCAGGCAATCTCACTGGTGCCAGACAGTTTTAATAAGCAGAGAAGATTTCAAACATAGTCTGGGGATTTCTGATGTATGAGAATCTTCAGCCCTTGCTCACAGCTCAACAGCATTTCTGTCTGGCATCTAGAAAGAACAACTTAAAAAATAGTAATAATTAAAAAAAAAACACTGAGAATCAAGCTGGTCCCAAAACAAGATTTAGAAGTAATTAATCTCTGGTCTAGGATGGTGAAATCAGAGCATCTCTCCTCCTGGCAGAGCACAAATGCCAGAGGGTGGCAGTGGCTCAGCATCACTTGAGGTTTTCAGAACATGTTGAGCAAACATGGTGGGAAGGGTTTCAGCCTGCACTGATTGTGCCCCAGGGCTGAGGGATGGTCCAGAAAGCTTCCTGAGATCTTCCCAAGCCCTGGTTTCTGTGGGAGAGGCACTTGGAGCCTCTGTGGTTGCTACCAGCTTTCCCAGCTGTGTCCTATGTTGGGGGGGGGGGGTTGTTTAGTTAGAGCTGACCCTGCAAAGGATCCTTTTACCTGTTTCACAGGTTTAAACCCCATATTTCATAGAAACATGGAAAAGTTTGGGTTGGAAAGGATCGTCAAGACAATCTAGTTCCAAATCCCCTGCCATGGGCAGGGACACCTTCCACTACCCCAGGTTGCTCCAAGCCCCATCCAACCTGGCCTTGGACACTTGCAGGGATCCAGGGGCAGCCACAGCTCATCTGGACACCCTGTGCCAGGGCCTGCCCACCCTCAGAGGGAAGAATTTTCCCCTCAACTTCATCCTTAAGCCCAGAAAAACCTCTTTATCCAGGATGGAGATTTAATTTGCCTTCCCCACCTCGCAGTGCATCCATCTGTGTGCACAACCAGGCTTTGCATCAAGGGCCAGGGGGATGCAGTGAGCTGCCCTGCACATCCCCAGCCAGGAAATGAGTATGGAACTGATCTCCCTTTGCAGGCAGGGAGCTCATGGGTGGGAGCAGTGTGAGACAGGAATGACAGTGCTTCCAGCCTGAGAAGCAGTCATGGGGATCTCCTTCACTGCAGGGCTTGTACTCTACAAGGAAATAAGAATGCAAACAGCTCCTTTGAAATATTTATAACATTTGGGATGACTTGCATGGCACAAATCCAAGGAAGATGAGGGTGCTGGGAATTGCTGGTGCTGGGCACACCAGGGGACTTGCTTACATGATTGATCCAGCTTGCAAAGTTCTGGTTTGTCCTTTTATGAGATGTCTGAGTGCTCAGGCAGGCTCTCCTCCTCCTCCCCTGGGTTACACAGGTCCTGCTTTCCCTGTCAGCATCAGACCCCTTTTTCCACTGCTCAGCTCTCTCTGGCTGAGCTGCTGTGGTCACACCTAAGCCAATCTTCAAGGTCAGACCTCAGTGACCAGGCACTGACCATTCCATCTCTGCCTTCAGGCTATGCCCAGGCTCTCCAGGCCTTTGCTAACCCTCCCACATTCCAGCAGCCAGACTGGTACCCAGCTGTCACTGTCATATTTTCTCAAAAAATCCCTTCACCAAGATTTCTTCTCCCAAGAAGCTGAGAAGCCTCAAAGAAAAAGGAAAACAATATCATCTCATTTGCCTCTCCTTTGCTGTTTTAGAATGTGGTTTGGAGATTGTTTAACCAACAGGTGAATTCTTTTTACTTAATGACCAATCACAGCCAGGTGTGTGGGACTCTAGAGAGAGAGTAATGAGATTTATTATCTTTTAGCCTTCTGTCTCTATCCTTTCTCTATTCTTTAGTATAGTTTTAGTACAGCATTCTTCAATATAATAATACCATAAAATAATAAATTAGCCTTCTAAGAACATGGAATTAGATTCATCATTTCCTTTCTGCCACAAGGACACCAGAAGATACCACACCCAGCTCCCTTTCTCACAGCAGGCTCTCCTCATTCATGTGCTGATCACCAGCCTGATGCTTCAGCCTTGCAAATTTAGCAGGGGAAAAGCTGCAGAGGGGCTTGTGGCCTGGTCCTGCTGGGAGAACAGACAGCACAACCAGGTCATCAGGGCTTAAGATGCAGAAGGGACTGGGAACAATCAGCTTTTGGAAAGTTCACAGCCAATCTCCCCCTTGGAGCCTGACCTAGAGAGATTACTTTTGTTAACCTCTGGTATTAGTGCTGGCATCTTCATATCACAGAGATTAGGTGCTCTATAAAGGTGTGGAGATGAGATTGGATTAGAGAGGTGCAGGTCAAAGACTTAAGACAAGGAGGAATGGCTTTAAACTGACAAAGGACAGGGTTAGATTAGAGATTAGAAAAAAATTCTTCTGAGGTCCTGGCACAGGGTGCCCAGAGAATCTGTCTGCCCCTGGATCCCTGGAAATATCCAAGGTCAGGTTGGATGGGGCTTGGAGCAACCTGGGATAGTGGAAGGTGTTGGAATGAGATGATCTTTAGAGCCCCTTCTAACCCAAATAATTTTGTGACCTGGTACTCTTGGCCCCTTGCAGATCCCAGTCTCCTGTTTTGCACAATTTTCAGCTTTTGGGTTTTGGAGAGAAAGAAGTGGACAGAGTTTCCCAGGAATGATCTGCAGGCAGTAATTACTGCAGCTGTCAGGTAGAAACCTTCTCAGCTTCTCTGCTGCTGCCAGCTCCAGCAGGTTTCTAAATTTGATTTTGCTCTTTCCATGCAGGAAATTCACTTTCCCATCTCCTTTGATTTCTGTGGCTTTGAACTGCTACCACACACCCTCCTTGCACTGAAGAGGAAATGTCACATTTGGAGAAACATCTGCATCCTCCTTCTGATGCATCAAGAGTGACAGATAATCAATTCTATTTCACACAGTCCAGGCTTGCTGAGGCAAATTCTTGCCATGCAGTTAACTCCCTCTGTTTTTAAAACAGGGGGGGAAAAAGGATGTATTGATTTGATATGCCAGCACCATTATTTTTTAGCATAAATGCTGATAGCAGCCTCAAATTTCCAGGCTTTTATGTTCCCCAACACTGCAGGAAAACTAAAAACCACCAGGCTTTGCCCATGAATAAATCAGGCTGGTGGACAGAAATAAAACAAAGCAAAGCATTTTAAATGATGAGGTAGAAATCCAAGTGAAGAAAGGGGAAGAAACGATGACTAGTATGTGATAGTTGAAGATATTTTCAAAATTTAATTTCCTTATTATCCCTAAATTCCTGACTTCCTCAGAAGAGCTGAGTCCTTGCAGGTGAGTGTGATACTTCTGGGACAGTGTCTTTGGATGCAATGGTGTTGTGTCATAAAGGATGATGGGCAGGGCTGTAACTGGTGCAGGGAGATGGACCTTCTTCTGAAATTTGTGCTTGAAGCAAATCTCTGAATCCCAGTGGGTACACTTCATTGCCACAGGATTATTTCCCTTGAAAGGTCTTTAAATTTTGCTGTTTGAGTGCAACATCCCTTCCTGCAAAGAGGGAAAATACACTGGGAATTATTTCAGTTCACATCCTCTCCCAGTGGTAACTGCATCCCTTCAGCTGCACAAACCCAAAACCACAAACCCCACCAGTTTTCACTCTCCATCCTCCCAAGAGGAGCTTGGTGTGTTTTGCCAGAGTATCATTTGAGTTTTGGCTCACAGTTGCTATACAAGTTTTACAAGTTCAAAGCAGAGAAGTCCAAAAGTGCTACCCAGCTTTGTGCCTGCGGCAGAAGGTGGAGAAACCCAAGAGGAGTGGAAGACCTTTGTCTTGGCAGGACCACGTGGATTCCTGAGCTGTTGACTCGCTGCAAGCTCTCAAATGGAGGCCAGAGATCAACACCTGAGAGACTGGGAGAGGAAAAACAACTCAAGGGCTGTGAAGTGGCAAGATGCTTAAAAGCTGCTTTGAAAAAAAAACCCAAGCTCCTCCCACAGGAGGAAGAAGCAGCAGGAGAGAAGAAAGAAAAGATCCTGGGGAAGGTCTTGTTTCCCACAGAGCTGAGGGTGTCTTGGGCTTTAAGCATGTGCTGCAACTGCTGGGGCTGCCAAAGCAGGGCAGGGGGATGTCCTGCATGGGAGACAGGGCCTGGTGGGTGCAGGACACTTGTGCCCTATCCCAGGATTCCCACAGCTACAGGGCTGAAAGCTTGGGGTGGGTAATGTTGTTTGGACACCAGACATCTGTTTGGACACAAGACATAAGGCTGTGTTTTTACATTTCTGTACTAACCACCCTGTGCTCTGGGATTTCCTAATTTCCTGATGCTAAAAAGAGAAAAAGCCATAAAGCCACAACCATGACCTCAGCAGGAATCAGGGTGTGAGAGGAAACCTCTGCAGGAGCACACATAAACTACCCTTTCTTCAACTTACAAAATGTTTCCTTTGGCTTTCATTCCTGTTCTTCCATTGCACCTTTTCCTCTTCACTATCCATTCAAACAGGACTTTGCTTACTGACATGGAAAGCTGTGTTTGCACCCGTGTACAAAAAGCCACCAGCAAGATCCAGCCCCACCTGACACACACAGGCAGCAAGATCCCTAAAGGAGCACAGCTGACAACAGGATCACTTTGGTATTTGTGGTCAGCTACTGCACAGCTCTGGTTAAAGTGCCAAACACAGGCACACAGACAGGGATTTTGTCTTTCATTCTCTCTCTTTAGAAACAGAAATGAAAGACTTTAGGCTTGCCCATGTTTTTGTGCAGCAGTTAAAAGTCCTGCAGACTTTACAGCTTTTTTTTTTTTTTTTCCTCCTTGCCACTACTGAGCTGCACCTTGAGTGGCACAAAATATTTTTTGCAGTAAAGAGGAGGTAAAATCACACTGGACATTCAAAGCAATCAGCACTTGTAACCCACCGACCTGCAGGAAGAGAAGGGCAATCCTACCAATCCAAGAACTCATTTAGAAAAAGTTTCAGAGTTAATAAATCCTTCAGTGAGGAGGAAAAAGGAGCAGCTACTCCTTTACTGCTCCTGACATAAGGCATGAATATCTATGATTACATCCAGGGCTGCCCAGGGGTTAGGGTCTGTCAGTTCTGGTTGATGTTATGAGCAACTCATATAATTATCAGTTTTTGCTTCATTAAAAATTCCTGTTGTCCTCTGTGAAGCAGGAAATGTCACCAAAGTCTTTTAGGAAAAGATTAATTTTTGAGCAACCTGGTCTAGTGGAAAGTGTCTCTGCCCATGGCAGGGGTTTGGAACTAGATGGTCTTGAGATCCCTTTTAATCCAAACCATACCATGATTTTGTGATTCAAAACAAGGCAAAGCAGATGAATTCATCCTCTAAATTACATCACAGGTAAGAAACAGCTGTGTTCACATATTAAACATAAAGTCAAGAGCCACATGTCCTGCCAGGAGCTGCCTGATCATCTCCAGCTGGAATTCAGAAGTACCTTCTACAGCCACATCCAGAAGCCAGTGGTGATGTGTGAGGATAAACCAAACTGATGGATGAGAAAGGCACTGGGATTGCTCTTTAACTGTTCCATAGCTTGAATAAAATCACGGCATCACAGGGCAAGAGGGAAGTCTTTTATCCAAAGCCCTCTCTATAGGACACACCAAAAAAATTCCTAAGCCCAGGTGCTACTTTCAAACCCATCTATGAAGAACTTACATCTGCCCAGAGCAGCACAGCAGGAATGCAGATCTCCTGGCTGAGTCCTCTCATTGCTCACCAACAGCAAATGAACAGAGCACACACTGCTAGACACAATCAATCCCTGTTTGTCTTTAGGGACAACTGCCTCATCACCTAAAGGCAGGAATCCCCCTAAGAACTCAATCATTACAGTACTGACTTACTGTGACAGAAAGTGCTGGTAAGTGACACCAAGTCCTCCATGATCACAAGCAGCTCCTGCTTTTTTGGAAAATGAATAGGGTTAGTCTTGCACCCAGCTAGGAGCACATCACCAGTGCCAGATGCATCCATACATGGACCTCAGCTGTGTGGATGCTCTTGCTCTCTTCCAATTTTTAGAGAATTTAAAATAATTTCTACAATTCTGGGAGTAGCTAATCTAACACTGCTTTTATGAAGGACAAGAAAATCAGCAACAGTCAGCTTGGATTCACTGAGGGGAAGTCATGCTTGCCCAGCTTAACCTTCCACAATGAAAGATTGGCCTGGCAGAGGAGAGCTGTGGGTATTGTCTACCTGGACTTCTTTAAGACTTCCAAATATTGTCATCTGTGAGATCCTCCTGACAAAGAAGCTCTTGAGGCTGCAGGAGCAGACACCAAAAGCTGTCTGAATGCCTGGTCCCATGATCAGTGGCCCAGGGTCTGGCTGGAGGCCAGGAGGTGTTGGTGAACTCCAGGGGTCAATGCTGGGTCCAGCCCTCTTTAACACCTTCATTAAAGCAAATTTGCAGATCACATGGACTGGGAGGAGTGGCAGCTACCTCAGAGGGTCATGCTGCCATCCAGAGGGACCTGGGCAGGCTGGGAAGAGGCTGGCAGGAACATCATGGAGCTCAATGAGAAGTGCCAAGTCCTGTACCTGAGGAGGAGCAGTCCCAGGCAGGAACATGGAATTAATTCAATATAACAAAAGGTGAATCTTAGTCTTGCTCAGGGCCTCTTGCACCAAGTGCTGTGAGGACTGAAAGTTCTCACTTTCCCATTAGACTTCTGCTTGTGGAGCAAGAAGGACCTGAGAGTTTAAGATGCTCTTTGAAACCTTCCATATTTGTCCTTCTATCTTTAAGAAAGCTGTATGATGTTACAACACACATTTTCTCTTGCACAGAAGGGTAGAATACCTGACACACTCAAATCTCCCACAGGAGCCTGGTTTCAGATAAGCCTCTCCTAAAGCAACCACTTACACAGACTGCAGCACATGAATTACATCTCCTTCTGAACTTGCTTCAGAATCCAAAGCTCAAGGCTAAGAGATTCTACTGTTTTCTGTTGCCACAATAAAAAGCAGCATCGCCAGGAATGTGGGTTTTGGTTGCAGAGTTGCAGGTACAGGGGATTAGGGTGTAATCCCAACTCTCCAAACCACCTTCTGCATGTCCTTGGGCAAGATATTTCTTGTTCCTGCCTCTCTCCCTCCATGGCTATTCAAACAGAAAGTTCTTTGGGGCAACAACTCTCACCTTTGATGTGAGAGCTGTTGCCCCAAAGAACTTTCTGTCTGAATAGCCATGTGAGATACTGGCAAAGCAAACTTAAGATTTTGACAATAGTAATGCTAAAAATATTCCCTGCAAGCTCCATCTCACATGAGATTTTAGTGACTTTACTGAGCAGGCAAAGTAATAAACTAACAGGTGAAATTCAACATAGGTTAAGTGCAGAACAGTGCAGGTGAGAAAATAAATCATAACCCATGTGCTTAATGATGGGCTCTGAAATAGCTGCTACAGCTCAGCAACACCTTGGGACTTTAACAATTAGAAGGGTAATCAAGTCTCTAAATCCCCACTATTAAAATAGTAGCCAGTGTTCTGAATTAAGAAGAGAACAAGGCAGTGATGCCACTGTGCAAATCCCTGTTCTTAAGACCTCAGGGTGGTTAATGCACCAGGCACCTCATTCAGCTCTGGGCTGACACGTCCTACACGTCCCTCTCAGCTTCCTACTGGCTTCAGGACACCCAGATCTCTCCAATGAGGCATCTAATCTGAATTCCCAGAAGCAATGAACAGTTCATACTTAGCCTAAGAGGAGATGCAGTTATTCAATGCATTAGAGAATCACAGCATTTACACAGGTGCTTAAGCCAAGGAATTAAAGCTTAAATTTAGGAAATCATACCTGAAAAATACCCAGTGCTTCACATGAAGCACTAAACCAATCCTGAACTGCCAGTGCCCATCATCCTCTTCACTTTCTGTGAAATCAGAACCTTTTAGGGCACCACACAAAAAGAAAAACAAAAATTTTATTGTTTCAGACCAGTCATCACGAAGGTACATGAATGACAGAATGAGGTGGCTGCACAGTATCCAGGGTGTTTAAACAAACCACCAAATAAAACTTGGTAGCTGCAAAGAGCTCCAAATTAAGTGCTGCTGAGCCTTTGGAAATGGCACTCACTGATGAAACAGAGAAAACTGGATGTGTAAGCAGGAAGAGCTGGAGGTGTTAGATAAAAAGTTACTTGAGAAGCTACTAGAAATAGAAGTCAGTGGCAAGATTCCAGAGGAGGCCAATCCTCCAGCAGAGAAGTAAATTCAGAACCAAATTTTTCAAGGCATGCAAGATACAAACATGCCTGAGGAAGTCTGAGCCAACACACTGAATGTTGAAAAACAGGGAGAAGGTGCATTTGCAAAAAAATGCTTCCTGCTAAGGAGACAAACAAAGTCTGACCACAGAGCTCAGTGAGTGTCTGAACCTTTGCAGGTTTCCACAGCTGTGCAGGTTTGCTTGCATCACCTGCTTACACATCTGGCTCCACTGTCATGTGTTTGTGCAGCCTCCACCACACAGATGGAATTCAGGGGATGTAAATCTGCTCCAGGTTTGCTTGCTTCAGTGTTCCTATAAAAAACATCTAATTTATAGCATGAATCTCCGAGACAAAATACTAAATGAACAAACCCCTCTCCCCCACATTTTCATGGATAAACTTTACTCCTGTCTTCAACCACAATAATGATTTTCAGAATGAAATGGTTCAAAAGTTGCTAAGGAAAACATTCTCAGCAAATGGAAAACCTTCAAGTTATCAGACTAAGTTCAGAAGCTGGTGCTAAAAAGCAGAACAGCTGGTTAAAGGCACACCAAACAGCTTGTGTACCTCAGGAAATACTTACAGCCTAGTCACTCAAGAGCTATTTGCTGAAATAAGAGCCATAAATATATGACATTGCTTAAAGCCAAGTCATATTTCAAGCTAAGTTCAGATCATACTCATTGTGTTACCAGTGTTTAAACTTTCGACAGCAGCCACCCAAATTATTTGAGTACTACAAGCAAACCTATGCTAATTCATACCAGGCTAATCTGTTTTACTACACAGCAGCAAAGGCCTTAAAGCGTTGCTCAAAGTCAAGGAGAAAGCAAAGAGGAGAGGCGGGAACAGAATCTAGATTCTGTTTTTGCCCCAAGTCCTGTGGTTTTGGTGTCAGGCCTGTTCTTCACCTCTGCTGCAGAGAGGTTGGATCAGAGAAAGTGCCCAACAGAAGAGCACAGTAAGGAAGTCAACACATGGCAGGTAAAATACCAGATTTAAAAAAAAAAAATCTGTTTTATAAGCAAATATTTGTACAGAGGTTGGTGGAACACAAGCAAACAAAATAAGCAAAACACAAGACCGAGGGTTTGTCATAGAAATCTGCAGCCAAAACTCAACCAAAGGGCAAGAACTGGAGATATTCACAGCGTTGAACTACAGGTCTGTCCCCCTCCCCCCAGTCCATGTGTGTAACAGGAAAAAGACATCCAGCATCAGCTTTCCAACAGCTAAAATGCCCTCAAGGCTCACAGCCACTTCAGTATCTCACAAATTCTGGGTGCAATGGGGCACAGAGACAACTGCCACCATTGCAGAGTCCCCTCTTGCCAAGTCTTTGTCACACACTCTTCCCAAACAAAAAGCAAACATAAAACCAGGAGCAGAGAGCTGTGTACTATTTTACATCAAGTTAAAACTAAGAGTAGTAGTGTTTAGTAGTTTAGTTTGTCAACTCTTCAGATTTTCATGAGAACTTCCCTCCATGGCCTCCTACTCTGAAAACCTCCACAAGCACTCCTTCCCAAAAGAAAAGCCTAACCCTGATGGTATTTGACCTCAAAAATAGAAATATAAACAGCAAGAGCAAATGCCAAGTTTGAAATGGTTAAACAAAGTTAGTTGCCTATGTGTGAGTTAGAGAAGTGAGATTCTGACAGCTGGCCAGATACAGGAAAGTTTCCCTTCTCCCTGCTAATGACCTGCAATCAGTTATCCCTGGATATTCCCAGCACAGACTGCCTGACAGCACAGAACTCCTGCTAAGAGTCCATTAAATTCCCTCCTCCTTCCATTTCCCTGGATTAGAGATAGATTTCCTTTTGCTCTGTGAAGACAGACCCAATCCTTGTTATTTCAGTCTCCGTTCTGGCACAGAAGCTTTGTCCTGGAGTCAGGAGAACAAACCAGCTGCAACTGTCCAATGACCAAAATCACTGGTGTGCAGAGATGAGGACTCAGGAGAGCAAGGCTCTAACTCTAGGAGAGACCATCAGGAAAGAGAAGACCATAGCACACAGTCCTTGTCCAAAGCTTCACACTTGTTGTGGATCCAGAACAGGGACTCCATGATGAAGCACCAGAACAAAGAAAGCAGGAATACAGACAAAGCATCTCCTCAGCAGTGGGTTTTCAACAGAGCAAAGTCATCTGAAAGCTCAAAAAAACCAGGATCCCCAGAGCAGAAAGCAGAAATGTGCAATTCAAAACCACACAGACGTGAATCTTAATTTCAAAGGGCTTTATATTACAAAAAACCATAAGTCACAACGAATGTGTAAAATCCATTCAATGAGGCTTGTTTCCAGTCTGCTAGGAAAGCTACTTCTCTCTTCTTTATTCCCAGCCTACTGCTGAAAACGTGATTGCCAAAACAATGACACCTCGAGCTAGATTTTTAAAATCAAACTTGTTCCGCCAGATCCAGCACTCTGAACTTGTCCAGGTTGTAGAAACAAGCCTTCACCACTCTGCCTCCAAAATATCTTCCATTTAGATCAACAACAGCTGGAATTGAAACAAAGAGCAGATCAGCAAGCAGCAATTCAATTAAATAAACATCTCTTTAACTAAACAGCCTGACCAGTGAGACTGTTTAATCTCTCTACAGAAGTTAGCTCTGAGCTTCACAGGACACAATTTAGGATCCTACCTTTGATGGCAGATTCAACCCGTTCAAACTCTAAAAATATTCTTACAGCTTCATCATCAGGGGCACCAGGGATCTGGAACAAAACAAAAACCCCAAGCCACAAGTAATTAAAACAGTAGTGAGAACATTGTTTTCAATTGCTGCTCTTCACAAAGGCAGTGAAAGAACGAAATAAAAAGGTTCCAAAAACACAACACTGAAGTGGTTTATACACAGTTGCTATTGTTAGAAGCTTGTATCTTACAGATACAGAAAATCCAGAATTCCAACACAGTAAAGGACCCTGACAGATCTTCTATGTATGCCCCTCTTAGGCAGAAACACTCCAGTTGTGAGGGATGAGGCCAGTTTACTTTCAGAGCAGCCAAAAAGAAAGACAGATTATCTCTTACCTCAAAGATGACACATTTCCCAACCTTGCCATATTTCTCACATTCCTCCTTAGTTTCAACTTCAAGGTCTTCATCCACCTCCCCAGCACCAACCATGTTCTGAAAGTCAAAGAACAAACCCAACTCACTGGATGGAGTTTGTGCAGGTGATTGTGCAGACAAATCACAGATGCTCTGTGAACTGTGACCACAAATACTTTTAAAGCTTAAGAGGTTTAGGGGAGACAGTTCCCTGTCCCTAAGGCAAGGGAACTGCACAATTTAAAACAGCATTGATTTAAAGTCACAGCTTGTATCCCAGGAAGTCACATAATTTCTCCAGAACACAGAACACCACATGAGTGCAGGCCAGAACCATTTGAACTGTGCAGAGTTTTGTATCAGGAACAGAGATTTAAACATTTCAGCACCAAGACACATTCCCTTACTCCCAACTCACCCTCAGTAAGACCACTTTAGTTGGGCATTTCAGGATCTCAGTTAAGGGATTGGAATCTGCCTTCTTGCCCGTTTCTGTTTGAAGACAAAACAGTGAATAATGGTATAATTTAGGATTAAAGCTCAGTTAGGGACTTTTACCAGCATCTTATTGATCAAACAATGAAATAACAGCCACAAAATGTAGTTTCATATTGGTGAGGAACAGGTTTTCACAACTTGTAGCTACTTAGAAAGAAAGCAAGCAGAAAAATCAGTTCCAGTGGTGTGAATTAAGCAGTAACACTGACAATGTACTATTTCTTAGAGGGAAATAATTCTTAAGTTCAGAATTGTATCATAAAAACTACAAGACTAAAAGTATTCTGACTTCCATCACTTGTGCTCAGAAGCCTGGATGTTGTCTCAAGATCAGACAAGAGCAGGGAAACGAGAGCAGTATCAACAGGATGTGACAGGGAAAAAGCCATCAGAGCAGAGCAAGATCAGCCCTGGAAGTGAAGATCCTTCCCCAACACTAAAGGAGAATAACTGATGGAGGAAGGGGAGGGTGAGCTAAAAAAAAATGCATACAGGATCACTTTACAAAAAGATAAAAAAATGTAAATGTCCACAAGAACAAATATGAGTCATTTTTCTAATTCCAATGTTTTCAACAAGGACAGATGGTAAACAGAAACCCAGGAGCTTCATTTCTCACACACTTGGTGCAGGACACAATTACCTTTCTCTGTAGATTCACCAACAATGATCTTGCCACCCCTCTTGCTTGTTTTCTCTACTGACAGTGCTGTGCTGAGCCCCTGTTCATGTTTGCCCAGCCCCTGGCCCTCTCTGAAACCATACTTCTGCATGATTTTGTGAGCAACTGTCCCCCTGCAATGAGAAAAAAAACATCAGTTCATAAAGGTTTCTTCCACGAAACATTAACACTGCATTTCTCCTGAGTGCTCAAATATCCTACCTCCTAAAACTTCCTTACACAGGGGCACAAAGTACAGGAGCTTCTACAAGTTACATGATTTTTTTCTAACCAAAGGGTAAAAAGTCTGGCTATGTAATGCTGAAAGGTTAAAGCATTAAGTCACAGAAGAAATAGCCAATTTTGTGGTCAAAGTAAGGCAGGTCAGGTCAGATTTTTAGCCCTTCCTTCAATGAAGTCAGGGTTCCACGGTACTACTAATTAGAGGTGGTAACAATGCACAAGCTGGTCCAACAGTACCAAGCTTGGTTATCTTCTTCTGGCCAATTAAAAAAAACCACCAAACTCAAAAACGAGGTCTCTAAGCTGTTTTTAGCTATAGATTCACCTTCTTGTGTTGCCACAGTAGTTAACATCACATACAAGGCAGGAAAGTAAATGGATTTGCAGCCACAGCTGCTACATTCACACAAAATACACTCTGAATTTTCCAACAAAGCAGAGCTGAAACGATTTGAAATATCAATTTGCTGGTATATAGGAAATGTAAGACAAAGCTGGAAAAGTAACCTAGAAGAACTAACATGACACCTGTGTTTTCAAGCACACTTCATTGCCATGAACACTTTATGCTGGAGTGTGGCTTAAAAGCACAGCCTTGAATGCAACCACCTCAGATGTGTTCTTCCCAATCCTGTCAATCCACATTTTTTCCTGTATCCTGCCAGTTTGGACTCTCTGAGCTCAGACTAACCACATACATGCAATGGGTTGTGCTCTTCTCTCCTGAAAAACTATTTCAAGCTTTTGGTTTCCACCACTTTCCAATTCCTTTCCCCACAAAATGTGCAGGAGTCACTCATTTATTTACCCCATGTTGGCGAGGAAGGAGTTGCTGGGTCCTGTGGGGGAACGAGGTCTCTCTGGCTCATCATACACTGGGGGAGGAATTGCTGCTTTGGAAGAAGGTGCCCGAGGTCTTGACTCCTCCTCATATGGGAATGATGCTACAGCTGGAAAAAACAGACACATTTGGGTTTTTTTTCAGTAAAATCCTAACAAACTATGAAAAGGTTTTACACATAAATCCAAATCAGAAGAATGTTTCCTTTGCACATGCTGTTTTGACATCCTCTCACCTCCCTCTCTCTCTCTCTCAGAAACAACATCTGAGTTATTCTGGGTTTTCCACATTGGATGTAGATTTCCACAGCTCTATAATGCATTTATTAAGCTCTTATTAAATGGGGAAAAAGAACTTTAAGAGACCACCTGCACTACAAAGAGTTTATCCAGAGGACAAACTCCCATTCACCAGGAACAGAATTATGACAAAAATGGATCAATGCACACAACTCAAGGCCCAAGGACTGTAATAAAAATACACTGCACATTTGCAGAGGAGAGAAACCAGTCTATTAAAAAGAATGAATGGAACTCTTCTCACTGGGAATTTCTGAACTGCAGCTATTCCTGGGGATGGAGATGGATCTGTTTATCTCAATCATACTGGTTAGATTATTAAATCACCTTCCACTGACAAGTCAAATAGCAAAATGAAAATCAAAAAAGCTTACTAGAACACTAGAAAAAAATCACTTTTGAATGGACTTATGGACTTTTATCAGACTGACCTATTTCAGAATATTTTCTTCTACACTAGTTCTTGTATCTTATCAAATAAAAGGTCAGACATGAAGTTTGAGGATATAATATGAGGAAAAATAATTCCTATTTAAACAGAAGCTGGACTGGACTATGGGACTTTTGCTACACCAATATTTTCTTGTTTTCTTCCAGCCTGGATTTAAGCATCAAGTAAAAAACAATACAAAGGTTTCCTTGTCACATTTTAAAAGCTTTCCCCTTAAGGATATTTCTACTATTTCCAGCCTATATTTAATTTTCCTTGACACTGATCAGTTGCTCAGAAATAATATCTTTCTGTTTTGAATGTTTATACATATCAAATGCTTTCACTGTATCACTTAAGCTTTGAGGAATATTTTTACATTTTAATCTTCTTATAAATACAGTGAGGACTCCCAAAAAAAGTTTGTGTGCATAAGATTTTTTTCTTATTATTATCTTTTAAAGTAGAAACATACTGGTACTTATTAAATTTTAAAATTTACAACAGTTAGACATGGGAAAAAAAAAAAAGGAATGGTTTTGTTCCTATAGCAGGATGATGCCATCTCGTGGACAACTGAGATCCTCACACCACCACTGCACACAAATCTCTACAGCTAAACTGCATCCTGGAAATATTTATAAAATTCTAGTGCATAACTCCTGTAGAAAAGATATTCACTAAGTACCTCCTCAAGGAAAGAGCAATGGAAAAACTCCCTCTCCAGACTGTGGAGGTTTCTAGTCTACTCAGAGAAACCTGCCTGTGACATTTCTTCTTTGATATCAGGAGTGAGTAGCTGCACACGGTTGTAAGAGCCCAGTTTGCCAAGCCATTTGTCCAGCAAAACAGAAAGATTTCTTCAGCACAGAGATGTGGAGCAGGGCAGCATCACAGAACCACCACAGCCTCCCCCCATGAACAAAGAACTTGTTCATGTCCTGCTGCTACAAAGAATCCAATGGGAAAAGCAGGAGGACTGAACTAAATAGAAAGTTGAGTAGGAAATTAACACTGCTGGGATTAGAGAAGAGGATTTTGGAGCACTCACGTTCTTTGTCCTTCTCCACAAGAGAAGTGGGTGGTGCAATGGCAGCTCCTCCCATACCTATGAGCAAAATGGAACACAACACATTTGGAGGATATCACAACAGACTTGAATTATTTACTGGAACTTTGTTGTTGAAAGAGAATAAAGACTAATTTTGTTTATGCAAAGATATATTTCTGATCCAGATCACCTGACAAGCTCTAAGGGCACTGATGTAACAAATGAAGGAATGAAAAGCTGCAATAGTGAAAACTCAGTGACTCTCACAGCCTGATTTTATGTCATGTCTCACCCCTTCCCTGGAACCTACACCATGCAGAAACTTACAACAGGTATCTACAAACTAAAGTTAAACAGAGGTATTTCCACAAGTAATTTGGCTGCCACCTCCTCCATGGAAAAATAACAGTATTCTACATTATATTATGTTGTAATAAAATGCCAGATTAATTCTAAAGGCTCAGAATTAACAGTGTTCTCATGTGAGGACAGAGAAATACAGAATCCATGAAATAGGACTGTGAACTCCCCTCCCTCTTTTTCTCCTCTTTCTAGAACCATGAGCAGTTCCCTTACTTCTTTTCCGTCTCTCCCTTTCATAATCTTCATCTTCATCAGAATCTGGGTCTGGTCGTCTTGAAAACCCACTGGCTTCATGTCTGTCTTTACGCCTTCTAGGAGACACAGCAAGTTAGGATGAGAAACCATGGAAGTTAACTCTTGCTTTTAATCTGTGATCCCACCTCTGCAGGGTGAATTACTCTGCTCCATCTAACTGGCATTTAACATGTTTCCCACGAAAGTGCAAGTTAACACTTTCACCATTTGTTTCTTTGCTTTTACCATCACGGGGCATTTTTGGTTAAACAGAAGATGGATCTAAGCCAAGATCATTTTCTACTTGCAAGTGAGCCAAGAAGACTGCATGGAAAGGAGGAAGCACCTGAATAAATCCTGTCCAAACAGACCAGAGTGACTGAATGGAACAGGTGTTGCATGAAACAGAGAGCAAGGTAACAGACATTAATTAATTAATCACCCTGCTTTGGACAGAATCCCTTTTACATTTCCCATCACAGACTACACAGAGTAGTATCATTTACTGAATAAAAAAATATCCTCTGCGTAAACATCAGATTGCTGAGACACTTGCTTGGCAATTAAAATAAAATTCAGGAATAATTTCTAATAAGAAGTAAGGAATGCTTCAAGATTTGTTTGCACTTCAGCTGTTCTCTGATGTGATCAGGAAATTACACATTTTAATACAACAAAAAGGAAAAGCACTTTTCCTCTAAAGTTAAGTGCACCACCTGGTGCACAAATCAAATCCTGTTCCTAGCACAGCCACCAAAACTGTGCTAAAGGATGACAAAAAGAGATCTACTGTGGAACCACACAGAATTTCTGAATCTCTACCCTATGAAATCAAAATAAATGTCCAGCCTGAACTTCCAAAGTGCACATCTGATGAAGGTTTGGCTGAGATTGTTTCCCCAGCTTGAAATCAGAATTTACTATGCATTTTTCACCTATTTCTCTAATGTTTATATGTATAAAAACTCTTGGCTCACACACAAGTACAAATACAACCAAAGAACGGTCAATGCTGAAGCTGTGGGAATGACATCCCAGATTCCTGAGGTCTTGCATGCCAGTAGGGCAGAGCCTCAGGCATTCCTTCAAAACAACAAAGATATAACCAAGAGAAGACAGAGAAGACCCAATGACTAGAGATATTAATTTTCACAATCTAAAGAGGGCAGAACTGTAATTCCAGACTTCAGATGATTCATACTGTGATGAGGATGGTTTATTCACTTCACTTGAAATGAGCAAATGTCATCTTCTGCTTGGCTGGCAGACATTTTACCACTTGTAACAATCAGATACTGAATCTGCATTCAACTTCCTTAACATGATTACAGAGATTTCTTATTTCGGGAAAAGGGCATTAAAAATAAAGTAGTATTTTCTTTATCCAGAGACAATAGATTAATAAACACATAATTAACTTACTTAATAATTAAATTACTGATTGCAGAGTATTAAAAAAGGAAATGCAATTATGCCTCTCAAAGGCTGCACTAGCTACACTTAAAACTGAATGCATCCATGGATCAGTTTGCAGTTTTTAGAAGCAGACAGGATGGTTCATCACTGAGTGTTGAAAAAGCTTTTCTGTAGTCAGGTGACAATGACATCAAATACTCTAAAATACCTGCAAGGTCAAAGTCTGCTAACGATGCATGAAGCACCCAAATATTGCTGCTATTACTGAAACAAAGTAAAATTAAAATAATTTTGACAAGGGTTTTTCACCCAAAGAGACTGCAAAGCTTTTAATTC
The DNA here is from genome assembly GCF_027477595.1 of Haemorhous mexicanus. Taxonomy (NCBI): domain Eukaryota; kingdom Metazoa; phylum Chordata; class Aves; order Passeriformes; family Fringillidae; genus Haemorhous; species Haemorhous mexicanus. The sequence goes on from NC_082345.1 coordinate 72,506,519, forward strand.
TTATTGGTTTTGCACTATTTGGTGAATTTTATCAAGAGCCTTAAAACATATTAATTAAAACACTGCTCTTATTTCTACAAGCACGCAGTATTCACAAACCCTCTAAGAACTTCCAAGAATACAGAGAGATAAAACTAAACAAACTGACATGGCTATTTAGATAAGAGTCAATATGTCAAGCCTTTAAACAAAAGCCTTACTTTTCTCTTTCTTCAATCTCCTTCTGCCTCTCCAGCTCCCGCTGCCGCTGCCGTTCCTCCCTCTGACGTTTCACCACTTTTTCGTAGTCATTTGGGAACATGGGATCATACTCATCTGCCAGGGGAATCAACACATCTCCTGCAGAAAAACCACTAGGGACAGGATCCTGGAAAATAGATAAATTCTTTTAGCTGAGATCTGAAAACAACACCAGCTGGAAAGCAAAAATTGAACACTTTTGATTCCTGACTTCTGTAATGTCAGGTAATTCCCTAATCCCACTGGTGCTAGAAGAAATCTTGGTTTTATTTAAACCAAACATTTCATCCAGTCTCTCATTACATCAATTTTTTTCCCATGAAGAAAGAACCACCCCCTCCCCTTTCAAAATGCAAAGCAGCAGCAAATCAGCATGGACAGGAATTTTTCAAACCCCACTAATGCATTATTAGAAGCTTTATTACATCTTGTTGCTGCAGCCATCTCCGGGGTCCTCCCACACAATCTCATCAGGCTTTTATCAGCTGCTATTAATATAATACCAACAGAGGCACACAGACTGTTCTCCTCTAATCTGAAAGAAACATTTCTGAACTTTTCCTTTGAAAAAGCTGCAGGGAGAGAGTTTCCCTTGATTCCTTACCACGAGAAATTCATTTAAAAGGTTAGATGGCTTTAGTTCTTTTATTTTACAGTTGATTGTTATACAGGTCCAGTTCCAACACTGGTGCAATCACAATTATAGTTATTATTTAGCTGCCCAAATTGCTGTCTTGCCAAGTAATTTGAAAAATTCTAGGATTCTAAGATATCCAGGATTCTAAGAACACTGTTTTATAACTGCACATTAACCATGGTAATTCCATGCTGTACCACATGTAAGTCTGAATGAAGCTGAAATGTTAACTACAGAACCCTCAGCAGAGGAAGATGTTAGCAGAAAATAATCACTTTTTTGAAAACTAGGTAACATTCAATTTCCAAAACATTTGGAACTTTTAGCTGCCCTGGTCTTACCTTTAGCCCAGCTGCTACATGAGGGGGTGTGTCCACAATCTGTCTCTCATCAGAGGAGCTGCCTCGTTTCAGGTCAATCACTGGAGCAAGGACTGTGGTTTGTTTTGTTCTCTGACTCTGCAAAAACCAGCAAAACACACAATGTCTAAAAAGATAAAGCAGCTTTCTAAAAATCAGCTTACTTTAGTATACCTTGCTGTGGTAGGTGAATGGTAGTGAATGTGAATGGTCCTAGGTTTTGACTGGGACCAGAAGCACACATTAAAAATTCATCCAATCACTTCAGGTGAGTTTGAACTCAGTTAGTTTCTAAGAAACTCAGATTTATTCCAAAGATCTACTGCTCTTCCCATTTATCATCAGATAAAATATTTTAAACTCTTCTGAATTCCTGAGTTTTCTTATCCTATCCAATTCTTCTGTTGGGCTATGGATACACTGCACATCAGTTACATGGACAAAGAATATAACTAATACAGCAGGCAGTAAATTGCATCCATGCAGTTTGTTCCAATTGTCAACTAAATCCTGCCCCCAATTTCAGCAGCATAAATCAGGAGTAATTCCTGTGAAAAAATGCTGTGGCTACTTAGGTATGTGGCATCAGTGTTACTGCTCCTTCTTTTAATTACGTAGTTTCACTACAGAACCTAAACAGCCCAAAGAGCACCTGTGTCCAGCCTGAACCAAAATATCAACACTGCTCAAAGAAAAAGGGTGAAATATAAAGAAGCAGCAACAAAAAGAGAAAATGGCTCTGTCACAGTCTAATAAGAATCAGCTTGCACTGCTCCTTTTCATCTACTCTGGAAATACTTGCTGTAAAATTTCTAAAACATAATGATTTGCAGGTTAGCACCAACAGCCTTTTAAATAACAACCATAAAGTGATGTAAAGATATAAATAATCAGTCATAAAATGACCCCCTACTTACATTAAAAAATAATTTTATGAAGCTGAATTCCATTATTTTAAAGCTAAACTTGAAGATCAGCTTTTGGCTCTGCTGGCTAAAAGCTCAGAGGTTTGCAGCACATACATCAGTGCTTCCTTCAGTTTTAATTTTGCAACACTGCCTCTAAGAGACATCAAGAAAAATGCATTTTCCCTTTTTTCCCTTCAGCTTTGCCAGGCTCTGCTACAAACTCACAGACAAATCAAAGCAAAATTGTCTCAAATTGGTATTCTGAGGTCACAAACACAATGCACGGAACATAAAAGAAGTCTGAAAAACAGAAAGGGACTGTACCTTTGCTTGTGTGAGAGCTGCTTTCTTCACCTGCAACTGAGACTGCAGCAGTTTGAAATTCTTGGACCAGCCTTCTGTTTTGGAATCGCTGGTCTCAACCCCCAAGTCATCGTAAAGTGACATTTTCTCTTCAATTTAAAACTGAAAGACAAAAGAAAACAAAAACTCCAAATGACATCACAAACCTATTTCCAGGCTAATTGCTAATAGTTTGCATATATGGGTACACTACTTTTTATTTCACTTTTCCTAAAGCCAGAGAAAATTGACCTTTTTCTGGCTAGTGATAAATACACACAACTAGAGCAAAGCTGTAAAAAAGTTACAGTTTGAAAGGCGATGAGAACTGTTGAATAATTAATTTAATCCTGCAGTGGTTTATGAACAATTAGGGCTCAATAGCAAGAAGTTTACTGCAAAAAGAAAAGGTTTTGAAGATTATTAAACATCTGTCCTTGGGATGAAACACAGAGGAGGTTATAAAGGCACAGATGTACAGGATGAGGACAGGGTGCTGTAGGAATTCCCACCTACCACAGAGCAGTGGAATTTTGGCAGCAGGACTGATGCTATCCAGGGGGAGACAGCATGCACTGGGGAATCACAGAATCAATCAGTTGGGAAAGATCTCTGAGATCATCGAGTCCAATCTTGTCTGAAGACCAGCTTGTCACCCAGACCAGAGCACTCAGTGCCACATCCAGTCTTTCCTTGGACACCTACAGGGATGGGGACTTCACCACCTCCCTGAGCAGTCTGTTCCAAACCTTAACCACCCTTTCTGAAAAGAAATTCTTCCTAATGTCCAACCTGAATCTCCCCATGTGCAGCTTGATGCCATTTCCTATTGTCCTGTCGCTTGTTACCTGTGAGCAGAGCCCGACCCCCTCGGACTCTGCCAGAGAATTATGGAGAGGGAAAAATTCCCCCCGAGCCTCCTTTTCTCCAGGCTGAGCCCCCCCAGCCACTCCTCCTCAGACCGGTGCCCCAGACCCTTCCCGGGACAACGGATGGATGGATGGATGGATGGATGGATGGATGGATGGATGGATGGATGGATGGATGGATGGATGGAGGGATGGCGCTGTCACCGCGGGGAAGGGACAAGGCAGCGAGGCCCAGGAGCTGTCCCCACAGTAAAAGGAAGGGCGGGCTGCGACCTCTGTCGCTCTGGGAACAGAGGGGGCGAAGCAGGCCCTGACGCCCCCCCCACCTTCCACACAGGCCCGGACCCCGCCGAGGAGCGGCTAAGCGTGGCACACCCGCCCTGCCCTGCCTCCTCACACCCCGCAGGGCCCGGAGCCGCCTCCCCACACGGCCAGGACCGGGCCCGGAGCCGCCGCTCACCAGTCCCGGCGCCCCCGCCGCCATGAGCCGGCGCTGAGCACGCCGGGAAGGGTCGCGCCTGCGCACTGCGCCCCGCGCCGCCTTAGCGCCAGCGCCCCCCGGCGGCGGGAGGAGGGAGCGGCAGCGCCGCCATTGCCGCCCCTCAGGGTTGTCCCGGTACAGAGGAGTGGGGACTGGGAGGACGGCACGGCTAATCCCGGGGTTGGGAGAGCAGCACGGCACCTCCCGGAGGCTGGGAGGGCGGCAAGGAGTGCAAGAGGCGGGTGGAATAGTGTCCCAGCCCCAGCTGCCCTCCCAGCTTCCCACGCGGAGGAGAAGCCCGGGAACCTTTGGGTTCTCACGGCGCGCGTCGGGTGTGGTCTGCGCTCGGTGGTTTTATTTAATCACAGAATCCCCGATCCACCGAGAGCGTCCGAAGGAGGCCACGGGATGGGGAAGGGTTTGGAGGGGAAGCCCTGAGGGCACTTGGGTTGTTTAAGAGCACTGGGCAGCCTCACCGGAGCGTCCTCCCGAGAGCAGGAGGGCACGCGCTGGTCTCTGTGGCGACAGTGACAGGAGCCGCGGGCACGGCTGGATTTATGCCCAGCTCTGTTTGCTCTGGATGTTCTGTTAGAGTTTTCCATGCCCTGTTTCTAACTCCTGAAGTAATCTGTGGGGGTATCAGTCGTTGGTTTCTCTGGGTGTGGATTGAAGGCACTTGAGATGGCAGTTCATGTTCAGACTCCGGTGTTTATTATTTCTTATCAGTAAAACAGTCTCACTACTGGGAGTTTGGCAGTTTTTTATTAGAAGGCGCAAAATGGCCAACAATCTCTTGGTACAAGGTCCTTTAAGACTGAACTATCCAATTAAGAACTGACATCTGGATTATTTTCCCTTTTGACCCAATAACTGATCCCACGGAGCCCACAATGGGGACTTTTCTGCCCAATTACAAAATGCCACCCAAACCATGGAGAAGAAGCATGAAGAAGAAACCCAGGATGACACCCTGTGCCCTCCATCTTGCTTCCATCCACAACACACTAAAAATCCCAAACCCTCAATTTCCCACCTAAGTGACACACCTGCACTGATCTCTATAATCTCTTTCACACTTTTGTGGATTCCAGTCGATCTTGAAGTCTGGGAAACTTTCTCCATGAATGAGGGTCAAAGTCAGTGCTCCCCTGGGGGTCAGGGCACCCCAGAGCAGACAGAGAAATATTCCCAGTGCCCTGGGTTTCCACATCTGTGGTATTTTATTCAGTAAATAACCTGTCTCCACAGCCATTCAGTATTTCCAGTTACTTACCAAGGGCACCTGAGATTTTGGGAAGGTAAACAGAGACAGTGATATGAGACTCTTTTGAGTCTGGCAACACAGTCACACTGAGAAAGTTACAAAAACAGAAAACTTAGTCCTCATCAAGTGTATTTCAAACAATTCTGTCTGTTATTCCAGCATGTTTGCTGTCATTTTAGTATGCCATCACTGCCACTAGGTAATTGTTATTGCAAAATATTTGGCTATTAGAAGGTCTTTCTGCATTATGTCATTTGGGCCTGAAGTGGATTTGTTTGGTCTGCAAACAAATTGCTTTTGTTTTCTAGAGCAAACCTTAAAATTCCGCATCTGTGTGAGCCTAAAATTTACCCAACCATACCAATTTCCCAGCCCAATCTCTCGCACTGATTATTTAATATCTTCTTTTTGACAGAGGCAAAAATGGATTTTCTTTTTTACTTACACTGGGCCAGTGTATCTCCAGCTCATACCAAGCACGTAAAATAGATGAGCTGAGTTTTCTAAGAATTATGGCCACTTGCACCACATGATGATGCAAATGAACATGCAAGACTGTCTGCAAAGCCAAACACAGCCTCCAGCCCTGAAGCAGATAGATCTGGCACCTCAACCTCAAAATTTTACAAGCACTATCTCTGTATTAATCTGAAAGTCTTTACCTCCAGCATTGCTTCAGACTGTGCTACTGTGCAGTTTATTTCCCTGTGGTTAGCTGCAAAAATAAATAAAATAAAGCTACTACTTCCTCTCCTACTCATGCTGCTTTCTATTAACCCAATCTTTCTAAACACATTTACAGATATGTCTATTTTCATAATGACAGTGAAAGGTCCTTAAATATAAGAAGAAATTATCTTCACTTTATTTTTAGAGGACCTCCCAAGCATCTTCCTATGTTTTTTTGCTTTAGCAATGCATGCATTTTTAAAAGGAAGGATTGATATAATTCACACATCTGTAACCTTCTGGAAGGAAAAAAAATCAGTAAGACACTACTTTTACAGCATAAGGATCTCACTGAGAAAAGAACCATGTATCCTATGTTAAAGGAAGGAATCAAATAATTAATTGCATCAGAAGGTACTGAGAGAAATCCCTGTGGATTGAAATGTCACAGAGCAATATCTCAGCATGACAGCCACTGGGAGAAACTCAAAGGAGATTAGAGTCTGCAAAGGTGGAAAACACGAGAGCAACAGGAGATTTCAGTTCCTCCTCAGAACAAATCATAACAGGGAGGGTAAAGGTTGAATTATCAGACCTGTAAATAACTACCTATTAAAGTCAGGAATCAGATAACTCACAAGGAGAGGAGCAGCTCTTGGTTAAGCCTGGAAAGTGCAGTAGGCATGGATCAAAACTGAGCCATCACTGTAATAACAGCCCCAGTGTATTTGTACACGCCCACTTAGGAGCAAAGGAGCCAAGAAAATCCTTCTCATTAAATTCAGGGAGGCTGCAGGCAGATAAAGAAACCTCACCCTGCTGCTAAGGTCCCAGACAGACTGGAAATGGAGGAGAAATATGTGAGCTCATCCCCAGCACTGCACATCTTGAAGGTGGGTTAATAGTGGCTGAAATCTCCTTTTCCTCTGCAAAGGTGGGGGAGCACTGGTCAGCTCTGTGCCTCCTACAGACCCTCACAGATATGGAAGTCTGATCTTCCAGCTATTTTTATTTTTTTTCCATTCATATTTCAAACTTTTCCATGGTGGTGCTTTTCCTCTTGAATCCCACTCATGATTTCTGTGTCACCAGTTCTACCTCTGTACCTGCCTTTCTAATCCCACGTGGTTCTGTCTTTATGTTTTCTTGCAGCTCTTTTCTCCCAGCTTCACAATATTCTCATCATTTTGAGATGAGTTTGATGCAGCTGGGGGAGGGGAGAGGAGAGGATAGGATTATGGAGATGGGATTAATTACAGGGGGGTCCAAAAAGCTGTGAATAAATCAATTTTCCCACTGTGAGAAGAACCACCAGCCTTGATTGGAACCCTTCATTGTACCAACAGGCCACCTGGAAAAGGTGAACAGCCAAGGTGGTGAAATCTGCTGCGAATCCCAATTTTTTCAGAGTAATCAGCCAAAAGCTGGAAGCAAGAAGAAGTTGCAGAAGGATGGCGTGGCACTGGCTGGGTGATGAGATGGCAGATGGGATCCAGTGTTAATGAATGCAAAGCAATGCACACAAGACAAAATAGCACTAACAAAACACACACAGCAGCAGCTCTAAATCAGCTGCTTCCATTAAGGAAAGAGATGCTGCATTCATTTGGGATAATTTTCCTGAAATGCCTACTTAGTGAAGGAAGGAAGCAGGAAAGCAAACAGGCTGCTGGGAAGTATTAAAATCTTAAAAAAGGAGAAAGTATCCTCATAAATCCAACATGCACATGCACATTTGAGTGGCCACCTGCACTCCTGGGTGTCTCATCCTCTCCAAGAAGCAGCAGTGCAATAAAAGACCTAAAGAAATCAGATGTGGTTAGTGAAAAGAGACAGCTGAAGGAGACCCTGGAAGCATCAAGCACCCAAAATGGTCTAGAAAAGGTAAATAGGGAGTTCTCATTTTTCTCCCTGATGGTGATCTTTAAGAATGTGTAAAATGAAGCTGTGCTGGGGAGAAAGCAGCCATTAACTGTCTCATTTCTGTCTCATTTCCCTAAAGCACTGATAGCAGTTTTTGGTGGATGTGGATGATTTGTTTTATGTTGCAGATCTCCTCTGAGGCTGAGGGCTGCTAATATGCCAAAATGGCATTAGAGGGCAGTACATGGCAACCTAACTGGAGTTTTTTGGGGTGGCTGTGAGAAACCACTCTTTAGAACATCTGAGGATCGGGACAACAGAGCAGCTCCCACTCACACAGGTGGGAAATGGTGGGGATCAGCGTGTGGCACAAAAGCGAAATATGAGGGCTGATCAGAGCAGTGTCAGCCTGCTCAAAAAGTAATTAAATCCCATTAAATGGTGGTTTCCAGCCAGTGGTGGAGATCCCAAGCAGAGAACCAACCCTGCTACACACCACACTTATTGTGGTGACCCTGCCAGAACCTCCAAACCTTTCTGGATTTGATTTTCCTTTTCTTTTTCCCAGAAAATGCTTGCTGTTGTCCTTCCAGTGATCTTCAGCTTTGAAGATCATTGGAAGGACAACAGCAAGAAGTGAAATAAATATGAAGAGGAAAGTCCCAGAGGAAAACTTGTCCTGGCTTGGGAAGATCAGCTTAGGTTTGCTGCCTTAAAAAAAACCAGAACCCAAACTGCAAGGAGTTGAAAATGGTTAGAAAGGCATTTGAAATATTCTTTCTTCTGCTAAGGGAACAGCTGAAAATGTGACTGTGAAAGCAGTGAAGGAAACAGTGCCTTTTGCCATATATAGAATAACCCAAACCCCCAGAAAATTGTGGGGGTTTTTCCCCTATTTTTTACTTGCTTCACAGTTTCACCTAGTTTCATACTTTGGCTGAGTTCCATAACTAAAATGAGTAAGAAATGTCTCAGAACAGAAACATTTCATCACAGATGAAGTTTCCAATACACATACTTCAATATTTTTGATGACAACTGAAAAAAACTCCATTGCTTTTGACACTGCACAGGGAATGTTTTTGTTTGGCCAGCCATGGGAAAAAAAACATGCTTTAAATGAGGAAATGACCATTTTGTCCTACCACCACAGTCTCAAGCTTGTTTGAAGAAGTGAGAAAACGTCAAAAACACAGCAGTGAAAATATTACACATGACTAGACTCAGTACAGATGGGATATCTGCCATCACTGAGGAAAAAAAGGGTTGTGCTGCTCTGCTAGAGGAAGGATTTGGATAAGAAATTATTCAGAACTCCCCCGTGTTAGCCACAGTGGGTTTCTGTGCCAAAAATGCAGGTTTCTTACATGCTGAAAATCCCACTGCCTGAGAAACTGGAGGGATTTTAGAAGGACTTTAGAAGGTTTGTCTTTTTGGAATTCTAGAAGATCCTGAGTTGCAATGGACCTACAAAGATCTGGATTAAGAACCTTTGCTGGGAGTTGGACGCAGTCATCCCATCACTTCCAGCTTAAAATGTTCTATGATTCTGTGATTTTATGAAAAGGAGGGGGATGGGGGGAGTTAAACCTCTGTTGCATTGGTCACCACTTTTAAAACTAATAACTGGGAAAGACACTGTAAGCCAAGGCAAACAGTGAAGGAGGGTTTGGAAGGGGAGAAGAAAATCAGCTTTACAAACATCTGAGCGAAAGCTCTATCCAAATTTACAGATAATCTTTTTGGATTGAAATAAAATTCTGGATATGGGATTAAATTCTAAGAACTGTGGGTTGTTATCAAGTGGAGTGAGATTGCTCTGGAAATCCCTCTGCTCTGATGATTCACAGATAGGTGAGGTTACCCTTCCTCTTGCTCAAGATTTATATCAAGTTCTTATGAACCACTGTTTTCAGCCCAAAACAGCTGAGTCCAAGAACTTGAAGTTCAAAGAGAATTCTCTGACGTCCTGCCATGGTGGCTGTCACGACATTCTTGGTATAAACAGAATTATTTGGTGTTAGAAGCACATTAATGGGCACTGAGATGCTCATGGACAGTAACTGATTGCCCAGAGAGGTTGTACAGTCTCCATCCTTGGATGTTTGCAAGGCCAAAGTGAATAAATCCAGGCGGGATCTCATTACCAGCCTTGTTTCCAATCTGAGCTGTTTGATGAATCTGGGATTATTTCTGTGTCTTTGTTACTTGCTGTACTTCTCCAGAAAGATGAAGGAGAAGATTTAGCATCCAGATTTGCTCTGGATTTACTCTCCAAGTGCTCTAACCACTGGGAAAATGTCAAAAGGAGTTCTCCCCCATTAGGGACTCCCAGCTTTTAAGCAGAAATTCAGCTTCTTTTCCATGCAGAATTTTGTGCTGGGACATGGTCTTGTCTTTTTGTGTGGATTTCTTCCCATGTGGGTCAGCTGCAGCATCCTTGGCCCTGAAGCGTGTCCAGTGGCATTGATATTCCAGGTGAATTTTTGAAGCTAAGACAGATGTTCAGAATCTGTTGAATGAAGAAATGCTAGTTTAGGGTAGTTGTAGAGGACTTGCATTCCAGCCCTTCCAAATGTTTTTTTCCACAGAGGTGTGTGATGCCAACAGGAACACTGGAACATCCTCATCCCTGACCAGTCTGGTCTAAGGGATATGACTCTAGTTTAGGATTTGGAACTTCTTCAAACCCCAAGCAGCATTTTCCAGCTGTTTAGAAGTTACACTTTCCATCTCACAAGAGGACCATATATATGGATATATGGACAGGGATGTTGTCTTACACAATTAGAATATAATTAATCTCATCCAGGTTTAGCTTTCTAAAACTGAGATGCCCAATACGTTTTCAAGTACAGGCTGTGGCCAGGTGGTCAATTATCTCTAGAACAGTCCTTGGAACAGCACTTTCGTAATTTACGGGGACAATTTCCATATTCCACTTTATATCCTAGGACTTCTTTTTGGTCACAGTTTTAATTTTATGAAAAAACATCATTGTTTGCCATGCAGTTTTTGATAACTCTACAATTCACAAGATGCTGCTCGAGTAAGAAACAAAGAGCTGTGTGTTTATTCTGAGTGCATATCTCATTCAACACAGAAAACTTTTCTATGTTATAAAACAACCTGGAAGTTAAAACAAGATTAGGAACAAAGGCTGATTATTCTGCATTTTTCTGGGCAGGATTTCTTGCCACTTCCTTCAAAAATATTATTCTGGTTCCTGAAAAAGGCCTGATACTGAGCTACCCTGATAGGTAATATAGCCCAGTCTGTCAACTCTTATATTTCTTAAAAAACCAAAAGCAGTGTAGCCAGAGATAGAGGACTCTAAAGTCCTTGATGATCTGATCCCATCATGGATCAGATCATTGAATCATGGAAGGCAAGTGATGGAAATTGAACACTGAGCTTTCATCTTTTTCAACCTGACAATGTTCACCATGTGCCTTGTTTTTCCTCCTACACTCATTCCACTGCCTTAACCATAAATGAGCAATGGCCAGGTGTGAGCATTGTCCTCCCTTTTGTTCCTGAAAAACAAGGAAGACATAAAAAAAAACCACCCCAAACCTCCTCTTCAGGTAAACAGCATTATCTCCACCATCAGACCAGACCACAGGCACGTAAAAGGATGTGTTATCAAAAATATCTGTAATGGTGACCTTAAAAAAGTACAAGCAGTGCTAATGAATTTCTTGTTATTTTAGAAAGGGACTTTCTTCTCCGTTGGTGCAGAGAGTTTCCTGAAGCAAAAACAAATGAAGCTTTTCTCTCTTTCTTTTTAAATGTAAGGTAGAAACATTTTGATTAAAGTTCTGCTCTGTTGTTTTCTAGTTATTCAGAATTAGGAGATGTTTTCAATGATCCTTCAGCCCGGAAAAGAGAAGGGTCTGCGGAGAACTTCAGGCACCTTCCAGTACCTAAGCAGTCTCCAAGAGAGCTGGAAAGGGACTTTGTATGAGGGCATGGAGTGATAGGACAAGGAGGGATGGCTTTAACCTGACAGAGGACAGCATTAGATTGGATATCAGGAGGAAATTCCTTACTGTGTGTGTAGTGAGCTCTGACACAGGTAGCCCAGAGAAGCTGTGACTGACTGTCCCATCCCTGGAAATGTTCAAGGCCAGTTTGGACAGGGCTTGGAGCAACCTGGGATAGTGGAAGGTGTCCCTGCCCATGGTAGAGGGGTGGAATAAAGTGATCTTTAAGGTCTCTTCCTTAAGAGAAGAAGATCTTCCTCTTCTTCTCAAATGATTCTGTAATTCTAAGACAGAGTCCTGTCTTGGCTCAGACTGCACATGGCATCAAGCAGGAGAACATAGAGACATCTCTGCAGTTAACATGAAGGTTTTTATCACGAATTTTTTGCAATCAAGAGTTTACAGGTGTAGGGCAAGGGGAAAGGCAAGGAAGTGACTTGCCTAATCCACATTTGGAGTTAGTGGAGGAGCCAAAATTAGGACGAGGTGCTCTTAGCTGTCTCCTCAGATGGTAAGAGTTATCGATTAGTGCAAGATTTAAGAGCAATTAACAAAATTACAAAGGACATTCACCCAGTGGTAGGCAATCCCTATACCCTTTTGACCACATTGATGGATGGATTAGGGTGGTTTACTGTTGTAGACCTTTTTCTACATTCCTGTGCACAAAACCAGCCAAGATATAAACCAACATATAAAGTGTTAGCAAAATTCTCTTCACAGTTTAGTTAGACAAAACAATCCTTTTCCAGCCTGAGAACCAAGGACACCACTGCAGCTTTAGGCCCAAAAAGTGTTAACAACAGGGAATTGAGGGGAGCAGTCTGGGAGGATGGAACTGTATAACCTGGAGCTGTAATTGGACAATTAACCCCAATATGTAAATGGACCAAAGCTTATTAAAGTGTGAAAACTTGTGTCCAGTTGTCCATCTTGGGTGTAGCCACTGAAAGAAGGATGGTACAGATGTAATCATCTTGGTGAATACTGAACAGCCAAACAGGTAGATACTATCATTCTATTATGATTTATTTTTTCATATTATCTTTCATCTATTCTTTTATAATCTAAGCTGCACATATCTGGCAGAACATTTGGAGTACTTTCCACTTCTAACTTTAAATGACCTGACAAAACACTCCAAATTGAGGAAGCTCAGTGTCTGGCTTTTATTAGTCACATCACACATTCAGGTTTTCCACTTGCTCGCCGTGAAAACGGCTAATGAGGTGTTTTTGGAGTGCTACTCTTTGTATCATGCAGGTGACAGATATAATGAAGATGGTCATGAGGGCATCTGAGTGAGGGGCAGTCTGGCTGATAGGAAGTAAATCAGCCCTGGAAATTGTCCTCTCTTTGTTCCTTCAACACAAGTGACATCAGCCTCTGTGTGACATGGGGACATGTGAAACTCTACCCAAAATATTCTCACTTTCAAAGACTTACTCAATAATTCCCTATATTAAAAGTAAGCTGCAAGTGAAACTCAAGATGAGGGAATGTTGATCTCTGGCAACTAGAAATAAAGAAAATTAGGAACCATCCACCTTAGGACAGAGCCTAAAATTATAAGATTTTTAATGCTTTCTTCAGAGGACTGCATAGGGTTATGGTTATCACCATGCAGGGATCAAAATAGACAGGACTTCAGAAGGTCTGAACTGTGATAATCAGAGGTATCAATAGAGAAGAGGGTTAGTGTACATCCAGAAGAGATACAAAAGATCCCACATGTTGTTTTCTTATCTGATTTCCTGCCTGCAGTGTCACTGTACCCTTTCAAAGCACATGACCATCCCACACGTGATGGAATTCTGCTGGATGAAGGCGACCTCCAGCAAAATTTGCACATTTTGTGCAGTTGGTAAATACAATCAGATTCTAAGCCAATTGCACTCACTGTCTGAGCTCAGCATGTTGGGGTGAGGACCCCTTTTCAGCACGGAATGTCCTTAAGGTACAATGAGCTTTGTCCTTATCTCTGGGAGAAAGTTTGAGGCCATTTGCCCCACATGAATGATTCCTCTGCAACCTGCAAAGCCAACCACCAGGCAGTTCCCTCAGCTGGATGGATGCAGGTGATGAAATAAGGTCTGGTTGTAAAATGTGGTCAGTTTCATTCCTTAGGGTCAGAGGAGAACTTCCTCAGGGTAAGGGTACTTGTGAACAACCTGATAAATAGCTGCTGTTTTCTTGGAAGAACAGCTCCAGGGCATGAAATATGAACTGCTTTATGGAAATAACTCCTGTATTTCATTAGCATGCTTTACTGTCTAGGTCACCTTCCTCTTTCCTTTTCCTCCCAACAATAGAGAGGCATTGACAATCAGAGGCCCTGAACAGAACAGGCACTCATGTGGACATCTTGGGCCTTTCCATACTACAGATTTGCCAGCTGCAGTTCATTGTTTTCACCTTTAATTGCATTACCCTTCAAGAGTGAAACTGTCTAGAATCCAGCCCCAAACCTGCTGTGCTCCAGCATTTATTACCTGTGCACAAGAGTCAGAAAGATGGTGAGGGTCTGGATCCAGGACAATTGACAAATTTCTAGCTCATCTGATTGAAGAGATTAAACCTGGTGGTAGGGAGGTTGTTTTTGCCCAGGTCTCTCAGCACTGGGAGACTGTTATGGACACCAAGGCAACACAGGGCAATGTTTGGTGCTAATTATAGCAGGCAGAGTTTGTTCGTGCTAGTTGAATGCCAGCTGGGAGGTTTGGTGGGTATCCCCAAAGCAAATGTGACATCTGCAGCATTTGGGTGTTCACAGCCAGTGCAGTGAAGCAGCCACTTCACAGTGGAGCTCATTTCACCCCAATGCAGGCATCAGAAATAGGTCATCTGAGCTGCTGCTTCTCTCCTTTCACCATGACAGCAGACGGGTGACTAACTCAAAAGTCTGTGTCTACACCAACATGTCATTAACTGGCAAAATGTGAAAACCACATTGTTGATCCAAAATTCTTTTCTCATCTTGTCTCAGCAGTTGAGCTCCCTCAGGAGAAAGACACAAAGTGCCCTGGAATCCTCCACAGGCCTGTCAAGTTACTCAGAGCTTTGCACCTTGAACATCCATCATCTCATGGTCAGGGATACCTTAGAGCAGCATTCCAGTATCTAAAGGAGGCTCACAAGAGGGCTGGAGAGGCACTTCTCACAAGGGCATGGAGTGATAGGACAAGGGGAAATGGCCTTAAGCCAAAGGACAGTAGAGTTGGATTAGATATTAGGAAAAATTTCTTTACTGTGAAGGTGGTGAGGCACTGGAATGGATTTCCCAATGAGACTGTTGACTCCCCATCCCTGGAAGTTTTCAAGGCCCAGTTGGACAGGGCTTGGAGCAACCTGGGATAGTGGAAGGTGGCACTACCCACAACAGGGAGGTAGAAACTAGATGATCTTTAAGGCCCCTTCCAACCCAAACCATACTGTAACTCTATAATTGTATGATTTGATATTCCAAAGATCCCATTCCAACCCCACCCTTCTCCACTGCACAAATAGTGCTCAGCCAATGAAAATGGTTTAAGGTTAACTGCACCAAAACAGGCCATGGAGATCTGACCCAATGGAAAGGGTACCCACCAGTGAGCTATTTATTTCATATCTCACCCATAATTTTCTGTCTTCAAGTGTCTGGCTCTGCTGAACGTCAGTGCTCCCTCATTAATTCATAATTGTCCCATTTTAGTTTGCCTCATCTACAACTGCTTGAATACTGGTGTCACTGGAGTATTTGAGAACCACTGAATGTGCATTAGAAAAATGCCATATAAAAAATCCTACAGCAATCACAGGAAATCGTGGTTTCAAAATTCCGTCCCAAATCATCAGGTCTGACTTCTGTAACAAATCTCAGCCTGAGTTACTCTGGCAATAATTGGAAGGATTGCACTTAATTCTTAAGAAGAGGATTTGGGAGTCATCACAAAGATGTTGGACAAAGTCCTGAGCCTCATTAGAAGCAAAGGCACAAAGCATGAACCCTTATTCTGCACTGAATGAAAGGGTCATGTTTAATAATTTCTGCTCAAGAAGGAAAAACTCCTATTATTTTCTGTTTCTTTAGCCTGGCTGAAGCAAAATGCATTCTGAGCTTACTACACAGTTTTTCATTTTCTCACTCTGAACTTGTTTTCTGAGTACCACACCAATTTTAACACTTGAACACCAACTTTTCTTGGTTAGTGGTTAGATCTAGAAATTTTCCAAGTTACTCAAGCTGAAGAACTTCTCTAAATAGTTCCTACTACTATTTGCATTTAGAACTTCTAGTTTTTTTGCTTTTCTATAAGTAATCCTTAAAATCCATCCGGTTCAGAAGGGTTTTTTTTCACTCCCAGGGTAAGACACTACATTAGGGTCTAGGACCTGAAATGAAAGTGTTTGCTTTTAATTTCTGTGGCAGACAATTTAGCCCCAGTTCTTGGAACATCTACATCAGCTTCCTATGAAGTGGTAAATTCAGAGCTGACTCAACAAAATTCATACAGACAAGATTAACTGTGCTTTTACTGAGCTAAAGGAGGGCACTGAGCTCTGCCTTTCTAAACAGAAGCATCTACCCAGCCCATGAAAGTAAAGAAGATGCAGAAAGGTGCCTTCTGACATGCAGCAGAAAGATTTCTAATGGTGATCTTCAACCATGGGAAGTTCACTTGGCAATTTAAGGGCCAAAGGTGGGATGTGCCAAACTGAGCATTGAAGCTTGCTGACATTTGTCTCTCTTGATTTTAGATGCCTCTAATAAAGGGGATGTGCCCTATTTAAATAATCCCTAGACTCCAGTGCTGGAAGGAGATTTGAGGGCTCATCTAGTCCATGCCTAGATGAGCTCCATCACTTCCACTGCTAAGGCTCTTACCTTGCCCCCTTCTCCATCATCATTCCTCAGACAGCTTCAAGTTATTTGGTCCTTTCTTTTGGAAAATGTTTTCTAGACCCTTTTTTCATTCCCAGTGCTGCTCCATGCTTTTCTCAGTGTGCAGTGCTTGAGTAAGGAGAGCATCCTGTCCACAGCTTCACTGTCACAGCACAAAACAAGAGATTTCTTTGCATGTGCTGTACAGTTCAGGGTTAGATTTAAGTTTTTCATGTGTGACATTGCCAGCTGGTCTTCATCATCCAGGGAACTGCTGGAAATACTGAATAACCAAAGACCCACCTGGGCACCACCTTTCAGTGCATCCTTCTCTTCTGGCAGTTAATCAGTGCCTCTCAATATGACCTTTCATTTGATGCAGTTTTGAACCATTTTAAGGGAACTTTTCAGGGATTTTCCAATAAATTTCATACTCATCTCATAATTCATCTAGGTCATATTTCCATAACTTTATAGATAATATAAACAATTATTACTGAAATCAAGCAAAGAAATGGTATCTTGGGTAAGAAGCTCACTGCAGGGTGCACTTGTGCACTTTACAGGATTAAATAGACTTGATTCACTATAACTTCCTGGTAAGAAGAGTAGGGGCAAATATGGCCATGCAATAATACACTTCATTTACCAGTTCCTCAATTTTTGTTTTTATTAAGGCCAAGGGAATGATTGCTAATAAGAACAGGAAGGAAGTTGTCTGTACTATTCAGCTGTATTTGCATGGGGAAGTATTAAGGAACCCAGTCTAGGCATTGGTGTGTTAAGAACATTGTGGCAGTACTCACTACATGGAAACTAAACATATCCAAGAGGTTTTCATGTTCCTCACATATTTATCTGAGCATCAAAGAAAGGAATAGTTAATATGAGCCATGATGACCCATATCCAGGATGTTTGGCAGAAAAGACTGTTCTCAGTCACTAAACAATCAATTTAAATTCTATTTTCAAACCCAGTATGGATTTTCAGGATGGATTGGTCTCATCCAGCTGGGGCTACCTAAAAGACCTGTTGTGCTGGGTTAACAGTTGTGTGCAGATGGAAGGGAGAGAGGGAGAGAAGATAAGAGTGACTCATCTGGTGGATGTAGATGTTCAGAAGAGGAGGTGAATCACTCTCTAGATGCTCTTATTGACTCTCCACTGACTCAAGGAAGAACTTTAACCATAGAGCTCTCTCTTGAACTGAACTCTGTATGGACATGCTAAAGATGCTCCACTTAAGGTTTGAAATTTGTGTGCCTCGTGTCAGCTCCATCTTACTTTTATGGGAAATAAAAAGTGATTAAAACCTGTTTGACCTTTATAGATAATTAGGTTGAATGAAAATTTTCTGATGATAATTTTGAGGGGGTGGTATAACTCGGGCTTCCCCAAACCTCTGCCCTGCAGCAGAGCTGGATGCTGCTGTGGAGGTTGGGAAGGGCCCTTGTGAGTGCACAATGTGAGTTCACAACCTCCATTACCATAATTTTAAGGATGCATAAGCAATATTCTGATTAACAGAGTTTAGGTTGCTGCTAGAGCCACCCCCACACCCTCCCTGGGAAAGTCCATATGAAAAATTATTCCCTTGAATACAGGACTTGTGTAAGAGTGATTAACAGCAGAAAAGTTGAATAAAACACAAAGCTTGCTTATTTCTGTGAGTTCCATAGAAGTTTACAACTGCTTTGAACTGGGAAGGGCTGCAGTAAGATCACAGTGTTGCCCTTTCTTCAAGCTGGCTGAGACACCAGTTTAAGGAAAGGACACTCCTCCAGACCAAATGAGTTTGTGCAGAGTTTTAAAAGCACTTGCAGGATTTCAAAAAGCCCTTGTTAAACCTAGACCTAAGAAGGCCGTAGCTGTGTTTGTGGTTTAGTCCATGGCAACTCCCTTTCTGTACTTGTGATCTTGTGATATTGAATAAAAATAATCTTTATAATCTTGTCTGTGGTGGCTTGAGCTACATGACAGGCTCTTTTCCTCCCAGCTCTCTGCTGAAACAGAGGACTTACTTGAGCAGCAAAGCTCTGCTGATCAATGGAGGAAAGTCAAGGAGCAACAGATATCCCAGCACCTTCTTTTCCTTCTACATTTTCCTTAATTCTCAAGATGCCCTTTTTCTTTTTTTTCTTTCCTCCACCACTGCCCAGATACCCACTGAGTTTTCACAGCACCTCCCATCCTTTATTGTCACATCTAGTTCTGTTGCTAACATCTCATGTTGATCATGTAAATTATAATGCTAGTTATGTTTTTTTCCTCATAAACCCCAGTTTTTACCTGTGCCTGGGTGCCTTTCCCCCTTGCTGGGTCTCTCTGCTCTCACTCTCCCCTTCTCTCCCTCATTCTACTTTGGGTCTGTTCCTTGCAGAATCTGCTCTGGTTTTTTTTTTTGTTTGTTTGTTTTTTGGTTTTTTTTTTTTTGTAGAATCATTCAGCAACCTGACCTATTTCCAAAGCTGATCTGGCTAATTCCTCTCACAACCATAACCGTTTTTTCTGACCTTTAAGAGGTGTAAATGCTGACTTACAGGTCTTTCTTATGCAATCTGTGTTTGTAGCAATGAGCCACCTGAAGTCACCATTCTTTCCAGTACAACTGACTGCTTCCTGTTTATTCCTGGATAAAAACTCACCTTTTCTGATAAAAACAGATGGCTGCATGAAAGATTGAGCTGGATGGAGAACTGCAGAAAACATCCCTCATCTCTGTGTCCATCATTAAAATAGCTGTGGAATTTAATCGTTAAAGCAAGCAAGAAATTGAAGATGTTGCCAAGTAAATGCCTTCACCTCAAAAGAACAGACCCTGTATTTAGTAAGGAAAGGATAAAAAGTTTGGGATTTCTTTCCAGGTAACATAATAAATATGTTTCACCAGTCCAAATGACTGCAGGGGTTCAGGGAGTTACATATCTCCAGGCATCTTGGAAAAAGGTGAAGGATTGGGGTCTAAGACTTTCAGACAGATTTTTCAGGAGTGAAACTTTCTTAAGTCCTTCAGAGGGCTTTGGCATGAGCTTTTCCTATTACAATGTTAAATATGGAAGATTATTTGATACTGAAACAAGGACAGTAAATACTGTGGAGCATGAAGCAGCCCCGGGGTGAGCAGAGCATTTTACCCTCAGCAGTTGCTTCAGAAATCTTACTTGTTCTCTATGCCCTGTTGCATTTGGATTTGAGAAGTAATCTCCTGGCAAAGCCTCACAGCTGGCAGACCCTGCAGGAGGATTTGTCACCTGCATCACAAAGCTGCACAAAATCTCTCATGGAAAGAGCAAAGGGAGATTTATCAGGAGAAAGGTGGCAGACTGATGGATACTGCCATAGCAGCAGTTAAAAATGTATTGCATCTATTCCTTAGCTTGCCTGTTAAGAAGATTTAATTCACTGAGGATTTGTAAAAGGAGAAATAAATGCCCAGCATGTATTAATCATGATAGAATACCACAGATAGTTTAAATCTGTTTTTTTCTATAGTCTATCCCAATTAATTCTTTAGTTACTAACAGAAAATAATTTCTGTGTAAAAGGCTGAATAAAAGCTACATAAAGCGTGATACTTCCTTGGTAATTTCCAGTTTTCCACTGGCATTTGCAAAAATTTCACTGAAGCATGTCACACCCAGACAATTTAGGAGCAAGGGAAACCTTTTCCAAACCTGGCAGCCTCACCCTCATGTTTTTTTGTTTGTTTTTTTAATCAAGCTGTCCATCCTTCAGAAGCTCAGCTATGATTCAGGGAAACTGCACACATGCTTCCATCAAAACCAAATGCAGTATGGATTTATCATCAGTAACAGAAGACCTATGAAAAACCAAAAAGGATAAGCCATGGAACCTTTTCTTTGCAGGTAGAGCCCACAGATGCTGCCTGAGATCCATTGTCACACACCAGACATCAATCCCACAGCCCTGGTCCATCTCTAGTACCTGTCCCGCCACAGATTTGGGGCTGAGTGCCTGAACAAACCTATTAAAGTCTTCCTGCTTCTACTGACCTCAGTTGTAGTGAAATGTGAAAGAGCTGTGGAGCCAGGAGCTCTGATGTGTCAAACCACTTCCTATACACGATGGCAAGCTCCGCCACACCGAGCATCGGCTTTGGTTTCCTGGATAACAAACTAATACCTGAACAGAAAGCAGCCTTTGTTCTTTCCTGTGGAGCCAGCAAAACGATGATTTGCTGACCAAACCCCTCGCTGCACACGTGGGTAATCTTCCCAGACAGCCTCATCAGGCAGTAATCAGCTCCTTGGCTTGGCTGGCAACAGCTCATCACTTCTGAGAAACTTCACCATCCTCAAGAGGCGTGGAGAAAAGATGGGGACAAGTCCCATGGAGCTCAAGTGGCTTTTGATGTGGCTCTTGTTTGGATTCATCAAGGGGAACAGGCCAGGTAAAAGACTCTTTTTGCTTTTTGGGGAGGGAAAAAATGGTTTGGGTTTTTTGGTGGTTGTTAGAGGGTGTTCACAACATCCTGACTCCTTTCAGCAAAGGAAAGATGCTAAGGAGCTTAAGGAATTTATTATTCTAAGGAAATGAGAGAAATGGGTTCTGTGCCCACAAACTGTCAACTGCAGAAAATCCAGAGCTTTAGAGGATATTTTTTGTCTGACTAATGTATGTATCCTCCAACCCATCACTGGAACAGTGGGCAGATCAAAGCAGCCTGAGGCAGCCCTTTGAATTTCCTTTTTCCATTTTGCTTGTAACTTTAGGAAACAAAAATAGACACTGAAATGCCAGCACCCCTGTAGGTAAAATTGCTGGCAATGCTATTAGTTAAAAGGTACCATCCAAATTTGCTATGGGTACTATAGATATGAAATATTTTTTCAGCCATGCCTTTCAATCAGCAGTGTCTATAAACTGTGACTGGAGACAGCTATTCCAATTCAGGATAATTTTACACATTTATAAATGGTGACACTGCTTAGATTTGGCTTATTTATTGTGACAAGGGGGTGCATTGAGAAATGGTCTGGTGATGCATTAGTCTATTTTAATTTAAACTGCTTTGTTCAAAGGCAGGAGGAAAAAAAAACCTTCCATTCTCAGCACTCCATAAATGTGATATTTCTTTCTGTGTCTGATGATGATGTCCAGGCTGAGAGGTATGAACAGACACAGCCTAAGGCAGGCTCTCAGATATGCTGGTACTGTAACTGCTGATGGATCATCCTTAGCAGGGCTGGGAATTTTCCTCAGGGCTGGCCATCTCAAGGGAAGAGTGTGTTGCTAATGACTGAACTGATTAATGCAGGAAGGACCTTCAGGAATGTTGAAGCCCCAGGTGATTTTATTCTCATTATTTTGCCAGTAGATGCTGCACCTTCTCCTTTCACTGCCAGATGAGGAGCCAGAGCCCAGGGGAAGTGTTTGGTGCTGCGTGCAGGAGCAGCACCACGAGCTGCTCAGCCCGAGATGTGTCAGTGGGATCAGTTCTGGGATGAGTCAGGTTCCCCAGATCACACTTTCTGAATTACTCTGCCTGGAACATGTTGTGAAATTTCTTTCTGGCAGTTCTCGTTTATCAGAAACCGTTCTGGTTTTTTGGAAAAAAAATCGAGGGGTGTCAGAGCAGTTGCATTTTATGCTATTTCATGTAATTTTATTCATCACTGAATGAATTAATGCACAGGATTGCATTCCCCACTGTATTTCTAAGCTCTTCTTTCCTCAGCTTCCTATACTTATTTTCAATGCCTCTCCCAATGTTTAAACATAATATTTATATATATATTTGTAATTTCTCCCTGCAAATAATATGCGAAGGTAGAAACACCACCTTTCACCAATTTAGGGGATTTTAATCATGGAGACACTTAAGGCATTGTGGCTCTAAGACCTGTTGATTTAATTCCTTAGGGGGATCAACAGAGATACCTGGGAATAGACATAAGCAAAGCAAAGGGAAAGGGGCTGGGTCAAACTGGTCAAAAATCAACCAGGCCTCAGCACATACAGAGCTTTTTTTATTATTCTGCCTCAGTATTTTCAGCTTATCCCAGCACTGCAAGTTCAGTTCTGTAAATACATCCAGCCCTAGATGGTGTTTGTAAAAATGCACTGTCAGGAATAAATATAATTAGAGGGAAAAAGAAATAAAGACCATTTGTTTTACAGAGCAGCTTCTCTAATAGTTCTAAAAGTGTTTTGGGAGGGAAAAGTCCTGGGGGACTGGGGAAGTTAAGGCATGGGATGATCAGTCATTTAATAAAAATTAAACTACACCTTAGTGCTAAAAAGAAGAGAAATGCTGCTTTTCCTGTCAACAGCATCACATTTATCTCCTTTATTCTGCACAGCAGCAGTGCCTAGAAGCTGCAGGCATGGGTGAAGCCTGAAGTGAGGGTCAAACACAAGGTAAAAGCTGGTCTGTGCTCCTACAACCTTTCCATCTTGCTGCTCATCATACAGGGATACAATGAACAGATTTGCAACTTAAACCTGGAAAGGATTAAAACTCACAAAAGATAGAAATTCATTCAAGTGAATTTCATTCACACAAGATGGGTACCCGATCTCAGTCATGTAAATGAGAGGAATTTCTTTCCC
Organism: Haemorhous mexicanus; assembly: GCF_027477595.1. Lineage (NCBI taxonomy): Eukaryota > Metazoa > Chordata > Aves > Passeriformes > Fringillidae > Haemorhous > Haemorhous mexicanus. Next base: position 72,529,574 of record NC_082345.1, read on the forward strand.
ATTATACTTGCATATTAGTGCTGGCTCCCATGGATTTAAAATGCAATGCAGAATACATTAAAGTTGTCCAACACAGAAAAGTGATTTTTGTAAGGTCAACTAGAGAGCAAATACCTTTATAAACCTTTCAGCTACAGTGGCCTTCAGCAACAAAGGGCTCAATATCCAGCTACAAGTAAAAAAAATGTGAAAAAAATGTTTTCAAAGTGTGATCCTACTGAGGGAAAGCAGATATCACAGCCAGATGGAGATCCTGCAGTACCTGCTTCTTCAGCTGGAGGAATTGTTACCTCCTTTTTCCTTTTAGTGCAGAAAAAATCCACTCTTTATCTACTTCTGGAAAGCCACTGCTCCTGACTTTGCTCACTGTTGCCTTCAGATTGTTGTTATTTTGGTCTCCCTCCCTCCTCAATGTTCAGCTTTGTCTGCTCTGTTCTCCCTGTTGCTTTAATATTATCTTCAAAGCCCAGCTTCTGGATATTTTCTACCCACGGATTCCATTCCCTGACCTTGGTCCTGAATTTTGGAACAACGTGGCTCACTTAGTCTTTGCTCCATCTCCTCCAATGCTTCCCCCAAAACTCACATTTCCAAAGTCCTTTCATGACTTTCCTCACTTGACTCCCTGTTCCTCAGCCCTGCCAAGGGAGCAGCACTCTGTCATCTGTTGCTTTTTCTTGATGTTCTTGATTTGTAAAGTGTGAGCCTTCCCATAAAGAATATAGAACCCTCTCTATGTGGAAAAATATTTCCTGCATGACATCAGAAAAATCATTGCCATGTGCAGAAAATTTCCGTCTTACTCTTGAGATCTCCAGGGCAAAGTTCCATGACCATGCTGTCTCTAAGTCAGGTGAGATGAGTCCTTAGGGCATATTTGAATTCAAAATTTCCCCACTAGACCTTTTTTCCAATTTTCCAAGTCTGGGACACACACTGGTCAGACCATTCAGTTATCTTCAGAGAGGATATACTCTACTGCTCTTTCAGACCTACAAAAAGCAAGGCTGAGAAAATTCCAGACAAAGGAAAGAATCTGTATCTCTGCTGTTGTTTAAAAAGACAATTTTTGTTTCTTTTTAGATGAAAATGTCAAAGAGATGTGTGCTACTGAGATTGTCTATTTAAGCAGAAGTGTGACACACCAAAGCAAGGCTTTCATGTATGATATTCTCAAACCTTGGCTCTGTGTTCTGCTACAAAACCACGTGCCATGGTTACATTCAGAGTCTGAGCTCCGTGGCTTTACCACAGAACCAAGGATGTTATAAACACCCAGAATCAAAAACAAATGTTCCCCATTGTTTACTTAATGCACTTTCTATGCAGCACACTGTGCTCAGGCTACTTTTCCTTCCTCTTCCTTTTTTTGCTAATGTTCCCTCTTCCAATTCCACATTTTGAGTTCAAGTCCCCAGCCCAGCCTCTCTGCTAGGGCAGGTGTGAGATCCATCAGTGCATCAGGTAAACCACTCTGATTGTTAATGTGAGCATGGAAGAATGTTCTTCCACCACTGCAGCTGATAAAAAGAGAGAAGCACCTTAAAGCTTTGCTTTGGAGAAGGTAAATTAGGTGTCTCCTGTGCTCTTGAGAGGTTTGCCCAGCTCCACTTCTCACAGAAGGAGCTAAGAAGGCACATTCCTGAGGATAAATTATGCTTAGCATGACAAAGCTTAATCCACTGTGCAACATGCTCTAGCCTTGTTATATATGGATTTTTTTTCCATTAGATTCCACTGCCTAGGTCAATAGCAAACAGCTGGTCAGCAGGATTAAGCCAAGAGGTAAGAGAAGTGCATTTCTCCCAAAGCCAGTTTTCTGTGGTCCTAGAGCTCCTGACAGTTCATATTCCACTTTACTTTACACTGTTTTTTGAACAGAGAAAGTGTGCTGGCACAGCAAACTCAGCAGGGACTGAACTGCCAGATCCTTAGAACAGGACATTCTTGTTCTCTACTGCTGGGAATATTCAAACCCACCTCCATCCCCCCAAGACTGGTGTCTCCTCCATTGCTGCTTGTATTAAAACTTGTGCCTGGTCATTTTATCTGCATTGTATTTCTGCCACTTACTGCAGACTCACTATTACTCAAATTATTTTTTAACATAATTTCTTTATAATCCAAGGAACAGTTAATTATAATCTCACAGGCAAATTACAATAAAGTTGGGGTCTGTACCCCAACCCCACCTTTGGGATCTATTCCCATCTTACAAATATACATAAGCAATAAATTACATTAATGGGAAAAAGAATCCTGCAGAGCTGAGGCTTGCTTTTTAAAGGATCCTTTGAGGATAAGTTTTGAAGTAAGAAAAAGTTAATTACCCTTTCAGTCCTGTTGTTGGTATCAATTCCTTCGCTTTGCCTGTATCAGTTTCATCTTCATGAGACTGAACCCTTTAGAGAGCCCAGTTTCTCACAGCACATAAATCCCCAGAGCTGATTTAGCTTTTCAGGCACAGCTGGGGAAGTATCTTCATTTTCACCTGGTTTGATTTGTTGTTGTCTCTGGGGAGAGGTGCTCTTCATCTCTGAACTGGGCAGGTGTGTGTAGTGCCTGGTTTCTTCCACTGCTTCTCCCCAAAACTTCAGAGCATCCAGTTTCCTACCAACCCCATCCTACTGCCTTTGTAGTAAGGGGAAAATTGTCCTATTTTTGCACCTTGCTGCTTTAAGTTGAGATCAGGATAATGTCAGTGCTGGTGACACACAGCCACGTGACAGAGGAAGTTCTGAGTTTAGGTTAGTGTGGCGTGACTCACTGTCTGTGTTTTACCTAGCACTAAAAATACCTGTTACGAATTTTCCACACTCACTTCTTGTGGACTAAAGGTGTTGTTTTAAAGCCTCATCTCTCACTGCTCTGCCAGCTCAGACATGGAAGAGAAACAGGAGGGAGGGTTTCACAAAGCCTGGTACTGCCAGCACACCCACCAAGAGCAGTTTTGTGGTTGGGTGAGTAACACAGATGAATGGGAAACGTGAGGGAAGAAATCTGAAAGAGCTGATGCTGATTTAGACGCTGGGTTTCTTTCCCTCCAGTATCTCCTGTGTGATATCTGACAGCTCGTGTGGAAACCCCAGATGCCCTGAGACATCTCAAATGGCATCAGACACCCCAGGTCACAGATGACAAGGCTTGCAGGTCTCAAAAAACTTTTCAAACTTAGTTTAGGGAACACTCCAGCAGAACCAATAACTACTTTTTAGTTTCTGTGTTTCATGGCTGTCTATTGTCTCAATTCACAAGTCCCTTAATTCCAGGGTTTGTCTCCATCCACTCCATCATAATAATGGAAATCACCTCTAGAACTTCCAGAAATGCTGTAGGCACCAAAAATCCATGAATATGGGGAGAAACAGAAATCCCCATCTGCCTTAGGAGAGCTAAGTGTTCTCATAATTCTGTAACTGACAGAAAGGTTAAATCCCTGTGAACACAATTACACCAGCCTATCTGTTTGGCCCATTTACTACCTCTAAGTGCAGAGAAATGGAGTCCCCAGACATTTCTGGGTTGTGGGAAGTGAGGATAGTTGGCAGGGGAGGATGAATTTTGTGGATAAAGGAATGAGAGAACAGTGAACATCAGGATAGCAAGAGAAGTAAATAGTGGCAGACAACACCTTGTCATGGGGATGAAAAATTGGAATAAGTGCAGAGGGAAAATGAGGAGGCAAACAAAACAACAAGACATCTCAAGGTAATGTGAGGGCAGTATTTCAAACCAGTAATAGCAGGAAGGCAACACTGGAACAGCTGTGGAGGGATGCAGAATCCAGGGAAAGCCAGGCTGTGTAGAACACCACAGGCTGTGAGGCAGGTTATGCCCAGATGTGCTGGCCTTTTAAAAGATTGAGCCTTTTAAAAGATTGACATTTTCATATTGTGCCAACTCAAACAAGTTGATTGGCTAATTACCAGCAAGGTGCAAAACAACAAAAAAACCCCAAAACCAAAACTAATCTTCCCTAAATGAAAAAAGTCAGAAATCTGGTGAAGAAAAAAAATCTACCCTGCCATTTCGTACTCCCTGGATTTTTCCAATCCCTTGGCTATTTTCCCCACTCACACAGCAAGGATGTTGATTTTAGGGGCAAACCATGTAGTTTCCAGGGGAACAAAGATGGAATGAAGTTTTAGGCACAATTCCAGAGGTCAATATGGTCCAGACCTCACTAGGTCTGCATCCTCTCTGCAGTTTTCCCAAACTGTTCCAGGAGGTGCCATGACATGAAACAGAAGAAAGATGTGGAGATGCTGGAACAGGTCCAGAGAAGGGCAGTGGAGCACAGGTCTGATGAGGAGAGGCTGAGGGATCTGGGGGAGCTCAGCCTGGAGAAAAGGAGGCTCAGGGAGGATCTTCTCACTCTCTAAAACTGCTTGGCAGGAGGGTGCATGGGTTACATGGTGAGTACCTACTTTTTCTAGAAAGTGGAGTAAAAACCACATAAAGAGAAGCACTTCTGAAGGCATATAAGATATTTTGAGACAATTAAGAGAATCATGGTAAAGGATATTTTGCAATATCTGTATACATTCACAGCTCCTCCCAGTGTGAGGTACAACAATAAACCCAAAAGTTGATGACTTTGATCAAACACATTGGTGAGAAGTATGGGAGAAGCTAGTGTTTTAAAAGGTTATGATGGTTGCAAAGGAGAAGGTTCTTGAAAATGGGAGCAAAATATTTTATGTGACAATGAAGCAGTTAAAAGTCAAAGGGAAGCAGGCACAAGGTCACACCAAGACCTGGGAAATTCCTCTTCCAAAATTCTTTTTGGATCAGAGAAAGGAATATGGTTGTAAAGGTCAGGGAAGATACTGCAGTTATTTAGATGTGAGAAGACAAGAACTAGAGCAATGTGGATGAAATTAAAAGGCTGGATCCAAGGAAGGTTGTGTGTGATCCAGCTGCATTGTGGATGTTCACCTTCTCCAAAGTGCACCATTTCTGCACAATCCCTGTCTGATGTGTGCAAGTTCAGAAGAACCCAACATCTGATCATCAATTAAAAGAATGTTTGCCCTTTATGTTGAGTCGGTTAAATGTTGTGGGTTTTCTTAAGAAGAGACTAATGAGTTGTAGGTTGGAGTGCCTTATGCTGAGATTCAGATCTGCAATCTGCTTCAAAGAGGCTTTTGAAGTCTTGAGGGAAACAAGCTTTTAGCTTTCAGGGAAAGTGAGAGTACATGATCTCAACTTGCTGCTGATCTGATAACTCTTTAATTTTAATCACCCTGACAGTCTGTGGTAAACCATGTGGTTAACTATTTCGTGTGCAGTCGCTTCTCTCAAAGCCACAGTCTGATGTCGTTTACAAGGCAAATCCTTTGATAACACAAAGGTACAAGGGGATTAAAACAACCCTTATGCAGATTAGCTGTTAAACTGCTCACATACTTTTTGTTGCCTTCTTCAAAATTACTAAACAGCAAGACAATATAAAGTAAAAAGGGTAGAAAATATGAAAGTGAGGAAATGAAAGAAATGGGCATTGCAGGGCTGGAGCTGGGAGTCACAGGTTGAGTTGCTGTTGGTCTTTCAAGGAGAAACCACTTTGGGAGTCAAGGGCAGACACCAAATGAGGAACAGCTATCAGGGACTCAAGGGCCTTTGGTAGTCATTCCTGCTAGTTGCCAAGGCTGCATTAATTATGGCTGCAGAAAGTGTGAGGATATGATGACTAAGAAGTTTCAGTCCTGATAGCTGTTGCTGTTGTGCATAAACATAAAGGACCACGGACCATACACTCAAAGATCCGGAGTGCCAGGCCTGGTGCAACCAGACTATTTGATCTTTTAATTTCTCAGCCTTTAGGCCTTAAATAATCATTAAGTAGTGCCTTTATCAACCTCTGGGTCCCCAGCTCAGCTTGAGCAGGCTTTTCAAGTGCATTGAAATGATCTAACTTAACTCGTTCCAACTGATTGAGAAGTATATTTATATTTGATTTGCTGATGACACAACACTTCACGTCCTTGTTTTGGGGCAAGTTATACTTAGGTTTGCAAACTTATTTCACAGTAAGCTGCTCTTTGGTGTCCTCAGACAGAACTGAGAGTCTATGCCCATTCCCAATGTTTGCTTATAGACAACTGCAACTCTTAATTGCTTACTTTTGCCTATTGTGCCTCTCCCCATAGACTGAGGGCTGCACACTCTGGTGGGGGTAGCTGCTTTCCAAAACAATTATGTAAAGCTTCATTAAGAAAATGTTGATAATAATGATTCTTCATTAAGAAAATGTTTCGTGTTGTCCATCTGCTGGACATGTCTGGTATTGAGAATGGGGCAGTCCTTGATCCATAAAGTAAAGTGCCAGGCTGTCCTGATCCTCAGGCTTTCTATTTGCAGGTGTATGCCCACATCTTCCACCTCCTGAATTTGCTGATGTTACTGCTGACATGTATCCACCACAGACCAAACTGTACTATGAGTGTGACCCTGGCTATGGCAGAAGAGCTAGTGCATACCTAGGAATTCAGTGCAAGATTGAACAGCAGGGTGCTGTTTGGAAATACCAACCATTTAAATGCTTTGGTGAGTGAGTGTTGTTCTTTTTTCTATACATAAAGGTGTTTCTCCTCCATGTGTAACTTGGTATAAAACATTAACAAAAGATCTTTTGTGCTTATTTTTCTAAGTTAGAACTTGAAACAGTTTTATCCAACCTCTAGAAGCTTGGGGGCTCTGGCCCTTTGTTCTGATATTTGTCCTGCTGTAACTCAACAAATGTCACTTCTCCACAGATATGAAAAATTTGTCCTCAATGATGGACTTAGAACTTACACAGAAGCCAGAAACAGAACAAATGAGCACTGCACCCCAGAAGCAAGAAGACCTTTCAGAGTCCAAACCAAAAGGTAAATAAGAGCTCATTCAGTATTTCTCCTGCTAATTTCCATGGAAGTAGTGTAAAAATGGTGAATAATATTTAATTATTTTGCAGGCAGAGGGAAAGAAACTATTTCTGTAATATCTTGGCTGAATCAGGTGATACAATATAAGCAAATGAGTATTTGACATCCTAACCAAGAATTAGAAAGGCTTGCTATGTCCTGCCTGTCTATACTTTCTAAGATTTTCAAGAACAGAAGCAGCATGCAAAATCTGTCTGCTTTAACCATGTGCTGCCTTGTGCTCCCACAGATTTCTGTGGTCCTCCCAAGACTATTCCACACGCCTCCATAAGGCTGCCCCAACAGCATTACGTGGGACAAGTCTTACATTTCAAATGCCAGACAGGTTATGAGAAGAGACTCCCCACCTTTGGCAGCAGGATGTGCAAGGAAGTGGATGGCAAAACCTTCTGGACCCACCTTGATATGAGATGCACCAATGACAGCAACCAGCAGCCACCACAGACCATTGAGCCAGGTAAGATGGTTGTGATTACACCACAGCAATGTGCTGACCTGCTCATGGGGGGTTCAGACCCCCCCAGCTGTCATGGGGAGAGTGGAAGCTTCAAAAAATTTACTAAGGAAGCTCTGCCACTGAGGGGAAGAAAGAACTCCCTTGTGTGTTTAAACACCTTCACAGAAAGGGGTTGAAATGAAGGCAAATCCTTCCTTAGCCTCAGATTTTGTCAACAGTTTAAATTTAAGGAATCACTCTGTCCTGCAAGTTCTGTTGATGGCAAATCAGATTTATTTATATAAAAAGGAGTTGTTTATTAAGATAAATGAACAGGAGGTAACATACAAAAGACTTTCATCAGAATTACTTACTATAATATAAAATTAAAAAAACTACTAGCAGATTATAGCTTAATATAAAACTGTATCAAGATACCTATATTAAAGCAAACAAAAGAAATAGTATTGATTAGGAGTCAAATGTAACTTACCACTGAAATGATCATAATGTACACAGACAGATTCCTTCACTCAATCCCTTGGGAAGTAACCATTAAATAGGTGTCCCTACTCACGGGAGAAACTCCACACATTTCCAGGAAAATGTACAGATTTCTTCTTTGTGAAAGTTTGCTGTGGCTTTTATATCTGTAAAATGAATGGCTGTCAGTGAGAAATTCAGCCTATTTTGTCATTCCTGCCCTTGTGACCATACCAGACCACTGCACACACTGTTTCAGCATCAGCCCAGGACCTTCTCCCCTATTTCATAGATCTATTCCCCTGTGGTGCCTGGTTCAGAGTGTTCCTGGTACAGAAGTTACAATTTTGTGTCTGGTCTTTTCCATCATGACACCATTGAAAATTTCACTTGGTGCTATCCAGATAAAAGAATTTCTTGCTATGATAGATATAGCCCATCAACAAACCTGTCATAGAAAATAATACAGCCTATTGGAATTACAGCAATTTAAAAATTACAAATATTTTAGAATTTTTAAAGTGGGATTGTGAAAAACATGGGACTGGATAACAAAAGAAGTCCCTTTGGCCTTTAATTTAATGAAACAGTAATTCCAGTTTCCTGCAAAATGCTCCCAAACCTCAGGAAGGTCAGGTCCTTGCAAATAGAGCACCAAATGTTTATTCCCCTAAAGTGTTGCCTTTGTATTTATTATGATCTGATGTCTGTAATGAGGCTGGAACTTTCTCAGCTCTCCTTCAGCATTCAGCATAAAAAATTTATCAGGAAGCCACTATTACAGGACGTCTTGTTAAAAATCTTGCCCCATATAGGAGCAAGTTCAGAGCTTCCTTTTCAGGATAAGAGAGAAATTCAATTAATTTCTTGCACCAGGGAAGGTTTAGCTTACATTTCTGGACAAAACCAGGTCCTGGTTGAAACCATGTTTTCAAGTACTAGCTTGACACCTTGACAGTCATCCTTCCAGTCTTATATGAAGTAAAGATCTTAGATGGATCTCATTCTAGTTCACTTTATGCCCACCATTAACAGGTATGAGGTCAGCAGATGTGTTGGTATCCAGGCTGGAAAGTTCTATTGATGGCCAAGAAACAAACATGGCAATTTTAAAGTGTTCTGTGCAGAGGGAGAGCTGTCAGACTCCACCCTCGGAACTGCTTTGGTGCTGGAATGAGCTGACTCTTTGCCCGACTCTGTCCTCATCACTGCTCTGGTGCTCTTCATCAGAAGTGCAAATTGATACAAAAATCAATCATTTCTCTCTCTCTCCTTAGGTTTGAGCCTTCTGTCCTCTTTCCCTTCCTCATCAGGGACACTGCCAGTTACAGGTATGCCATTTCATTAAAGACTTCATTCCACCACCCAGAGCACTTAGCTGGTGTTTCAGTTTGTCATTCTATTCCAAAGAGATCCATTTCTGTTAGAAGAGCTACTAAATATGCTGCAAGACAAATCTATATCCATATATTGTGTGAGCAGTTAGTAAAGACAGTATAAACAGATTGTCTAAGCACTTAAGCTTTTATAAAGAAGTTTTCAAATATTTGTAAGGAATGTAAAAGAAAACAGATCAACCAAAAGTCTGGTTTTTTATATGGAGCCATCTTCAGATTCTTCTCTGAGACTTTCTGTGAATCACTTCAACTGGAAAAAAAGCAGAAAAAAATGTAAATATTTAAATGCTGAGGTTCTTTCACATTTTCAAAGGAATAAAAAAAGATGGGCAAATAGAACATTTCTTCACCAGTGCATTAGATCAGTCTGAAGGGATTTTCTTCTTCCCCTTCCCCATCTTCTACTCAGCCATTAGCTGATGAAATAGAAATTATGTCTGACTGTGCACATGCTCAAGACTTTGCACAGGGATCTTGATTCCAGCTGGAGTCTGTTGAAAACTATAGTGCACATTATGGTGAGAAGGAATAACGGAGTGAGGTGAAGGAAGGGAAGGAGGAGTCTTGCAAACTCCTCCAGAGACCACAACAACAGCAGTCCCTGTGGTCAATCTCTAGTTGATTGGGTCCTGGGAGCAATGGGGAAACATGGAAAAATTCCTGCCTCTGGGCAGAGGGGCAAGATGAGACCCCATCCCTGATCTTGCCTGTTTCTCCCAGCTGGAGTAAATGTAATAATTAAGATAACTCCAGGTGCTAACCATATTGATTTTCAGGTTTTACAGCTATCTGGTTTGTTCTGCTTATCATTCCCACTGCCTTTGTGTGACTCACCAAGCAGCCAATAAGGTAAGTGGGACAGAATGAGGAAAATGTGAAATCTGACCAAAAAAATCCCTAGAGGTGGAAGAGTTATCAACTGGATCAGCCTCTCTGTATTGTACTGCTTAGGTTTCTGGACATTTTTGGTGTTAAATATGACCCTGGGTTTTGGGATTGTCTGATTCAGCTGTTAAATACTGGCACAAGAAAATGAGGAATCAGAGCTTTTGAAATCAAAAAATCTCAGAACAGAGATTTTGCCAGAGAGGTTGTGGACTCCTCATCCCTGGAAATGTCCCAGGCCAGGTTGGATGGAGTTTGGAGCAACCTGGGATAGTGGAAGGTGTCCCTGCCCATGGCAGGGGGATGGAACGAGATGGGCTTTAAGATCTCTTCCAACCCAAATAATTCTGTGATTCTGTAATGCTAAAAAGCAGTCTTTGTCCCAGCCATTGTGGAACTGAGAATGGCAGTTCAGTTAGTGGCTGGGATATTAACTTTGTGGGAAAATTAAGGTTACCCATGCAAATAGTTGTTTCTGATAGATTACGCAATCAGTTTTTTCTCTCTGGCCAAACTGTGGGAAGTGTGGGGAAGCATCTGCCACCACAGCCACGTAATTTTGTTTCTTACATCCCCCTAATTTCACAGTTGTGTCATGACAACTTTGTACTTCAGATTTATTTCAGTCTGGCCTCCTCCCTGTTTCTGTTACTACACTGAGATTCACCGAGGCTGTTCCTGTTCACAGGCTCCCCTTCCTAGTTAAGCCAAGATGTTCCTATTTAACATTTGGAAATTCTCCTCTTCTCCTCTCTCTTTGCTAATCCTCATCCCTGTTTCTCTTCATGTTCCTTACTAATCACTGCTGCTTCTTAGCTGAATGGGGATTTTTCTGGAAAAGTGGGAAGGGAGGACCTCGTGAAACCACATTAAAAGTGGATTTTTGTCAATTCATGGCTGGATAAAGCCATATAAAGTGTAAAAAATGCTTTGAAACATGCTTTAGTGAAGGTAGTCAACCATAGTGCAGATTGCCTGGGCCATTGTAGGATTTCTGAAAATGTGCTATGTGACAAAGTGTCAAGAATGATCTACATTGTACTGGCTCTGAGGTGGAACCAAGGTGAAATAGCCAATGCCAGATGAAATAGTAACTGACAAATGAAAGAGTAACTGAGACCCCAAATGGTGTCTTCTACAAAAATACTCTGTTGTTTCTCATAGTAAATATATAAGAAACCATAGAAAACCTGAATTTCCCATCTGTAGTAAAGCATTTTTCCTGTTGTAGGGAAGACTTCTCAGGGAATTGTGGCATTCAGATGCAAATTTGTGAAATTAATGACTTGCCACAGAAGAAACCAGATTGTACCAACAACCCCAAGACCAGCAGTGGCAAATGAGGAGGGAGCCTGGACACTCAAATCCAATGTGTGAAAGTGGCAGAAGATGTTACAGCTCAACTCTTATGGGGACAGCATGACTTTCCACCTACAGTGTGGGATTCACATTCTCTGAACCTGAGAGAAGCAGTGAGAGAAGCAGAGAAAAGAATGATCAAAACAATTCTTATCTCATTTGCTGCTCCTGTGTTGTGCCAAAGCAGAATGCAGTGTGGAGATTGCTTACCCAAAGCAATGGTGTTTTGTTTCCTTGGCCTGTCAGGGCCAGGTGTGTGTGCAGACTGTTGGTCAGCAGACAGTCACGAGATGCTGGGCAGTTGAGTTGAGTGCTTTGTGCAGATTCAGTTTAGATGTAGTGTAATATAATATAGAATAATATAGTATAATAAAGTAATGAATTAGCCTTCTGATGAGATGGAGTCCTCCTCATCATTCCTCCCAGACCTTGGGGCAAAAATACCACTGATACTACAGAGTGCTGGTAGGAGGACTGCACCCCATCACTGACTGCTGGGGAAAGAGCCCTGCCTGAAACTGCTTCCCAAACCCACTTCTCCTCCTACCACACAGCAGATGTGTTTCTAATATAACTGCAGCCCCTCCCAAGCCACCAGGAGTACATATGGACCATTCTCCCATGCACACTAAATGGTGCCACTGTCATTTCAGCCCACACACCATCCTCCCCACAAACAGAGCAGCTTTGCTGGACATCTGATGTCCCCCTGCCTCTTTCCCATCCAGGTGGGTCAAGCACAGGCACACTTTTCTCCTCAGATTGTTCCCCTTGGAAATTAAACCCCTTCACCCCACTGCAGCTGAAAATCTGACTGGATTCCCTTATGGTTTCCTATATACATGCATTCCTCATCATCACTCCCCTCTTCCCAATTATTTTGGATTTGTGCCTTCCATGACAGTTCCTATATCATTCCTCCAGCTCAGACAAGGATGATGCAGATCATGGCAGCCAATTAATTTGACAGCTCCTTTTGTAGCTGCAGAGAGTGAGAGAGCCCAGCACAAAAGCATCTGAGGACAGGCTATTATTGGGAATTTGCAATATTCTTCTGCCTTTTTCTAGCCACGCTCAGAGGGGTAAGATGGGTTTCACCTACATGAATGCACATATCTGTGTCTCAGGCAGGCAGTGGGGAGGAACAAGTCCCTTTGGAGAGCAGTTCTTCTCACCCTATTGCCTATATATATATATATATAATAATTACATATTATATATAATAATACATGTATTATTATTCTGTAATATATGTATATGAATATGTTTTTATTTATACACACACAGAGACATATAATTATTTATGTATATATACAGGTCAAATGACTCAGGGTCTTTACCAGTTACTCTGCATTGACTTTAACAATGCCCAAATTGACCAGATTAACTACATATACTTATATGTCATATGACAAAAGCCAAAGGGGATGGATCCTTACCTTATAATTCAGAAGACATGAGGAGGTTTTGGTCTAGTTTTCTGTTTCAATATAGAGTGTATGTGTCATTGCTTTACTGGTTAGTATTCCTGTTGAGTTATTCTCACTCTACAGACTTGATGTTTGTATTTCCCATGGCTTTTTTATTCCTTTTGGGATAGGATTTATTTGTACTACATATCTTATTGCATGAACCCTCAGTAAGCTCATAGATAATGTCAAGTATGCTGGGAATGTTGATCTGCTGGAAGGCAGGAAGGGTCTGCTGAAGGATCTGGACAGGCTGGATCAATGGTGGGAGGCCAATGGAATGAGGTTCAACAAGACCAAGTGCTGTGTCCCACATTTCAGCCACAATAACCCCACGCAGTGCTACAAGCTGGGGCAAAGTGGCTGGAAAGTGTCCCAGTGGGAAAGGACCAGGGGTGGCTGGTGACAGCAGCTGTGCCCAGGTGATCAAGAAGGCCAATGGCATCATGGCTTGTAAGAGCAATAGTGTGGCCAGCAGGACCAGGGCAGTGATTGCCCTCCTGTGCTTGGCACTGGGGAAGCCCCACCTTGAGTCCTGTGTCCAGTTCAGGGCCCCTCAGTTCAGGGAAGACATTGAGGTGCTGGTGAGTCCAGAGAAGGACAAGGAAGCTAATGAAAGGCCTAGTGGGCAAGTCTATAAGGAGTGGCTGTGGGAGCTGAGATTGTTTATCCCAGAAAAAAACAGGCTCAGGAGAGACTTTCTTGCTCTCTGCAACTCTGGTGAGGGTCTGTCACTTCTCCCAGGGAACCAATGACAGGATGAGAGGACACAGCCTCAAGCTGCACCAGGGGAGGTTCAAACTGGACCTCAGGAAGAACTTCTTCACTGAAAGGGTGGTTAAGCATTGGAATGGGCTGCCCAGGGAGGGTGTGGAATCACCATCCCTGAAAGTGTTCAAGAAATTACTGAACATGGCACATGGTGCCACAAGGTGGTCAAAGATTGGACTCAGTCATTCTGGAGGTCTTTTCCAGCCTAATTGATTCTGTGATTCTGTGACATGGGCCTCCACTCTGAATGAGAAGGAGGGTTTGAAAAGTACAGGCAGCAAGAGTAAATAGGAAGCCATTTCCTCTTCTTCCTCCTTCCTCCTTTTCTTCTGAGAAGGTCCACAGGCTTGGATGGCAGTAAAGACAACAAACCCTGAAGAGGTCCATGTTGGAAGTGAGGGGAGTAGCCATTCACACAGGCAGGGGGTATTCAGAGAGAAGCTCTCCATTTGACAGTGCTGTCTTCTAGATGACTTAGAAACATAAAAATACCAGTTGGTTTTAAAAGAGGGCTTTTAATTTATGTCAGATGTGAAAGTACCTGCAAGTTTAATGTGTGCTCTGCAAACAGAGATGTGTTTTAAGATTAGTTCTCAGATTTCCATTTTATGAGTTTACCTGGCATATAATGCTTTCATATAGAAAATTCTGGCACCACCATTGTCACTGATAAATTTTTATGCACATTATATAGGAGTGCTCCTCTTGTGCCACATGAGCAGGAAAGTGTGTGTTACACACACTGGAGTTACATCACTGGAGTGATGTGTGTTGCTGCACTTCATGGGGTAAAGACGGGCAAGTTTGGATTCTCTGCAGCCATATTCCAGGGTGAGACAGCTGGGGGTGTTCAACCTGGAGAATAAATGACTCCAGGGAGACCTTGGTGCCACATCCAGTGGTACTAAAGATCCTCCAGGAGAGCTGGAGAGGGAATTTGGACATAGGCATGAAGTAACAGGACAAGGGGGAATGGTTTCCCACTGCCAGGGAGCAGGGTGAGATGGGGTATTAGGGATACATTCTTAACTGTGGGGGGGTTGAGGCCCTGGCACAGGCTGCCCCGAGAACCTGTGGCTGCCCCATCCCTGGAAGTGTCCAAGGCCAGTTCTGACAGAGCTTGGAGCAACCTGTGATAGTGGAAGGTTCATGGCAGGGAGTTGGAACTGGATGATGTTTCATGTCCCTTCAAATCCAAACCATTCCATAATTAAATGAAGACCCAGGAAGTGTTTTTCCCCTTTTCTCATAGCACTACAGTTGCTTAAAACAAGTTTTCTGCAGCTGTTAGAAGAAAAGGATGTGATATGTTAACCTGGAATATCTGCATGTGTATTTACAAGAGCTGGCTTATGCATTCCCAAACTACGTGGTCAATGGCTCATGTTTTGCCTTCCTCACCTGTGCTCACTGATAATCACAATCTGTCTGACACTCTTACACTGCTGTTTTCTGAAGACATCTCATGCTTGAAACTGGAAGAAACTTAGCAGCCAAGGATGCCAACTTGCACTCCCAAGGTACAGTACTGCCATTCAAGGGTGTTGGCATTTTCTGATTACATCTGATGTAAAATCCCTCAAACCCACTGGCACATCAGAACCATCAGTCCAGCACTTGAGACAGAGCAGGCTGATCTTGAGTGTATTTTCTCTCTTAGTTCTCTTTGCTATATGATTCTGCCTTCTTGGAAGGTTCTTTAGCTTATGAAGCATTTGGAGGCTCTGAGTTCACAGTGAATCACAAATTAGCAGTTCCTTAAAAATAATGTCAAGTAAAATCAGACTTCTTTTGCTGAAGCAGTTGTTATTTTCAGAGGAAATGTGAATGTGACATGAACTCTCAGAAGCAGCTCCTGTGGTGGCCTTGGAGTATTCCTTAGAATGGATCTGATGTTTACACAGGCATAAATAATCACCTGGATAAACTTGCTGAGCCACTCTTAAATGGAGTGCCATCCACTGGGGAAGGATATATCTGAAAGAATAAAACACTGTATATATTTGGAGTTTGATGTTGGCTGTTGGAGCTCCAATATTTGCACAGTCACTGTGTGAAAGCTGAGTTTGTAAATCCCATTAATGGAGAACCCAAACAATAACCAAGAGCAACAGTAAAAAAACTAACCAACCAAAAAAAAAAATTATGGAATCTCTCCTACGGTGTAATTGTGTTGAATAGGTTTAATGGTTCTTGTGTACATGGAGTGTAACTTCACCCAATCCCATCCAGGTACACAACTGATAAGGAGTTCCTCAGAAATGAAAGCAGGTTTAATCTTATTACAACTTTCATTATAGGAAAGTGTGGCCTTTGTATCCAGAGACTAAGATGGTTAAGCAAACATCTAATATTTACTTAGTGTCTCATTCTGACATTGGATGTAAAAATAATGCATGAGAATAAATATTTGTGTTTTGATAAATTTAACTGTCCTCTCTTCTAAAAGCTCCCAGAAAGATAAAGCACTTAGATTACTGAAAGTACTCTTTTCTTTCCTTTTTCTAGATTAGCATTTAATTTAAGACAGGAAATTCCCAGCAGGACCTCCTGTGAGATTCAGAAATGACCTTCATGCCTTTGGTCATCAGTTCCCAGGAAAAAGCCTCTCCCTGCAGGTGAGATGAAGAGCTGTGCATTTTCCCTGGAGGAGCAGCTGGAGATTGGCCTGGCAGTGCCACAAACAGAAAGTGTTTCATGCAGAACCACAGACAGTACATTTGCTGCCTACATGAGAGAGATCTAGGAGCTCCCATGTGTCTGACCCAGCAGATGGGGATGGCATCTCCTTTGACCAGGGGATGGCAAAGCAGCAGGAAGCAGCTCCCAGGCTGCCTTCCCAATGAGCAGCCAAAGATAATCCTGGGTGGACCAAAGGAGTTTTGCCCAGCAGAGGCCAGGTTATACAAATGTCTTCATTTTCTTGTTTCCTTCACTTCCAGAACAGCACTTGACAAATGGTTCATTTAATGCAATCTGTACCCCTGGTGTCACTGGAAAAGGGCTAAGCCAGCTGGGTGATGCAACACTTAGGAGTGAAGTGGCTTGAGGTGGCAGTGTCTCCTCAAGCTCCCAGCAAAAATCATGCTCCTATGCTGGTTAAAATCCCTGTGACACACTGGAGCCCAGAGCTCTCCCCAAAGATGGACAGACACAGAGCAAACTGCAAAATTAGCCTGCCATGGCCGTGCAGCAGCATCTTCCCAGGGAACACAGGGGCTTTCCACCCCACCGTGGGCATGGAGCAGCTCTGGGCTCAGCAAAGGGCTCCATCCCTACTGCCCAGGGGGCTGCATCACAGCAGGCTGAGCAGAAAAGAGAGGCAATGCCAGATGAAAGGTGCCTGGCAGCATGCTTGTGGAGCTGGGGCAGCCCTCTGCTCAGCTCCAAGCTGAGTTCCTGTGGGAAGCACCTCTAATGCCTGTGGGAAGGCAGCAGCCAGGCTGATCCTTTATTTTGTGCTTTCCAAGTATTTAACCTCCTGCTGAGGAAGGCAGGGCATTTCTGCCAAAGAGGCAGAGGACTCTCTAATGCCTCTGCTGCTGTCTGAGAATGGCTATTTTTTTAGGAACTCTAGGAAGGAAGATGTGTGGGATTTCCCAAACAGGGTTTGGAGTGAATTAGTCCAGGAGTTCTGCCAATACTTGTTTTGTCCAGAGGAATTTTGCACTGTCTGGGGAGGGGTTGTGGTATTCACAATGCTCCCACTCTGTTCAAAATAAAATATTTGATGTTGCTTCTCAAGGTGACTAGGATTGAGTATATTCCCAAGAAATAAACTAAGCACATTCAGGGAAATGTAAGCTCCATTGTGATTGCTGCACTGGAGAAAGGGGATTTTGAAGTGACTCAGATGATTCCTTTCTCTCTTGGCCTTCCCAAGTGTTTCACAATGTTGCTGTGCATGGCAGGGCATTTCTGGGTACTGCCGTGAGGAAAGGTCCTGAAAAGAGCCTGGGAACTTCATACAGGAGGGACTGATGGAGATGATCAAGCAGCCAGTGGCTCCAGAGCCTGGAAAGCAGGGGCAGCGAGGCAAGGCATGAGTCATGGTGAGGATGAGTGTGGTCTCAAGCCCCAGGCAGTGTGCAGAGGTGGGTGAGCAAGTCAGAGGGAGCCATACCCTGAGGTACAGCAGAGGTGTCTGCAGAGGGGCCTCAGCCTGAAATCACTCTGATGCTTTGATCCCATCAGGGGCTGTGTCAGCATTTGATCCCAGCAGAAAAATTCCATCCAGGCAGAGGACCTGGCATGGCAGGAGCTGTCCAGCAAAGGCAGTGAGAGTCATGTGCTCACTTTGTTCTCCTAAAAGAAAAATCTTCTCCCAGGGGTCTGTGCAGCCCAGCTGGCACAGGACAGGGCTCCTGCTGCTGTGCCCATGGCAGCTGGAGGCAACAGGAGCAGAACTCCCTGGTGCTCCCAGGCCATGTCCCGTGTCTGCCCTGGGATCTGGTGCCCTGGGCTCAGGTGTGCAGAGCCCCCAGAGCTGCCCCTGGGGAATGGGCCTGGCCTCTGGCTGCTGGCCCAGCTGGGGCTGCCTGTTGCCCAGGATCCTGCAGCACATCAGCCAGCCCCAGTGGGGCTCTCCAAAGCTCAGGGCAGCTGCAGGGGCCCAGAGTGCAGCTCTTTATGCAGCTGAGGCAGGCCTGCAGCTCTGCTGGTTGCGGTCACAGCTGCTGGGACATCAGCACACCTGGAAACAGCTGCAGGGGGCTGCATCACTCTGCACCACAACCTGTGTTTTACTGCAGCCCTCAACCAGCTTGGTCCTGGCTGAGCGGTGAGACCCAGCAGGACAAGGAACAACAGCTCCTGAGCTGAGATGTCCATTCCCAAGCTGGAACCTCTGAAAGTGACACAGCTTGCATGAGCTGTTGGTACCCTGGCCCACTTTGTTCATGCCATTCACAGGAGAAGAACTGGTGTTTGATACTGACACTTGTGAGGGTGTTATGGCATCCTCTGATTGCATTTGCAGACCCAATGTCCTGCAAGGATGCTCTGGGCAATGTGACTTTACTGGTGGTTCTAGAAATTTCAGTGAGAAGAAAATTGTGGTTTATAGAAGACATGACCCTGCAATCCAGCACTGCAGCAAATCACTTTTATTGTAAGCTCTTGCAAACTCCTTGATGGGGCACACATTGATTTTGACAACCATTGAATACAAAATTTCCCCAAATCAGGTGCCCATCAATCTGCAGAAAAGCTTCAGCAGCAGAGCAGAGAATGAAGGTGTCCAAGGAGTGCATCCCAGGAATTCAGCTCTGGCTGCTCAAAGCTCTCTATGGATCTGATGCCAAAGCCTGCCTGTCTGATCCAACAGCTGCTGCTCTCAAGGTGCAGTTCCAAAAGCAAGCAAACAAAAGCATGTGCCAGGATCACAGAATCCCTGAATTGCTGTGTTTTGGAGGGACTTCTCAGGATCTTCTAGTCCAGACTCCAGGCTGCAGCAGGATCAGCTAGAGAAGGTTGTCCTTGTATTGTTGGGCTTTGGGTATCTCCAGACATGGAGATCTCCAGACAGGATCTCTGGGCAACCTGAGGGGACCTGGTGCCACAGCCTTGCTAAGGAGGTGAGGGACAAGTCAGCTGCACATTCTTGGGGACAGCTAAGGAGGAGAGGACTCGTTCCTGAGAGCTCTCTCCTGAGATGGGCAGCAAAGCAAAGCAGCTGGAGGCTCTGCCCACATCTCTGTGCCTTTGAGCAGAGGAGGAGGTGCCCCGAGGGACAGAGCTGGAAACACACCAGAGAAGGAAGGAAGCAGCACAGACTCTGCACAGGACATTTGTGCCCCTCTCCTCTGCTCTGCTCAGACCCCAGCTGCAGTGCTGCCTCCAGCTCTGGGGCCCACAGCACAAGAAGGATACAAAGCTGTTGGAGTGGAGTCCAGTGGAGGCCATGAAGGTGCTCCGAGGGCTGGAGCTTGGCTGCTCTGGAAAGAGGGTGAGAGAGCTGGGGATGTTCAGCCTGGGAAAGACTGCTGAGAGTGCAGTAGCTCAAGGATCTCTAAGAGGGCTGGAGAGGGTCTTTGGACAAGGGTATGGAGTGACAGGAGAAGAGGAAATGGTTTCATACTGATGGAAGGCTAGTTAGCTGGGATATTATAAAGACATAAATTACTCTGAACAGGCTGTGGTACGACTAAAAATTACTCAGAGCTGTTTTGACTGCCCTGTCTCTGGATGGGTTCAAGTCCAGGCTGGGGAGGGCTTGGAACAAGCTGGTGCAATGGAAGGTGTCCCTGCCCATGGCAGGTAGGTGAGAATGAGATGATCTTTAAGGTTTTACGGTCCCATCAATACCAATGCATTCTGTGATTCTGTGACGTGGAAAAAGCCACTGAGTCTTTTCCACTGAGGATGGGAGGCTTATTGCCGGGGACAGGCGTTGTTGAACAGAGTAACCATTCCACCATAGAGCTCAGTCAACCTCTTCTCCAGCTCCCCCAGGCTGAGGACCTCCACCTCATTCCTGTCGTTCTCAGCAATGGCCCCCCAAGCATTTTTGGGCTCTTCGTCATCCAGACAGCAGGCAGCTGACCAGATGTGGCTGGGTCTGTTCACCCTCTCATCGGACACGTAGGTGTTCCCAGGCACAGCACCCGTGATCACGTAGGTGGTTTTACAGTCCTTGGTCATTTTGGGCATTGTTTTAGATTCATAGGTGTTCCACTTGCCATTGTTGAGGCTGCTGTCCTGGGGCACTATGTTGGTGAGGGTGAAGGAAGCCATCTTGCTTTCTCTACTGAACTGGTGGCCACTGGGGCTCAAATGGCCACGGTCCAAACCCTTCAGTCCTTTGTAGTCGGCAGGAATAGCCTGACTGTCTTTGATTTGGTCTAAGGTGAATATGTGTTGCTCTACGAGGATCCAATCCCTTTCCATGTCTGGAAGACTATTTCTATCTATGAGCTGGACAGAGAAAGAGAAAGAGAAAGAGGTGTTAGAATGGGGAATTGGAATAATGGAGAAGATTTCCCTGGAGCAGAAGTCTCTGATGGTCAAGATCCCATATTTTGTCATCTCAGTGTTGAAAAACGTACGAATCTGAGAGAAATCATACACATGCCCCTCCTGCATGAATACAAGAGATTTCAAGAGCAAGCAGCTCTGAATCTGACTGCTTTCAGTTTGACTTGTGACCTTTGTGATCCAGTCTGCAGCCTGTGCTGGAAGCATGGATGCATGCATGAGACATGGAGCATTTCCCACTCCTAGGATTGAAAGGTTACTTTGGTGAGACACCTTCCCTGCCAAATCTGCTTCCCTCTCCTTCTGTCTCCACATCCTAAATCTGCCCAGGGCTCTCCCTGGATCCCCTCACACCACACTGTGATTCTGTGATTTTATTGTGGTTTCTACAGGTGCACCCCAGTCCTAGAATACAGGACTATAACCCCATACACAGGGAGAAGTGTCAGGAAATCAGGTGCTGAGGAAACCTCAGTGTCAGGAAACCTGGTGCTGAGGCTTCCCTGGGACTGCTGCAGTTCATTCAGGGATGAACAGTTTTGCTCAGTAAGCAAAAAGATCTCAATGTGAATGGAATCTGTTACAGCAGTGCTGGGAATGTCTCAGAGCTGATCTGGGCCAAGGAGCATTTTCTGAAGCATTACTGAAAAGTTGTTACAAATGATCAGCCTATGAGAGGGGTCTGTTACTCCAAAAAAGTCCTGGGGAAACTAAATACTCCAAAAATGCCTCTGGAGAAAGTTAAAAAAGTCAAAGATTTTTGGGTGGCCTGGGTCCAAGGTCCAGGAGGAAAATGCCAGGTTGGATAGGGCTTGGAGCATGCTGGTCTAATGGCAAGTGTCCTGGCCCATGCAGGGGAGTTGGACTGAGATGGTCTTTAAGGTTCCTTCCAACACAAACCATTCTATGATTCTCCAGACAGAGAGAATGTGGAGGCTTCAGTGGTGCAAGACCAGATTAGGTGTTCAAGTTCCTATGCAAAAAATGAAAAGATTATTTTTTTCTCATAACTTCAACATTTTTTTGTTCATGTTTACAGAAACATATTTAGCCTTCCCCTGGAGTAGGGCATGTGGCTTCCTTCTCTGCCTCACCTTCTCCCAAATGCTGTCCTGATGCTCTGTCCTTACCAAAGACAGGAATTGCCTCATTTTCTCTTCTGCAATTGGCGTGGCCAATTCTGCTGAAGTTTGTCTGAAGGACATTGGTGAGGGCTCTAGAGCTTGTGCAGTTCTGTCAGTCTGCTGGATCCTTCTGGACCAAGCCTCAGCCAAAGGTGCTCAGGGGTCACTGCACATGGATGGAGATCACACCCTTCTGAATGGACCAGCACTGATGCTCCTCACTTGCACTGCCTGAAATGTCACTCCAGAGATTCCTCCCCAGTTAACCTGACCCTCTCATCTCCGGTGCCTTTTCCCTCGAGGCTTTGTCCCTGGGCCACCTCACCCCCTTCTGAGTTTCTCCTCACTTCACTAACACCACTCACAAGTCTGTTTGGCTCTTCACTGGGAGCAGAGAAGCTCTGCCAGGGATGCAGAACAGCACAGGGCAAAGTGGGGATCAGATCCCAGCAGGACTGTTGGTCCCTCAAGTTTAGCCTCTCCTGGAGGCCTTTTCCCCATCACTTGGTCACCCAGCACAGCAGGGCACAGGGAGGGGAAGCATTTGACTTTGTCATGTCGTGCAAAGAAATGTGATTTGCTGTTCCTGTCAGGTGAAGGCAGAGAGCTGGGCACCTTTGGGATGTGATTCATCTCATGCTCCTGCTGATGTCTCAGATGCATCAGAGGAACCATGTGGTGCAGGGGTTTGAAGCAAAACGAGGACATTCCTATCCAATGTGTCCATATGCATGAGCGTAGTGGGCTGTTAGGAAATAGAAGTGGTAATTCAAATGCTGCAGCTCATCTCTGAGTGGCTGGAGAGTGATTTGCTGTAAGAGAAACGCTCACCTGGGGCTCAACCATCCACCACTCTGGAGGTTTCTTGGCATCTCCAGGCTGGTATTTGTAAGCAGAGTACACTGGAATTCTCCTGTCTCTGTCGTACAGGGTGGCATAGTGATACGAGTTCCTGAAGCGCTGACAGATCCAGGCTGGGTTCTTTGGATTCAGGGCATCATTTGGGGGAAGCCCTGCATAGAAGAACTGAGGACAACTTTCAAAGGAGTTCACCACCTCGCTGTGTCCCAGCCAGAGGCAGCTGGCCAACACCTGCAGCAGCAGCAGCGGCCCCAGCATGGTGGCAGGATTTCAGTGAAGGGCTCTTGCTGCCCTGGAAGGCAAATGCAGAGGGACACTGAGCTTGGAGAGAGCAGGTCATGGCCTGGAGCCTTTTTGTGCAGGGGGACAGAGCTGGCAGAGGAGGGGATTATGAGAGACCAGGAAAGGAGTCATTTCAGTCATCCTGGATATGGAAAAATCATGAGGGCAATAAGGGTGAAAGCTAAAAGAGGGTTTAGGTGCCCAGAGGAGGCATCATTGGGAACACTCAGCCTGTGGGAGGAAGGAGCCAAACCCACCAGGACTGCAATCAGCTCTCACAGCAAAGTGATCTTGCAAGTGAGGCACAGCCCTGGGACAAGGTCACCTTTTCCCACCTCCCTCCTGCTCTCAGCACTTGCCCACAGCAGACACCTGCAGCTGGGCACGGACTCTGCTCAGCCCCCTGCAATGCTGAGCTGGGCTTTAACCTCATGGGGCATTGGGCAGGCAAAGAACAGCAATGCTGCACTTCCTACAGGTCTCTGGCCCAATCCAGGTTCACACAGACACTCAGCTCTTCCAATCAGACCCAATACTGAACCCCAACTGATCCACCTGGGGTCCTGCCTCTCAGCTGACATTGGGCCACGGGTGTCCTGCTGCTCACCTTGCATTTCCACGTTAACCAACCCCAGACTCTGAACTTGCAGACACATGCAGAGAGCAAATGAAGGGGCCAAGCAGATGGTAGCAGCAGCAAGCATGAGGGATAACACCTCTATCCTATCAGCACAGTGGCTGCTGCAATGCAAGCCCTGAGGGGCAGCTCTTGCCCCTCAGGTGGCTTGGGATTCCTGCTGATGCCCATCTTCAGCTTTGCTGATTGATTTCCCTGTACAGGCAAAGGCACCATTGCAGGAATTTCTTGGACAGCCACCTCTCCTGTTTTGTCTTTCTCAGTGCTGATGAGATTTTCAGCAGTCAGTAAGGTAATTCCTTTATGAGAAAACTGCTGAAAAGCTCCCTGGGATGCTGGTAAGCAAGCAAGGGGCTTTGCCTCCTTTCAAAGGCCATACAGGTTTGGGAGAACAGGGATGCTTTCATTTGCATTGCCAGACACTCACTGGAGAGATTTAATATCATCAGCATTTGGAATAAGGCAGCTGGGACAGGCAGTTCAAAGGGTTCCTGGCAGACAAAGCTGCCACAGCCTCTAAAGCACAAAGCCCACCTTGGGCTGGCAAGGGGCTGAGCTCAGGACTGCTGAAGGCTTGACAAGTCACCTTGCACATTTGCCCTTGTCTTGTTCTTCTCCCTGCCCCTCATCTCTCCCTTTCCACTGGATTCAGGATGCTGTGCTGCACACAGCCCTGCTCTGACCCAAGATATCTGGTCCTTTTCCTCCTTTTCATCCCTGGATCGGGAATGTGGTGACCAATGAACTGGAAACTGAGAACTGCAATTGCAAGTCAGGACTTTTTACAGTCCTCTGCAGAGCATGCCCAAAGCTGCCCCAAATCAAGCAGAGAACAGTTTAAGAAGTCCTTCAGCATGACCCACTCTATGAGATTAAAATACATCCAACTAAGGTAATATCTAACTGAACAGATAGATAGAAAACAGCCTACCTTGAGAAGGAGTGACACAGGATTCTGCTCGCAGCCCCAAAGTGGCAGAGGAGTCTCAAATGCCTCTGCTGCAGTCTCAGACTCTCTGGGTTTATATACTCTTCAGGGAGAGGCAGTGTTAGATTTCCCAAGAAGGCCTTTGAGTTAATTTTCCCACGTGTTCAGACCACACCTGTGTTTGTCCATAGTTTTTTTGCAAGGTCATGGGTGGAGCTTTAGTAGTCAATAATCTCCCCCTTCCATCTTATTCAAAAATTTAGTGTTAATTTTCAGGTGATCTGGCTCGAGTTTCTTTACCAAATCATTGCTTCTATCCTTGTCCTCCTAACTGACAGAAAATACCAAACTGCTGCAAAATTCAATGCATGCATGAGCTCTGATTCCTCTTTGGAGCCCAGCACTGCAGCCTAGGCTTTGTCCATAAATACATTTATTTCAAAAAGTCAGGAAAGACTCTGATTAGTGGAGTCAATGGTGAGGAAGGAGCAAGAACTTACCTTGATGCAGAGTCTCAGAAGAGGCAGCTGAACCTTCTGTCTTCTCCCTGAAGAAAGGAGTGTTTGAATCCTCAGGACTGCCACTGCAATATATACCCAGGCATAAATTTGCCCCTTGTTATAATCAAGGAATACCATAGGATACAGAAGTTTTCTTTTCTTTTTTTTTAGGTGGTACGTGCACACTCACCCTGAAATGTGCTGACTATTGCTTCCCCAGAATTTCTCCCAAATTTGCTGGCTTGCAGCATGGCATGTCAGGACCAGCTAACAGGGTCTGGTGACTTCCTTGATCATTTCATCAATCCAACCAGGTGCAGCTGCTGCTGCTCCAGCACCTACATGTGTTTCTGCGCCCAACAGAACATCTCTGGTGACATTGGATGGACTGGCCTGACTCTGAGTACACTCAGATATTCACAGTCTGCTCTTCTGCAGCCTCCCAGAACATCATTCCAATGGCCAGGCTACAAATATTCTCTTGCCTGGTTGCCATGGCTGTGTGACAGCCCCATCCCAGCAGGCTGGGAAGGAGAAGGCTCTGGGGATATCTCAGAGCACCTGCCAGTACTTTAGGAGTCTACAGGAGAGCTGGAGATAGTCTTTGCACAAAGGCATGGAGCTGATAGTTGTGCTGGGTTCAGAGTTAATTTTTTTGACAGTGGCAGGAGTGCAGCTGTGTTTTGGAGTTCTGCTGAACACAGAGATGTTTCTGGTTTTGCTGAGCAGGGTTTTCACAGGGCAAGGCCTTTTCTGCTTTTTGTACTGCCAGGCTGGCAAGGAGGCTGGGGGTAACTTGGAGGTTGGGAGGAGACACAGCCAGGACAGGTGAGCCCAAGTGACCAGAGGGATATTCGAGAGCATGTGACATCATGCTGAGGATATAAAGTCAGGGGAAGGAGGAGGAGGAAGGAGATGTCATTTGGAGTGGTGGGTTTTGTCTTCCCTAGTAAGTGTTGGGTTAGATGGGGCCCAGCCCTCCTGGAGGTGGCTGAACACATTTCTATCCATGGGAAATGGTGAAGGAATTCCTTGATGTGGTTTGCTTGTGTGCACAGCCTTTGCTTTCCCTGTTAAACTGTCTCTGTCTCCACCCAGGACTTTTCCATCTTTTTCCCTTCCAGTTCTCTCCCTGATCCTGCTTTCAGGGAGTGAAGGAGTGGCTGTGTGAGGCGTGGCTGCTGGCTGGGGTTAAACAACATCATTAGGACAGAATTCACAGAATTCACAGAATGACTTGGTTGGAAGAGACCTTCAAGATGATGGAGTCCATCTCATGCCCCAACATCTTAACTAAACCGTGGCACCGAGTGCCACATCCAGTCTTTCTTTTAAACTCTTCCAGGGATGATGACTCCACCACCTCCCCAGGCAGACCTATCCAGAACTTCATCACTCTTTCAGTGAAAAACTTTTTTCTTAGTGTCCAACTTGTATTTCCTTTGGAGCAGCTTGAGACAAGGGAAAACAGCTTGAAATGGAAGGAGTGAAGGTTTAGAGTGGATATTAGTTACTGTGGGATGTTGAAGCCCCAGCACAGTTTGCCCACAGAAGCTGAGACTGCTCCATCCCTGCAAGTGTCCATGGCCAGGCTGGCTGGGGCTTGGAACAACCTGGGATAGTGGAAGGTGTCCCTGCCTATGGGAGGGCATGGAAGTAGCTGGTCATTTAAGTCCTTTCCAAACCAAAATGTTCTGTGATGGAATGATCATTCATTCACTCAAAATGAAACTGGATACATTTGCTTCCATTTCCAAAGGGTCAGGAATAATAGAATGATGAGTTGGTTGTTACAACCAGAAATATCCAGAAGAAGTGTGTTAGACAAAAGTTGGTTTAAAAAAACTGGTTGAGTCCTGTGGTTCCTTTTGTCTCTGTTAACCTGGGACTGATGTCTTAAACAAAGTCAGGTTTACCAGATTGAGGAAGAAGGCCAAGAAGAAGCAGATCTGGTAGAGGTGGGGCAAATTTCTCCTTTCTGATGGGGGCGCAACTGATGGAACAAAGCAAGGCCCAACAGTGGTCACATCATTAGAAGGGGCCATAAACCATCAAAGAGCCCCAAAATGTCCCCCAACTCCACAGTGCTGCATGACCCAGTGTAAAACACCTCCCAGGGTAAATGTGGGGCAATCTCACATAATCCTGAACTCACAGAACCCACTGAACTCTTCGTTAGGAGAGCAGGGAAGTCCTCGCATTAAACAGGACCTCACTTCCAAAGGATAAAGAGTAAGGAAATAAAAGTTGCAAGTCTCACTACTGGATCCATGGCGATATCTTGTAAGAGCTGTTGGCATCCTGGCCAACTTTGTTCATGCCATTCACAGGAGAATAACTGGTGTCCAATGCTGGTAATTGTGTGGGTGTTATGGCATCCTCTGATTGCATTTGCACACCCAATGTCCTGCAAGGATGCTCTGGGCACTGTGACTTTACTGGTGGTTGTAGAAATTTCAGTGAGAAGCAACTTGTGGTTTATAGAAGATGTGACCCTGCAATCCAGCACTGCATGCAGCAAATCACTTTTATTGTAAGCTCTTGCAAACTCCATGATGGGGCACACATTGATCTTTGACAACCATTGAATACATTTCCCCAAATCAGGTGCCCATCAATCTGCAGAAAAGCTTCAGCAGCAGAGCAGAGAATGAAGGTGTCCAAGGAGTGCATCCCAGGAATTCAGCTCTGGCTGCTCAAAGCTCTCTATGGATCTGATGCCAAAGCCTGCCTGTCTGATCCAACAGCTGCTGCTCTCAAGGTGCAGTTCCAAAAGCAAGCAAACAAAAGCATGTGCCAGGATCACAGAATCCCTGAATTGCTGTGTTTTGGAGGGACTTCTCAGGATCTTCTAGTCCAGACTCCAGGCTGCAGCAGGATCAGCTAGAGGAGGTTGTCCACAATGTTCTCTGCAGCATCTTCACGTGTGTGGCACAGCACCTGGGCAGCAGCATTCCTGAACACCTCCTGACCTGACCCCAGGGGTTCTTGGCTGATATTCCTGTGCCAAAGTGCTGTTGCCCATCAGCAAGGGACATTTTGCCCAGGTGCAGGAAGTGAGAACCTCAGTGCAGGGACTGTAATAGAAAGCTAGTCAGATATACAACTGATAAGCAGTTCCTCAGAAATCAGAGCTGTAACTTTACAATGAACCCTTATAAAGGTTGCCAAACAGGAGAGTTTGTTTCCTGGATGGACCAAATGAACTTTGCCCATCTGCGCTCTCAAGCCGAGGCCAGAAGATGTCACTGTCTTGATTCTCCTCTTGCCTTCTCTTGTGGGACAGCACATGGCAACATGTTCAGTCCACAGAATGTGAACCACTGGTGTGACTGGAAAAGGGCTAAGCCAGCTGCATGATCCAACACTTTGAAGTGAAGAGCCTTGAGGTGGCAGTGTCTCCTCACAGCTCCCAGCAAAAATCATGCTCCCATGCTGGCTAAAATCCCTGTGACACACCGGAGCCCAGAGCTCTCCCCAAAGATGGACAGACACAGAGCAAACTGTAAAATTAGCCTGCCGTGTCAATGCAGCTGCATCTTCCCAGGGAACACAGGGGCTTTCCACCCCACCGTGGGCATGGAGCAGCTCTGGGCTCAGCAAAGGGCTCCATCCCTACTGCCCATTCACAGCAGGCTGAGCAGAAAAGAGAGGCAATGCCAGATGAAAGGTGCCTGGCAGCATGCTTGTGGAGCTGGGGCAGCCCTCTGCTCAGCTCCAAGCTGGGCTCCTGGGAGGAGCACAGAATTATTCCTGTTGGAAAAGGCCTCTGGGATCGTGGAGTCCAACCTGTGACCAATCACCAGCTGGTCAAGTGGACCATGGCACTGAGTGCCACATCCAGTCTCCAGGAATTGGGATTCCACCACATCCTCAGGCAGTCCATTCTTATGTTGAATCACCCTTTATGTGCAGAAATTCCTCCTCATGTGCCACCAGAATCTCCCCTGCTGCAGGTCGAGGCCTTGCCATCTTGTCTCACTGGTTGTCCAGCAGAAAATGCTGACCTCCACCTGGCTGCACCTCCTTTTCAGGGAGCTGGAGAGAGAAATCATCTCTCAGAGCCCCCATGTCTGGGCTAAAGAGCCCCAGCTGCCTCAGCTGCTCCTCACAGGCCTTTCCCTGCAGGGCCTTCAGCAGCTCCATGGTCTTGCTCTGCACTGCCTGCACAGGTGGCCTCGGCCCGAGGATCCAGCCTGTCCAGATCCCTCTGCAGAGCCTTCCTGCCCTCCAGCAGGCTGAGCCTCCCACCAAACTTGGGATCATCTGTGATCTTGCTGAGGGGTCACTGGGTCCCCTCATCCGGATCATCAGTAAAGCTCTTCAGCAGGACCTGGCCCCACACTGGTCCCTGGGGACAGCGCTTGTGGCCGGACGCCAGCTGCATGTGTCCCTGTTCACCAAGGCTCTCTGGGCCTGGACATGCAGACAGCTCCCGAGCCAGCCAGGAGAGCACCTCTCCTAGGCCTGGGCTGACAGCTTTTCCAGGAGAATGCTGGGGGACACTGTACCAAAGGCTTTGTTGAAGTCCAGCTGAACACTGCCACAGCCTCCCCGCTCATCTGCCGGGCCGGTCATCTGGTCATCAAAGGAGATCAGCTTCACTAGGCAGGCAGGACCTGCCTTTCCTAAAGCCCTGCTGGCTGGGACTGATGCCTTGGTTCTCCTGGATGTGACCTGTGATCACACTCAGGACAATCTGCTCCAAAACCCTTCTGGGAAGTGTGGTCAGGGGGACACACCTGTAGCTCCCCAGATTCTCCTTCCAGCCCTTCTTGTGGATGAGTGTCACCATGGCCAAACTCCAGGCATCTGAGACCTCCCCAGTGAGCCAGCACTGATTAGAACCGATGGAAAGCAACTGTCCTCATAAATACGGAGGACTGAAATAAGGCAGATACCAAGCTGATTGTTTTCTCTGTTGGGCTCCCCATGTATTTCACAAGCTTGCTGTGGATGGCAGGGCATTTCTGATTGCTGCAAGGGTTGAAGGTCTTGGGAAGAGCCTGGCAAGTTGACAGAGGTGGCACTGATGGGGTTGGTTTGATGGATTTACACACCCTGGCTTTGGGGAGCAGGGGGGCCACAGATGTGGCTTCTGTGAGAAGGTTCTAGAAGCTTCCACCATTGTCCAGCAGTCCCAATCTGCTTGGCTCTGTAGATGGACATGCTGCTGGCCATACCTGGGCCAATAGAGATGTTGGTAACACCTCTGCAAGAACATATTAAAGAAGAATAGCAAAGGAAAGACGGGCATGCAGTTTGAATTGCAGACATAGTTTAGGAGGAGGTGAGAACATGTGAGGGAAACAACATGGAGTTCATGTCCTCCCTCACTCTGTCTCCCTGTGCTGTTGGTGGGAAGGAGGGAAATATTGAGGGAAAATAAGGTGTTTTTAAAGGTTATTTTACTTGTCATTAGCTTTGTCAGATGGTGTTAGTAATAAACTCACTTTCTATCTCTAAGTTGAACCTGTTTTGCCCTTGGGAGTGTTTCCTCCCAGTCCTTATCTCAACTCATAATTCATTTATTTTTTTTCTTCTCTCCACTTTCCAGCTATGACAGGGGAGGCTGAGTGAGCAACTTTAGTGGATGCCAGGTGTTTGGCCAGTGTCCAGCCACAACAGTTGTTCAAGCAGCCAGTGGCTCCAGAGCCTGGAAATTGAGGGAAGTGGGCATGGCATGAGTCATGGTGAGGATGAGTGTGGTCCCAAGCCCCAGGCAGTGTGCAGAGGTGGGTGAGCAAGTCAGAGGGAGCCACACCCTGAGGTACAGCAGAGGTGTCTGCAGAGGGGCCTAGGCCTGAAATCACTCTGATGCTTTCATCCCATCAGGGGCTGTGTCAGCATTTGATCCCAGCAGAAAAAATCCATCCAGGCAGAGGACCTGGCATGGCAGGAGCTGTCCAGCAAAGGCAGTGAGAGTCGTGCTCACTTTGTTCTCCTAAAAGAAAAATCTTCTCCCAGGGGTCTGTGCAGCCCAGCTGGCACAGGGCAGGGCTCCTGCTGCTGTGCCCATGGCAGCTGGAGGCAACAGGAGCAGAACACCCTGGTGCTCCCAGGCCATGTCCCGTGTCTGCCCTGGGATCTGGTGCCCTGGGCTCAGGTGTGCAGAGGACCCAGAGCTGCCCCTGGGGAATGGGCCTGGCCTCTGGCTGCTGGCCCAGCTGGGGCTGCCTGTTGCCCTGGATCCTGTAGCACATCAGCCAGCCCCAGTGGGGATCTCCAAAGTTCAGGACAGCTGCCGGGGCCCAGAGTGCAGCTCTTTATGCAGCTGAGGCAGGCCTGAAGCTCTGCTGGCTGTGGTCACAGCTGCTGGGACACCAACACACCTGGAGACACCTGCATGGGGCTGCCTCACTCTGAACGTCCACCAGAACTTGTGTTTTACTGCAGCCCCCAAACAGCTTGGTCCTGGCTGAGTGGTGAGACTCAGCAGGACAAGGAACAACAGCTCCTGAGCTGAGATGTCCAGTCCTAAGCTGACACCTCTGAAAGTGACACAGCTTGCATGAACTGTTGGCACCCTGGCCCTCTTCGTTCATGCCATTCACAGGAGAATAACTGGTGTCTGATGCTGACACTTATGTGGGTGTTATGGCATCCTCTGATTGCATTTTCACACCCAATGTCCTGCAAGGATGCTCTGGGCACTGTGACTTTGCTGGTGGTTGTAGAAATTTCAGTGAGAAGCAACTTGTGGTTTATAGAAGATGTGACCCTGCAATCCAGCACTGCAGTCAATCACTTTTATTGTAAGCTCTTGCAAACTCCATGATGGGGCACACATTGATTTTGACAACCATTGAATACATTTCCCCAAATCAGGTGCCCATCAATCTGCAGAAAAGCTTCAGCAGCAGAGCAGAGAATGAAGGTGTCCAAGGAGTGCATCCCAGGAATTCAGCTCTGGCTGCTCAAAGCTCTCTATGGATCTGATGCCAAAGCCTGCCTGTCTGATCCAACAGCTGCTGCTCTCAAGGTCCAGTTCCAAAAGCAAGCAAACAAAAGCATGTGCCAGGTCACAGAATCACTGAATTGCTGTGTTTTGGAGGGACTTCTCAGGATCTTCTAGTCCAGACTCCAGGCTGCAGCAGGATCAGCTAGAGGAGGTTGTCCACAATGTTCTCTGCAGCATCTTCACGTGTGTGGCACAGCACCTGGGCAGCAGCATTCCTGAACACCTCCTGACCTGACCCCAGGGATTCTTGGCTGATATTCCTGTGCCAAAGTGCTGTTGCCCATCAGCAAGGGACATTTTGCCCAGCTGCAGGAAGTGAGAACCTCAGTGCAGGGACTGTAATAGAAAGCCAGTCAGATATACAACTGATAAGCAGTTCCTCAGAAATCAGAGCTGTAACTTTACAATGAACCCTTATAAAGGTTGCCAAACAGGAGAGTTTGTTTCCTGGATGGACCAAATGAACTTTGCCCAGCTGCGCTCTCAAGCCGAGGCCTGAAGATGTCACTGTCTTGATTCTCCTCTTGCCTTCTCTTTTGGGACAGCACATGGCAACATGTTCAGTCCACAGAATGTGAACCACTGGTGTTACTGGAAAAGGGCTAAGCCAGCTGCATGATCCAACACTTTGAAGTGAAGAGCCTTGAGGTGGCAGTGTCTCCTCAAGCTCCCAGCAAAAATCATGCTCCCATGCTGGCTAAAATCCCTGTGACACACTGGAGCCCAGAGCTCTCCCCAAAGATGGACAGACACAGAGCAAACTGCAAAATTAGCCTGCCATGGCCGTGCAGCTGCATCTTCCCAGGGAACACAGGGGCTTTCCACCCCACCGTGGGCATGGAGCAGCTCTGGGCTCAGCAAAGGGCTCCATCCCTACTGCCCATTCACAGCAGGCTGAGCAGAAAAGAGAGGCAATGCCAGATGAAAGGTGCCTGGCAGCATGCTTGTGGAGCTGGGGCAGCCCTCTGCTCAGCTCCAAGCTGGGTTCCTGTGGGAAGCACCTCTAATGCCTGTGGGAAGGCAGCAGCCTGGCTGATCCTTTATTTTGTGCTTTCCAAGTATTTCACCTCCTGCGGAGGAAGGCAGGACATTTCTGCCACAGTGGCAGGGGACTCTCTAATGCCTCTGCTGCTGTTTGAGAATGGCTATTTTTTAGGAACTGCTGGAAGGAAGATATGTAGGATTTCCCAAACAGGGTTTGGAGTGAGCTAGTCCAGGAGTTCTGCCAGTACTTGTGTTTGTCCAGATTGATTTTGCACTGTCTGGGGAGGGGTTTTGGTAATCACAATGCTCCCACCCCCTTCTAAATAAATATTTTATGTTAGTTCTCAAGGTGACTAGGCTGGAGTTTTTTTCCCGAGAAATAAATAAAGCAAATGCAAGGAAATGTAAACCCTGTTGTGAAAGGGGATTTTGAAGTGACTCAGATGATTCCTTTCTCTGTTGGGCTTCCCAAGTGTTTCTCAACGTTGCTGTGCATGGCAGGGCATTTCTGGGTACTGCCATGAGGAAAGGTCCAGAAAAGAGCCTGGGAACTTTATACAGGAGGGACTGATGGAGATGATCAAGCAGCCAGTGGCTCCAAGGCCTGGAAAGCAGGGGCAGTGGGCATGGCATGAGTAATGGTGAGGATGAGTGTGGTCCCAAGCCCCAGGCAGTGTGCAGAGGTGGGTGAGCAAGTCAGAGGGAGCCATACCCTGAGGTACAGCAGAGGTGTCTGCAGAGGGGCCTCAGCCTGAAATCACTCTGATGCTTTCATCCCATCAGGGGCTGTGTCAGCATTTGATCCCAGCAGAAAAAATCCATCCAGGCAGAGGACCTGGCATGGCAGGAGCTGTCCAGCAAAGGCAGTGAGAGTCATGTGCTCACTTTGTTCTCCTGAAAGCAAAATCTTCTCCCAGGGGTCTGTGCAGCCCAGCTGGCACAGGGCAGGGCTCCTGCTGCTGTGCCCATGGCAGCTGGAGGCAACAGGAGCAGAACACCCTGGTGCTCCCAGGCCATGTCCCGTGCCTGCCCTGGGATCTGGTGCCCTGGGCTCAGGTGTGCAGAGCCCCCAGAGCTGCCCCTGGGGAATGGGCCTGGCCTCTGGCTGCTGGCCCAGCTGGGGCTGCCTGTTGCCCAGGATCCTGCAGCACATCAGCCAGCCCCAGTGGGGCTCTCCAAAGCTCAGGACAGCTGCCGGGGCCCAGAGTGCAGCTCTTTATGCAGCTGAGGCAGGCCTGCAGCTCTGCTGGCTGTGGTCACAGCTGCTGGGACACCAACACACCTGGAGACACCTGCATGGGGCTGCCTCACTCTGAACGTCCACCAGAACTTGTGTTTTACTGCAGCCCCCGACCAGGTTGGTCCTGGCTGAGCGGTGAGACCCAGCAGGACAATGA
Source organism: Haemorhous mexicanus (assembly GCF_027477595.1). NCBI lineage: Eukaryota > Metazoa > Chordata > Aves > Passeriformes > Fringillidae > Haemorhous > Haemorhous mexicanus. Next base: position 72,563,952 of record NC_082345.1, read on the forward strand.
GCAACAGCTCCTGAGCTGAGATGTCCATTCCCAAGCTGACACCTCTGAAAGTGACACAGCTTGCATGAACTCTTGGCACCCTGGCCCATTTTGTTCATGCCATTCACAGGAGAATAACTGGTGTCCAATGCTGACAATTGTGTGGGTGTTATGGCATCCTCTGATTCCATTTGCACACCCAATGTCATGCAAGGATGCTCTGGGCACTGTGACTTTACTGGTGGTTCTAGAAATTTCAGTAAGAAGCAACTTGTGGTTTATACAAACATGACCCTGCAATCCAGCACTGCAGCAAATCACTTTTATTGTAAGCTCTTGCAAACTCCATGATGGGGCACACATTGATCTTTGACAACCACTGAATACATTTCCCCAAATCAGGTGCCCATCAATCTGCAGAAAAGCTTCAGCAGTAGAGCAGAGAATGAAGGTGTCCAAGGAGTGCATCCCAGGAATTCAGCAGTGGCTGCTCAAAGCTCTCTATGGATCTGATGCCAAAGCCTGCCTGTCTGATTCAACAGCTGCTGCTCTCAAGGTGCAGTTCCAAAAGCAAGCAAACAAAAGCATGTGCCAGGATCACAGAATCACTGAATTGTTGGGTTTTGGAGGGACTTCTCAGGATCTTCTAGTCCAGACTCCAGGCTGCAGCAGGATCAGCTAGAGCCGGTTGTCCTTGTATTGTTGGGCTTTGGGTATCTCCAGACATGGAGATCTCCAGACAGGATCTCTGGGCAACCTGAGGGGACCTGGTGCCACAGCCTTGCTAAGGAGGTGAAGGACAAGTCAGCTGCACATTCTTGGGGACAGCTAAGGAGGAGAGGACCCATTCCTGAGAGCTCTCTCCTGAGATGGGCAGCAAAGCAAAGCAGCTGGAGGCTCTGCCCACATCTCTGTGCCTTTGAGCAGAGGGGGAGGTGCCCTGAGGGACAGAGCTGGAAACACACCAGAGAAGGAAGGAAGCAGCACAGACTCTGCACAGGACATTTGTGCCCCTCTCCTCTGCTCTGCTCAGACCCCAGCTGCCGTGCTGCCTCCAGCTCTGGGGCCCACAGCACAAGAAGGATACAAAGCTGTTGGAGTGGAGTCCAGTGGAGGCCATGAAGGTGCTCCGAGGGCTGGAGCGTGCCTGCTCTGGAGAGGAGGTGAGAGAGCTGGGGATGTTCAGCCTGGGAAAGACTGCTGAGAGTGCAGTAGCTCAAGGATCTCTAAGAGGGTTGGAGAGGGTCTTTGGACAAGGGTATGGAGTGACAGGAGAAGAGGAAATGGTTTCATACTGATGGAAGGCTAGTTAGCTGGGATATTATAAAGACATAAATTACTCTGAACAGGCTGTGGTACAAGTAAAAGTTACCCAGAGCTGTTTTGACTGCCCTGTCTCTGGAGGGGTTCAAGTCCAGGCTGGGGAGGGCTTGGAACAAGCTGGTGCAATGGAAGGTGTCCCTGCCCATTTTAGGCAGGTCAGAATGACAGGATTTTAACAGTTATAATGTCCCATGAAAACCAACCCATTCTGTGATTCAGTGACATGTGGGAAAAGCCACTGAGCTTTTTCCACTGAGAATGTGAGAACTATTTGCGGGGACAGGCATTGTTGAACAGAGTAACTGTTTTCCCCCTGTAGAGATTGGTCAACGTCTTCTCCAGCTCCCCCAGGCTGAGGTTCTCCACCTGATTCTTGTCATTTTTAGCAATTATCCCCCAAGCCTTCTTGGGCTTTGTGCCCTCCAGACAGCAGGCAGCTGACCAGATGTGGCTGGGTCTGTTCACCCTCCCTTCTGCGACATTGTTTCTCCCAGGCACAGCACCCGTGATCACGTAGGTGGTTGTACAGCCGTCGGCCAGTTGGGGCATTGTTTTAGACTCATAGATGTTCCACTGGCCCTGGTTGAGACTGCTGTCCTGGGGCACTATGTTGGTGAGGGTGAAGGTAGCTGTCTTGCCTTCTCTACTATTGTGATGGCCATTGGGGCTCAAATGGCCTCGGTCCAAATTCTTCAGTGGTTTGTAGTCGTCAAGGACAGCCTGGCTCTCTTTGATTTGGTGTAAGGAGAACTTGTCGTCCTGTGTGAGGAACGACTCTGTTTTCATCTCTTTAAGATCATTTTTACCTATGAGCTGGACAGAGAAAGAGAAAGAATGTTAGAATGGGGAATGGGAGTAATGGAGAAGATTTCCCTGGAGCAGAAGCCTCTGATGGTCAAGATCCCATTTTTGGTCATCTCTGTGCAGGAAAATGTTTGAATCTGAGAGAAAACATACACATGCCCCTCCTGCATGCATGCAAGAGCACTAAAGAGCAAGCAGCTCAGAATCTGACTGCTCTCACTTTGGCTTGTGACCTTTGTATTCCAGCCTGCAGCCTGTGCTGGAAGCATGGATGCATGCATGAGACAAGGAGCATTTCCTACTCCTAGGATTGAAAAGTGGCTTTTGTGATACAGCTCCCCTGACGTATCTGTGTCCCTTTCCTCCTGTCTCCACAGCCCAAATCTGCCCAGGGCTCTCCCTGGATCCCCCCCCACGCCACACGGTGATTCAGAGATTGTATGACTCTTTGATCCTTCTGTGTGGTTGCTACAGGTGTACCTCAGTCCTTGAACACCAGAGGTTGCCTCCTGTAACCCCATACAAAGGGAAAAGTGCCAGAAAATCAGTCCTGGAGCTGAGTTTCCCTGGGAGGTCTACAGCTGCAGCTCATCTCTGAGTGGCTGTAGGGTGATGTGCTGTAAGAGAGACACTCACCTGGGGCTCAACAAACCACCATGTGTGAGGTCTCTTGGCATCTCCAGGCTGGTATTTGTAAGCAGAGTACACTGGAATTCTCCTCTCTCTGTCGTACAGGGTGGCATAGTGATACGAGTTGCTGAAGCGTTGACAGATCCAGGCTGGGTTCTTTGGATTCAGGGCATCATTTGGAATGGTCCCCTCATAGAAGAATTGAGGACAACTTGTAAAGGAGTTCACCACCTCGCTGTGTCCCAGCCAGAGGCAGCTGGCCAACACCTGCAGCAGCAGCAGCGGCCCCAGCATGGTGGCAGGATTTCAGTGAAGGGCTCTTGCTGCCCTGGAAGGCAAATGCAGAGGGACACTGAGCTTGGAGAGAGCAGGTCATGGCCTGGAGCCTTTTTGTGCAGGGGGACAGAGCTGGCAGAGGAGGGGATTATGAGAGACCAGGAAAGGAATAATTTCTGTCCCCCTGCATTTGGAAAAATCATGAGGACAATAAGGGTGAAAGCTAAAAGAGAGTCAAGGTGCCCAGAGGAGGCATCATTGGGAACACTCAGCCTGTAGGAGGAAGGAGCCAAACCCACCAGGACTGCAATCAGCTCTCACAGCAAAGTGATCTTGCAAGTGAGGCACAGCCCTGGGACAAGGTCACCTTTTCCCACCTCCCTCCTGCTCTCAGCACTTGCCCACAGCAGACACCTGCAGCTGGGCACGGACTCTGCTCAGCCCCCTGCAATGCTGAGCTGGGCTTTAATCTCATGGGGCATTGGGCAGGCAAAGAACAGCAATGCTGCACTTCCTACAGGTCTCTGGCCCAATCCAGGTTCACACAGACACTCAGCTCTTCCAGTCAGACCCAATACTGAACCACAACTGATCCACCTGGGGTCCTGCCTCTCAGCTGACATTGGGCCACGGGTGTCCTGCTGCTCACCTTGCATTTCCACGTTAACCAACCCCAGACTCTGAACTTGCAGACACATGCAGAGAGCAAATGAAGGGGCCAAGCAGATGGCAGCAGCAAGCATGAGGGATAACACCTCTATCCTATCAGCACAGTGGCTGCTGCAATGCAAGCCCTGAGGGGCAGCTCTTGCCCCTCAGGTGGCTTGGGATTCCTGCTGATGCCCATCTTCAGCTTTGCTGATTGATTTCCCTGTACAGGCAAAGGCACCATTGCAGGAATTTCTTGGACAGCCACCTCTCCTGTTTTGTCTTTCTCAGTGCTGATGAGATTTTCAGCAGTCAGTAAGGTCATTCCTTTATGAGAAAACTGCTGAAAAGCTCCCTGGGATGCTGGTAAGCAAGCAAGGGGCTTTGACTCCTTTCAAAGGCCATACAGGTTTGGGAGAACAGGGATGCTTCCATTTGCATTGCCAGACACTCACTGGAGATATTTGATATCATCAGCATTTGGAATAAGGCAGCTGGGACAGGCAGTTCAAAGGGTTCCTGGCAGACAAAGCTGCCACAGCCTCTAAAGCACAAAGCCCACCTTGGGCTGGCAAGGGGCTGAGCTCAGGACTGCAGAGGGCTTGACAAGTCACCTTGCACATTTGCCCTTGTCTTGTTCTTCTCCCTGCCCCTCATCTCTCCCTTTCCACTGGGTTCAGGATGCTGAGCTGCACACAGCCCTGCTCTGACCCAAGATATCTGGTCCTTTTCCTCCTTTTCATCCCTGGATCAGGAATGTGGTGACCAATGAGCTGGAAACTGAGAACTGCAACTACATTTTGGGACTTTTTACAGTACTCTGCAGAGCATGCCCAAAGCTGCCCCAAATCAAGCAGAGAAGGGTCTGAAAAGTTCCTCTGCATGACCCACTCCATGAAATGAAAATATATCTAAGTAAGGTAATATCTAACTGAACAGATACATAGAAAACAGCCTACCTTGAGAAGGAGTGGCACAGGATTCTGCTCGCAGCCCCAAAGTGGCAGAGGAGTCTCAAATGCCTCTGCTGCAGTCTCAGACTCTCTGGGTTTATATACTCTCCAGGGAGAGGCTGTTTTTAGATTTCCCAAGAGGCCTTTAGAGTAAATTTTCCCAGGACTTCTGATCACACCTCTGTTTATCCAGACTTTTTTTTGCAAGGTCATGGTTGGAGTTTTAGTAGTCAATAATCTCCCCCTTCCATCTTATTCTACAGTTTGATGTTAATTTTCAGGTTAGCTGGCTCGAGTTTCTTTCCCAAATCATTCCTCCTGTCCTTGCCCTCCTGACTCACAGAAAATACCAAACTGCTGCAAATTTCAGTGCATGCATAAGCTCTGATTGCTCCTTGGAGCTCTGCAACTCCAGCCTAAGCTTTGTCCATATATATATTTATTTCAAAAAGTCACGAAAGACACTGAATATTGGAGTCAATGGTGAGAAAGGAGCAAGAGCTTACCTTGATGCAGAGTCTCAGAACAGGCACGTGAACTGTTCCTTCTGGCTTGTCCCTGGAAAAAGGAGTGTTTGAGTCCTCAAGAGTGCCACTGCAATATATACCCAGGCATAAATTTCCCCTTGTTACAAACAAGGAATTACACAGAATAGAGAAGTTGTCTATTTTTATTCAGAGGGTATGTGCATACCCACCCTGAAATGTGCTGACTGTTTTTGTCATAATTTCTCCAGAATTTCTCCCGAATTTGCTGACTTGCAACATGGAGTATCAGGATCAGTTAACTATACATCCACTCACAAAGTTGCCCTTTTTTGTAAACAAGGAATTCCAAAGGAAAGACAAGTTTTCTATTTTTATTTAGCGAGTTTGTTCACACCCACCTTGAAATTTGTTGACAGTTCTTTGTCATAGTTTCCTCAGAATTTCTCCCATATTGGCTGCCTTGCAGCATGGCATGTCAGGGTCAGTTACCAGGGTCTGGTGACTTCCTTGATCATTTATTTCATCAATCCCAGCAGCTGCAGCTGCTGCTGCTCCAGCACCTACACGTGTTTCTGCGCCCAACAGAACATCTCTGGTGACATTGGATGGACTGGCCTGACTCTGAGTACACTCAGATATTCACAGTCTGCTCTTCTGCAGCCTCCCAGAACATCATTCCAATGGCCAGGCTACAAATATTCTCTTGCCTGGTTGCCATGGCTGTGTGACAGCTCCATCCCAGCAGGCTGGGAAGGAGAAGGCTCTGGGGATATCTCAGAGCACCTGCCAGTACTTTAGGAGTCTACAGGAGAGCTGGAGATAGTCTTTGCACAAAGGCATGGAGCTGATAGTTGTGATGGATTCAGAGTTAATTTTTTTGACAGTGGCAGGGATGGGGCTGTGATTTGGAGTTCTGCTGAATACAGAGTTGATAACACAGAGATGTTTCTGGTTTTGCTGAGCAGGGTTTTCACAGGGCAAGGCCTTTTCTGCTTTTTGTACTGCCAGGCTGGCAAGGAGGCTGGGGGTATTTGGGAGGTTTGGAGGAGACACAGCCAGGACAGGTGAGCCCAAGTGACCAGAGGGATATTCCAGAGCATGTGACATCATGCTGAGGATATAATGTGAGGGGAAGGAGGAGGAAGGAGGGGACATTTGGAGTGGTGGGTTTTGTCTTCCCAGCTAGCTGGTAGGTGGGATGGGGCCCTGCTTCCCTGGAGATGGCTAAACACCTTTCTATCCATATGAAATGGTGAAAGATTTCCTTCAAGTGCTTTGGTTGTGTTCACAGCTTTTGCTTTCCCTGTTAAATGGTCTCCATCTCCACCCAGGTGTTTTCCAGCTCTTCCCTTCCAGTTCTCTCCCTGATCCCGGTGGTCGGGGAGTGAGGGAGCAGCTGCATGGGGCGTGGTTGCTGGCTGGGGTTAAACCACATCATTAGGACAGAATTCACAGAATTCACAGAATGACTTGGTTGGGAGACACCTTCAAGATGATGGAGTCCATCTCATGCCCCAACATCTTAACTAAACCGTGGCACTGAGTGCCACATCCAGTCGTTTTTTTAAACTCTTCCAGGGATGGTGACTCCACCACCTCCCCAGGCAGACCTATCCAGAACTTCATCACTCTTTCAGTGAAAAACTTTTTTCTTAGTGTCCAACTTGTATTTCCTTTGGAGCAGCTTGAGACAAGGGAAAACAGCTTGAAATGGAAGGAGTGTAGGTTTAAAGTGGATATTAGGAAGATATTTGTTACTGTGGGATGTTGAAGCCCCAGCACAGTTTGCCCACAGAAGCTGAGACTGCCCCATCCCTGCAAGTGTCCATGGCCAGGCTGGCTGGGGCTTGGAACAACCTGGGACAGTGGAAGGTGTCCCTGTCCATGGGAGGGCATGGAAGTAGCTGGTCATTTAAGTCCTTTCAAAACCAAAATAGTCTGTCATTCAATGACCATCCATTCATTTAAAGCTAAACTGGATACATTTTCTTCTGCTTCAAAAAGTCCAGGAATAACAGAATGATTAGTTTGTTGTTACAGCCAGGAATATCCAGAAGTGTATTAGACAAAAGTTGGTTTAAACACACTGGTTGAGTCCTGTGGTTTGTCTCTGTTAAGCTGGGACTGATGTCTTAAGTGAGGTTTAGCCACTTAAGACATGGTGGAAGTGGGGCAAACTCCTCCTTTCTGATGAGGCCCAACTGACAGAACAAAGCAGGGCCCAGCAGTGGTCACATCATTAGAAGGGGCCATAAACTACCAAAGACCCCCAAAGTGTCTCCAACTCCCCAGTGCTGCATGACCCAGTGTAAAACCCCTTCCCGGGGAAAAGTGGGGCAACCCCACATAGTCCTGAATTCAGAGAACCCACTGAACTCTTTGATGCAAAGGCCCTCACCCCCAAAGGATCAAGAGTGAGGATGTCAGAGTTGCAGTCTCATTGCAGGAGCCATGGGGATATCTTGTACGACCTGTTGGCACCCTGACCCACTTCTTCTTCCTCACTTGTTGGAGAAGTATGTGGAGTGTGGGGCTGACATTTGTGCAGGTTTTATGGCATCCTCTGGTTGTGTTTGGAAACTGAACCTCCTGCAAGGATGGGCGCTGTGACTGTACTACTGGTGAAAATTTCAGTGACAAGCAACTTGTGCTTTATATATGAGATGAAGCTGCAATCCAGCACTGCAGCAAGTAAACTTTATTATGAATGCCTGTGTTGGGACTGACCGAGGTGAAGGTCACAGCACTTACATTGCTGTACTGGTAGCAGGACAGTGTTGATAAGAGACCAGTGTTTTGGCTACTGCAAAGCAGCACTGTCCCTCTGACATTCCTTCCCTCATCACAGGGGATGGGAGTGGGCAAGATCCTGGGAGGGGACACAACTAGGCCAGCTGACCTAAATTAACCAAAGGGATATTTCATACCCCATGACTTTAGCTCAGATATATAAGCTAAGGGAAAGAGGAAGAAAGAGGGGTGCACATGATTTTTCAATGCTGGCCTTCTAGAGGAATTGTGCCCTGCTTCCCAGCAAGTGTCTGAACATTGCTGTTGATGTGAAGTAGAGACTGGCTTTTGCTCTCTTTAGCTCTTGCACACCAGGCACACACGTTTCTGGAGTGTGTGTGTGTAGAGATTCCTCCTTGGAGTGAAGATGCCTCTCAAGGTCACTTTTCAAGGCTGAGCCAATGAGATTTGATCATGGCCACTGGTATGGGTGATCTCTATTTAATTGTTTTTGCTGGTTTTAATATAAATGCTTTAATGTATTTTCTTCAATACTGCTTCATAGTACACAATATTGTACTAGCAGTTATAGCTTCCATACTGTGAACTAAATAATTCTGGTTAACATATTTTTGCCTTATCATTATAACCTTAAACCATATATAATTATGTAAATATGTATGGTTTGCAATCCTCATACCTATAGGACAAGTTGTATAAAGTTTCAATTACATCTATATAATCCTTTAGATGGAAACAATTGACAAAATCTGGGGATAAGGCTGGATCCAACTGAACCCACACAGCTCCCTCAGAAGGAGTTTACCAAGCCACAGGGTCCTTTCTGCAGCTCATGACTAAACTCAAATAGAGAAGATTTCTCTTTTAAGCTTTGCCTGAAACTCCCAAAACCACTTTCAATGAACAGGGACCTCCCCCCCCCCACCCCACCCAAGACCCCAAAATGTTCATGGTCAAAAGGAGCAACAAAAATCAGAAGATATGTAAAATTCCACAAGGTTTTATTAGTAAATTACACACTTGGCATGGAAATTGTTAAGTTAGTCCCCAAACTACTCTATAAGCAAGTGGCAGTGGGTATCCTTTTATATGTAAGTTTTCCTGACCTGAAGACAGGTTTCTCACTTCCTAATGGAACATAGATATCATGTGAAGTCTGCTCTCTCAGACCTCCCTGGAAATTATTCCCAAGTCTTTGGGAGCATTGAGTTGTCTTGCTCCCTTCTACAGTCCATTTGTCCCCCTCTATTCTGTTCTGGTGAGACCTCACCTGTAGGGCTGCCTCCAGCTCTAGGATCCACAACAGGTGACAAAGCTGTTGGAGTGGAGTCTAGACAAGGCCACAAGGGTGCTCCAAGAGCTGAAGTACATCTGGAGAGAGGATGAAAGAGCTGAGAGTGAGGGAGCCTGGAGAAAAGACTCTTTCTTGGGAGAATTTGGATGCCTTCAAGTGTCTAAATGGTTTTAAGAGAGAGGGACTTTGGACAAGGGGATGGAGTGATGGGATGAGAGCGAGTAGCTTTAAACTGAAAGCAGATGGGGTTAGATTACATGTTAAGAAGAAATTCTTTACTGTGAAGGTGGTGAGGCCCTGGCATAAATTGTCCAGAGGAGCTGTGTCTGCTCCTTCCCTGGAAGTGTTCAAAGCCAGGTTGGACAGTGACATGGGCTGACTGCTTGGAGATGACCATGGCTACCCCAAGCTCCTGGCCTGTGCCAAGAGTGGCTGCTCCCTGTCTGCCCCTTGGGTCACTCTGCGTGGCAGTAAAGCAGGGCTGCCTCGCTCTCAGAAGCAGCAAAGCTGCTCTGTGCAGCTGCTGCTAGAATCCCAAGTCAAGGAGTCCAGAGTGAAGGAAAAGAGAGGGATCACTTGTGTAGACCCTCAAAGGACTTTAATCTGACAGGATCCAGGAACAAGCGACAGAGCTCTATAGGGTAACAGCATCTTAATTACAGGGGAGGGAACATAGGGAGGATAAAAACTTGGACCAATGGAGAGACACCTGGGAAGGGGCACAAGGTGGGGTATACATCATGACATCCAGTGGGAGACAACAGGGGAGGAGAGCAGGCCAAGCAGACCAATAGGTATTCCAGGGATCCAGGATGGACACAGAAGTTTGTGGAAACAAAGGTGGGGTTTCTGTGATGGACAAGGGAGGAGGGCAGGGTCTCCCTGAGTGGCAGGGAAGACTCTGGAATAAGGGGTAGGTCTTTAAGTAGATGAACAGGGGAATGGGTGGACATTGCTCAGGGACAAACCAATATGCATGGGGGACAAGCAGAACAAATAATTCTGAACTTATAACACCACAATTTCATAACAAAGAAGCTCACTACCATGGGACAGGGCTTGGAGCTACCAGGGATAGTGGAAGGTGTCCCTGCCCATGGCTCAGGAGCTGAGACTAGAGGGATGATCTTTGAAATTCCTTCAAACCAAAACCTTTCTGTGATTTTATGACATGTGGCAAAAGCTCCTGAGCCTGTTCTCCCCAGGATGTGAGGCTTATTCTCGGGGACAGTCACTGTCAAACAGGGAAACCTGTCCCCTCCCATAGAGCTCAGTTAAGGTGTCCTCCAGCTCTCCCAGTGTGAGGAGCTGAACCTGGTTCTTGTCATTCTCAGCAATGACCGCCCAAGCCTTTATGTAGTTGTTGTCCACCACACAGCAGGCAGCTGACCAGAGGTGGCTGGGTTTATTAACCCTCCCCTTGGCAATGTAGTTGTTCCCAGGCACAGCACCCACGATGACATAGGTAGTTTTACAGCCCTGGGTCCTCCTGATCATCGTTTGCTGCTCGTAGTTGTTCCAGGCACCCCCGTTGAGTTTCTCATCCTGGGGCACTATGTTGGTGAGGGTGAAGGTGGCCATCCTGCTGCTGTAGTCATCGTGGTGGCCATTGGGGTTCAAATGGCCCCGGTTCAAACCCGTCAGGTTCTTGTAGTCATGAAGGATAGCCTGGCTCTGGCTGAGTTTCTCTAGGGTGACATTGTATCGATTTAAGAGTGTCCACTCTTTTTCCATAGTTTTGGGATAAGTTGCGCCAATCAGCTTGGCAGGAAATAAAGAGAAAAAGGTGTTAGTATTGGGGATGAGCATAATTGAACAGATCTCCTCAGAGCAGAAGTCTCTGAGTGTCAAGATCCTGTTTTTTGTCTGGTCCAGATGTGGTACAATACCAGATTAGTTGCTTGAGTTTCTATGAGGAACTCAAAGTGCCGTCAAACTGCAAATTTTTTTTTTGTTTCAGAAATTCATTTAACACTTAGTGCATTATATTTAGCTTTCCTTTGTAACGCTGCATGTGGGTTTCTTCTGTGGTTCATTTACACCTAAATCAATCCTGCCACTCTGTCCTTAGCAATGACATGAATTTCCTCTTTTTATGCCCGTTATTTCCTTGGCCTGTTTTCCTAAAGTTCAGAAGTTTGGCTGAAAGGCATCTGGCAGATCTCTGTTGGTTTTGGAGTTCTGTCAGTCTGCTGGATCCTTCTGGGCCAAGCCTGAAGCCAAAGGTGCTCAGGGGTCACTGCCCATGGATGGAGATCACACCCTTCTGAATGGATCAACACTGATGCTCCTCACTTGCACTGCCTGAAATGTCACTCCAGAGATCCCTCCCCAGTTAACCTGACCCTCTCATCTCCAGTGCCTTTTCCCTCGAGGCTTTGTCCCTGGGCCACCTCACCCCCTTCTGAGTGTCTCCTCACGTCTCTAACACCACTCATAAAGCCTGTTTGGCTCCTCAATGGGAGCAGAGAAGCTCTGCCAGGAATGCAGAACAGTTCAGGGCAAAGTGGGGATCAGATGCCAGCAGGACTGTTGGTCCCTCAAGTTTAGCCTCTCCTGGAGGCCTTTTCCCCATCACTTGGTCACCCAGCACAGCAGGGCACAGGGAGGGGAAGCATTTGACTTTGTCATGTCATGCAAAGAAATGTGATTTGCTGTTCCTGTCAGGTGAAGGCAGAGAGCTGGGCACCTTTGGGAAGTGATTCATCTCATGCTCCTGCTGATGTCTCAGATGCATCAGAGGAATCATGTGGTGCAGGTGTTTGGAGTTCAATGACAGGAATCCTGTCCAGTGGGTACATTTGCATGTGTAGTGGGTTGGAACAAAATAGAATTGGTTATTTTAATATTGCTTTTAATGACTGGAGAGTGATGTGCTGTAAGAGAGACACTCACCTGAGGCTCAACTAGCCAAGTTTTAGGTCTTTTGCCAGGTCCAGGCTGGTAGATGTAAGCAGAGTAGACAGGAATACGCATCTTCCTGTCGTACAGGGTGGCAAAGTAATACTGGTTCTTGTAGCGCTGGCAGATCCAGGCTGGGTGCTGTGGCTCCAGGGCTTCATTCGGGGGGGTCTCTTGGAAGAAAAACTGAGGACATGAAGTTTCAAAGGACTTCACCACCTCGCTGTGTCCCAGCCAGAGGCAGCTGGCCAACACCTGCAGCAGCAGCCACAGCATTGTGGAAGGATTTCAGTGACGGGGTCTTGTTCCCCTGGAAGGAAAATGCAGAGAAGGACACTATGAGAGACCAAGCAGGGTGTAACTTCTGTCCTCCTGGATGTGGAAAAATCATCATTGCTATAGGGTTGTGCAGGGAGATGACTGGGGATATAAGGATAGTGGTAGAGAAGTTACAGAAGAAAATACAGTTTCTCCTCCCTGAATGAAACCTGGCCTCCCACACAGGACTAAGAAGGACTAAATCTAAGGTGGGCCTACACAGCAGGTGCAGTGGAGTGGAGATACCATGGCCAGGCTCTGTCAAAACCCTTGCAGAGGAGACACCTTGGTGGCATTATCTAGCTGATAATCTGTGTGACAACTGAAAACCATGGGAGACAAATGAAGATGTCCTGCTGCTGAATCAGCAACCGTGGCAAAATTCCTCTCCTTGGACTGACGAACCTCCCCATCCCAAGGTTACTGCAGGTACTTTACTGAGATATCCACCCCCAAGGCATGAGAACCCCTTACTGAGAAGAGGTATGACTACATGCAAACACCGCCTAAATGTAAAGAAATAGTATAAAAGTGAATTAAAAATGGAGAGAAGTGATGGAAGACTCCATTGTAACTTCTGGGGTCAATTGATGGGCTGAACTGCCTTCTCTCCCTTAGAGATGCCTATTGGGTAAGAATCCTACTTTATGCATGCTGAATGATTACCTCAATCCAGCTTTTGTTGGGATTAAACTTCTTAATATATTGTTCTGAATTAATATCACACTTTGAATATCTCTTTACAGTCAGATACTTTCACTGGCAAACCTCAAACCTCAACCTGTCACAGTTTTATTGATAGTGTTGTTCTGTAAACAGTTAAAGTGAGTCCTTCAGGGGCACTGGCAATTTCTGGCAATGGGTAAAAGTGTGGAGACCCAGGAGGGTTTCTCTGGTTGGTGTGTGACCCTGAACAAGTCAGTCAAACCCTCCAACCCAGAGAACTGCTCAGTGTAGGGTCCCTACCACAGGACACAACAGACTGAGAAGGGTTTTGGCTTTCATGTGGCAGTAACAGACTGAACACACACTGAAGGTTTGAGCAAATCTCCCTTTTTCACATGAGAGTATGAAATCTAAAACAGGTTTTAGGTGCCCAGAGGAGGCAGTGGTGGGGGCATAGTCTGTCTGAGGGGTGTTCCAAACCCACACAATGCCTAAACAGCTCTCAGGGCAAAGTTATAATAGAACTGAGATATGGCACTGAGACAAGGTCACCTTTTCCAACATATTTCTGTTGAGCTCAGAGCTCAGCTTTTGCACTGGCACTGGAGAAAAAATCCTTCAATTAAACAGGGCCGGGAAGCCCCTACTTCCAAACATGATCTAATAGAATCACAGAAGATGCTGAGTTGGAATGGACCCATCAGGACCATTGGGTCCAACTTCTGGCCCTGCCCAGGACAGCCCCAGAAATCCCACCATGTGCCTGACAGTATTGTACAAACACATTTTGTACTCGGGCAGGTGTGGTGATATGACCACTTCCCAGGGGAGCCTGTTTCAGGGCTCAACCACCCTCTGGGTGAAAAAACCTCTTCCTGATATCCAGCTTAAATCTTCCCTGACTCAGTTTCAGGCTATTGTCACTCCCTCCTGCTCTGAGAACCTTCCCACAGCAGACACCTGCAGCTGGGCACGGACTCTGCTCAGCCCCCTGCAATGCTGAGCTGGGCTTTAATCTCATGGGGCAGTGGGCAGGCAAAGAACAGCAATGCTGCACTTCCTACAGGTCTCTGGCCCCATCCAGGTTCACACAGACACTCAGCTCTTCCAGTCAGACCCAATACTGAACCACAACTGATCCACCTGGGGTCCTGCCTCTCAGCTGACATTGGGGTATTAAGCTATGTATACTCTTGGCTCTGATGCAAGACATCTGGTCCTTTTTCTCTTTAGCAACCCTGGATCAGTAAGCTGGAAACTAAGAACAGGAACAACAAATGGTGACTTTTTATAGTACTGTGCAGAACATGCCCAAAGCTGCCCCAAGTCAAGTAGAGAAGTTCCTGAAAAGTCCTTTTGTATGACCCCCTCCACAAGCTTAAATATATATTTAACCAACTTAATGTCTATCTTAATATCAGATATATAGGAACCAGCCTACCGTGGGAAAGAGTGGCACAGGATTCTGCTCACAGCCCCAAAGTGGCAGAGGACTCTCAAATGCCTCTGCTGCAGTCTCAGACTGGCTGTTTCTATATGATCTCCAAGTAGGCAGAGTTGTTAGATTTCCCACAGTGTTTAGAGGGAGTTCGTCCAGGAGTTCAGCCACCTGTGTTTGCCCAGAGGCCTCTTCCAAGGGCATGGGTGGAGTTTTAGTGCTCAATAAACTCACCCCTCCTTCTTATTGGACAGTTTGATGTTAATTTTCCGGTTGACTTGGCCTGAAATTCTTTCCCAAATCATTCCTTCTGTCCTTGACTTCCTTTACAGAAAGTGTTAAAGAGCTGCAAAATTCAGTGCATGCATAAGCTCTCCTTGCTGCTTGGAGAGCAGATGTTGGAACTCAGCAACTCCAACCTAGGCTTTGCCCATATATATTTATTCCAAAGCTCAGGAAAGTCCTGAAATATTGGAGTAAATGGTGAGAAAGGAGCAAGAGCTTACCTTGAAGCAGAGTCTCAGAACAGGCAGCTAAATAGTTCCTTTCTTCTTCTCCCTGAAGAAATACTTGGCTGATCCCTCAGGAGTCCCAGTGCAATATATACCTGGTCATAAATCTGCCTGTTGTGATAAACAGAAAATTTCACTGAAAAGAAAGGTTTCTGTTATTAATCAAGGAGATTTGTTCACAACCACCCTGAAGTGGGGTGACAGTTACTATTTGTAATTTCCTCAGGATTTCTCCCAGGTTCTTGCAGCATCACGTGTTAGGAGAAAATAACTGGGTCTGGTGACTTATCTGTTAATTTCCTCATCCCCCATGAATGGGGACCTACATGTGTTTCTGTTCCTGGCAGAACGTCTCTTGTGGCATTAGACTGACTGGCCTATCTCTGAGTACACCCAGATGTTCACAGTCTGCTCTTCTGCAGCCTCTCAGAACACAATTAGTAGGGTCAGGGTGCATATTTTCCCTTGCCTGATTGCAAAGGCTTTGTAAGAGCCCTTATTCATGCATAGCCTTCTGCTGAGAAGGCTCTGGGAGACCTTAGAGCTCCTTCAGTACCTGAGAGTGGTTCACATGGAGAGGAGCTTTTGAGAAGGGTTTGGAGTGACTGGACAACAGGGAGCAGCTTTAAACTGACAGAAGGCAGAGCTAGATTAGATGTTAGTATTACATTTCAGTCTCAAAAAGAGCAGGCTCAGGGCACTCTACAATTGCCTGAAAGGAGGTTGTAATGAGGTTTAAATTGGTCTCTTCTACCATGCCAGTAGTGAGAGGACTAGAGGAAAAGGCTTTAAGATGAGACAGGGGAAATTCATATTAGATGTTAGAAAAACCACTTTCAACTGTCATGTCAGACAATGGAAAAGGTTGCCCAGAGAGGTGCTGGAGTCACCATCCCTGGAGGCATTTGGATTTGGCACTGGGTGATATGGATTGTGGTTTAAGGTTTACAGTGGTAGTGCTGAGAGAGGATGGTGTGACAGGATGACCTTGGGGGTCTATTCCAACCTTGAATTCTGTCATTTAGTAATTCTGTGAAACCGATTCCTTCTTCTTCTTGGCTCCCCAAGTATTTCACAAGCTTGCTGTGGAGTACAGAGCATTTCTGGGTACTGCCAGGGGTAAAGGTCCCCAGGACAGCACAAGGAGGTGATGGAGGTGGGATTCATGGGGTTGGTCAATCACCCATAGTTCCAAAGCCTGGAAAGCTGAAACAGCTTTCCAGGGATGAGCAGGGATGAGGATGAGTGTGGTCTCAAGCCCCAGCCAGGGTGCAGAGGTCGGTGAGTGAGTCAGAGGCAGCCCCTGAGGTACTGGAATGTCTTTCAGCCTGAAATAGTGCTGACGTCCTGGGAACTGTGACATTATTGGTAGCAGAAATTTCAGCAAGAAGGAACTTGTGGTTTATACATGAGATGACCCTGCAAACCAGCACTGCAGAAAACAATTTTTATTGTGAACTACTCAGGAACTAAATGATCTGTCCTGTGATGATTGTTTGATTATGACATGGAATACATTGAATACATTGAATATATTGAATACATTTCCCCAAATCAGTTCCCTGTAATTTTGCAGAAAAGCTTCAGAAGCAGGGCAGAGAATTAAGGAATCCAAACAGTGCATCACAGTAATTTATCTTTGGCTGCTCAAAGCTTCCATTATATCTAATGCCTCATCCTGCCTGTCTGATACCACAGGTGCTGCTCTCAAGGTGCAGTTTCAAAAGCAAGCAAACAAAAGCATGTCTCAGGATCACAGAATCACTGAATTGTTGAGTGTACGAGGGACCACTCAAAATCTTCTAGTCCATACCCTTGGTCAAGGAGGATCATCTAGAGCAGGCTGTCCAGAATCTTGTCCTTGCACCTGCAGCGTTTTGTCCAGGTCTGGGGCCCACAGCATAAGAAGGACAAAAAATATGCTGGAGTGGAGTCCAGTGGAGGCCACAAAGATATTTCAAAGTCTGGAACATCTCAGTTCTGGAGACAGGCTGAGACAGCTGAGTGTGTTCAGCCTTGACAAGAAAAGGCTGTGGAGAGAACTTTGATCCCCTTCCACTACCTAGAAGTTCACCAAGAGATCTGGAGAGGGATTTTGGACAAGGGCATGGAGTGACAGGACAAGAGGGAATGATTTCACACTGACAAAGGGCAGGGTTACATGAAATGTTAGGGAGAAATTCTATACTGTGGGGGTGGTGAGGCCCTGTCACAGGGTGAGCAGAGAAGCTGTGGCTGTCCCATCCCTGGAAGTGTTCAAGGCCAGGTTGGATGGGGCTTGGAGCAACCTGGTGTAGTGGAAGGTATCACTGCACAGGGAAAGGGATGGAACAAGATGATCTTTGAAGTCTCATAAATCACAAAGCATTCTGTGATTCTAATGACATGTGGGAAAAGCTCATGAGCCTTTTCCACCCAGGATATAAGGTTTGTTAGGGGGGACAGGCACTGTGGAACAGAGAAACCTGTCCCCTCCCATAGAGCTGGGTCAAGTTGGCCTCCAGTTGTGCCCGTGTGAGGTTCTGCACCTGGTTCTTGTTGTTTTCAGCAATAACCACCCAAGTCTTCCTGTTGGTGTTGGTCTGGCAGCAGGCAGCTGACCAGATAGGGCTGGGTATGTTAACCCTCTTATTGGAGATGTAGGTGTTCCCAGGCACAGCACCCGTGATCACATAGGTCGTTGTACAGCCCTGGGTATTCTGAGCCATCGTTTGGTTCTCGTAGTCTTTCCACTGGCCCTTGTTGAGTGTGCTGTTCTGGGGCACTATGTTGGTGAGGGTGAATGTAGCCCACTTGCTGCTGTTGCCACTTTGGTGGCCACTGGGGCTCAAGTGACCACGGTCCAAACCCTGGAGCTTGTTGTAGTCTTGGTTGATAGCCTGACTCTGGCCGATTTGCTGTGGAGTGATCTGGTATCGATTACTGATGGATGTCTCTGTATCTATATCTCTGGAATAAGTTGGGTTGATCAGCTTGACAGGGTAAGAAGAGGAAAAGGTGTCAGTACTGAGGATTCATGTAATGAAACAGATTTCCATGGAGCAGAAGGCTCTGATGCTCAAAATTCCATTTTTTGTCATCTCAGTGTATGAATCTGAGAGAAATCATACACATGACCCTCCTGCATGAATGCAAGAGCATTAAAGAGAAAGTAGCTCAGAATCTGACTGCTCTCAGTTTGACTTGTGACCTTTGTGATCCAGCCTGCAGCCTGTGCTGGGAGCATGGATGCATGCATGAGACAAGAAGCATTTCCTACTCCTAGGACTGAAAGGTTACTTTGGTGAGACACTTCCCCTGCCAAATCTGCTTCCCTCTCCTCCTGTCTCCACATCCCAAATCTGCCCAGGGCTCTCCCTGGATCCCCCCATACCACGCTGTGATTCTGTGATTCTATGATTCTGGGATTTTATGGGTGGTTGCTACAGGTGTACCCCAGTCATAGAACACCAGAGGTTGCCTCCTGTAACCCCATACACAGGGAGATGTGTCAGGAAATCAGTCCTGGTGCTGAGGTTTCCCTGGGAGGGCTGCAGCTTGTTCAAGGATGAATGGTTTTGCTCAGTAAGCAAAAAGATTTCAATGTGAATGGAATCTGTTACAGAAGTGCTGAGAATGTGTCTCAGAGCTGAGGGGGGCCAGGGAGCATTTTCTGCAGCATCATTGATATGAAATTAAAAAACATCAGCTTCTGAGAAGAGCCTGTAATCCCAAAAGACTCCTCTGAAAACTAAATACTCCAAAAATGCCTCTGGAGAATGTTACCAAAATCAAAGGTTTTTCAGGTACCCTGTGTCCAGGGTCTAGGAACATAAGGCCAGTGATGGGTTTGGAGCATGCTGGTCTTGTGGCAAGTGGCCTGTCCCATGCAGGAGGTTTGGATTGAGATGGTACTTAAGGTTCCTTTCAACACAAACCACTCTATGATTCTATGATCCTACAAAGAGACTGAAGTTTTTATCCCTCCCTAATGTGGAGACTGCAGTGGTGCAAGACGAAATTAGTTGCTTGTATTAATGTGAGTAACAAGTGCAAATGGTAATTTTTTCATAACTTCAATACCTTGTTGTTCATCTTTAGGCAAGCATATTTAGCCTTCCTCTGGAACTGGACATTAAGATCGTGCACATTTTCACCAAAACTCTCCTCCTACTCTGCTCATAGAAAGGTCCTGAATTTGTTCTCCTTTCCTTAATTGGCCTGGCCTGTCTTACTGAAGTTTGTCTGAAGGACATTGGTGAGGGCTCTAGAGCTTGTGCAGTTCTGTCAGTCTGCTGGATCCTTCTGGACCAAGCCTGAAGCCAAAGGTGCTCAGGGGTCACTGCCCATGGTTAGAGATTTCACCCTTCTGAATGGACCAGCACTGATGCTCCTCACTTTGCACTGCCTGAAATGTCACTCCAGAGATTCCTCCCCAGTTAACCTGACCCTCTCATCTCCAGTGCCTTTTTCCTCGAGGCTTTGTCCCTGGGCCACCTCACCCCCTTCTGAGTTTCTCCTCACTTCACTAACACCACTCACAAGTCTGTTTGGCTCTTCACTGGGAGCAGAGAAGCTCTGCCAGGGATGCAGAACAGCTCAGGGCAAAGTGGGGATCAGATGCCAGCAGGACTGTTGGTCCCTCAAGTTTAGCCTCTCCTGGAGGCCTTTTCCCCATCACTTGGTCACCCAGCACAGCAGGGCACAGGGAGGGGAAGCATTTGACTTTGTCATGTTATGCAAAGAAATGTGATTTGCTGTTCCTGTCAGGTGAAGGCAGAGAGCTGGGCACCTTTGGGAAGTGATTCATCTCATGCTCCTGCTGATGTCTCAGATGCACCAGAGGAATCATGTGGTGCAGGGGTTTGTAGTTCAATGACAGGAATCCTGTCCAGTGTGTCCATTTGCATGTGTGTACGGAAGTGGGAGGAAATAGAAAAGTTGGGTTGAATGCTGCAGCTCATCTCTGAGTGGCTGGAGGCTAATGTGCTGTAAGAGAAACACCCACCTGGGGCTGAACAAACCATGATTTAGATCTGTTTCCAGGTCCAGGGTGGAAGATGTAAGCAGAGTACACTGGAATTCTCCTGTCTCTGTCGTACAGGGTGGCATAGTGATACGAGTTCCTGAAGCGCTGACAGATCCAGGCTGGGTTCATTGGATTCAGGGCATCATTTGGGGGAATCCCTGCATAGAAAAACTGAGGACAACTTGTAAAGGAGTTCACCACCTCGCTGTGTCCCAGCCAGAGGCAGCTGGCCAACACCTGCAGCAGCAGCAGCGGCCCCAGCATGGTGGCAGGATTTCAGCGAAGGGCTCTGGCTCCCTGGAAGGCAAATGCAGAGGGAAACTCAGCTAGGAGAGCTGAAAATGGGCTGTGCAGGTGGGACACAGCTGGCAGAGGAGCTGTCTATTCCCACTGCTCATTCATTGACAACTAAACTGGATTCATTTTCCTCCACTTCCAAAACTCCAGGAATACAGTAATAATGCGTTTGTTGTTTTAACCAGATATGATTATGAAGTAATGAATCTCTGAAAGAACTCCTGAGGTCTATGAGCTCATGGTTTTGCATTTCACTTTTTTTTAATAAAAATCTCTGCTCCAGTGCCTATTTACTGGATCTTCTCTGCATTTGAAGTCAGTGGAAGCACTGCCTACATATTGCCCTGAGCTGTGTACTATTTGGATGAAAGATGTTTAGTGAGCTCTGCTGCCCAATGATTCTGTGATCTGTTCCATAAGAAAAACCTCCATTTCTTCTACTTGTAAAAAATTCTGTTGGATCCTCCAGTCTTCTTACAGTTGTGAGATCAGAGATTCCTACATGAAGTACTTTTGGTAAGTTTTCCATATCATGGTAGAAAAACCCAAGAAACCCAAAAAAAACCAACAGGATTTACAGCACGTTTTTAGTGAAATTGTTTTGAAGTCCAGATCTGGCTTTTCCCAGTGGATGTTCTCCTGATTTCTCCCTCAGTTTTCTTTCTATCAGATGGTAAATGCAGCAGTCCAACCTCATGGTAAAACAGGGCAAGCTGGGAAGTAGGTGGGCAAATGCAGGGAAATGGAAACAGCTCTTATGACTGCAGTAGTGGAAAGAAGGGGTTTGAACCAGAGGGCAGTACTGTTTCTACTTTAATGACTGGACGTGGCACTCAGTGCCATGGTCTGGGTGCAAGGTGGTGATTGATCAAAGGTATGACTTGATGATCTTGGGCATCTTTTCCAACCTAAATGATGCTGTGATTCTAATAAAAAAAAAAAAAAAAGCCTTCTCCTGAGTTTTCAATCCCTGTGGAAAAAGGAAGTGAATAGCTGAAGAGATACTAAGTACATGGAGGGCTGCAGGTCTTCAGGGAAAAGTAAATCACAGAAACAAATGCACATGAGAAAACAAAATTCAAGAAACAGGAATGCTGCTTGGATGGGTGGATTGAGGAGATTTGTGCTCTTCTGCCTGTTCTCCCATGGCCACAGGCAGGATCTGTGAGTGAGGACAGAGAGGGAGTGTAGACACCTCAAGGCCAGCACTCTTTACATCAGCCAGGATGGTGATACATGCAGGTCTCACCTTACATGCCAGGTATGTTCATAGAATCAAGGAAAGAGTGATGGAATGGTTTGGACTGGGAGGGACCTTAGGCATCATCCATTTCCAAACCCCCTGTTTTGACACCTTCCACTAGACCAGGTTGCTCAAAATCCAATCCATCCTGGCCTTGAACACTTCCAGGGGTGGGGCATTCACATGTTCACCTTTGCCAGGTGTACAAATGAGAGTGAGCTTCAAGTGATGGGTAAAACACTGACCCAATCAGACCAAAGATTTGAGGTTCACAAAAAAAGGCAACAGCTGCTTCTTCTGTTCTTCCCCTGTGTCCCAGAAGTGACCCTAAAGCACCTCTGCTGTGCAGCTCTGCCTCAAGGAACATTTTCTATGTGAAAAATAGACTCCTTGTCCAGAGCCATATGAAAAGTATCAATTTTATGGAGAAAAGTACAAGGAAAAGGTAAGGATATTAAAGCTTGACTATGTTACTGAATCCCCCCCAAGGACAGCAGAGGTACATTATCCATTTTAAGCTATTTTCCTCAAGCCTTTCTATGCAACTCTCCAAATGCTGGCTCATGGCAATCCTTGAATTTTGGAGATAAATTATTCAATCCATTTTTTTTCCTCACAAGGATCAACAGCTGTTTAATATTGTACAGTTCAGCTGAAAAAGTTGGTGTGGGATTTGGATATCCTTGGTTACACTAACTCCACCAGACCAAGTGCCACGGTCCCTGTGCATGCAGAGCAGGTAACACTGAGGTGACAGAAGGGTCACCTCCTTGCCACCAATGAAGCACCACCCTGCTACTAACACTCACAGCTGAGAGCTGTCAGGCTCCCTGTGGTTACACTCTTTCAGTTTCTTTTGGCTTTGGAGACCAAAAATCAGTATATTATTTTCACTTTCAGATCCTCACGTGGCAAAACCTCTGAACTGCATAGTTCAGAGAACAACCACCACCACCATTGTTCAGAACAACCACCACGGGAGGCTACAAGGCAGGTTTTGAGCCAGATAAGGGAGAAGGATGATAAGAAGCAGCCCCCGTGGAGGTAGGATGGTGTTTTTACCATGGCAGTTGTACTCCCTTAAACAAATGGCTCAGCTGTAGAACTCCTACCCCTTGCCCTTGGGGAAGGTCACATTCACACCTGAGGGTTTTCATCCCTTCCGATGGGCCATAACAGCCTTAACTTCCCTGATGTGAGAGGCAGCTGAGAAGAGGTCATAAACCATCAAAGAGCCCCTGAAGTGTCTCCAGACTCATTCCTGAGACCTTCCACCAAAGGACTGAAAGCTTCCCCCCAGGTGAGGTAGCTGGGCATTCCCACCCAGGATGAACATATTTTAACTCACTGGACTTTTTGTTTGGGGGCCTTTCCCCCCCACACCCAATGGATCAAGACTGTGACCATCACTTCAACCAACAGACATCAAAGTAGCAACAATAAAATCTTGTTCCTGGATCCATGGGAGGTGAGGTCTTTCTACTCTTATCCTTTCTTTCTTTCCTTTATATATTTCCTTAAGTGATTTTTAAGGGATATATAAATCTATATATGGATATATATATTAAAAATAAAAATATGGATATATATTTATGGAGATATATATACAGGTATATTATATGGATATATAGTATGGATATTTATAAAGATAATACTAACCAAAATGACTACTGACCTTCTTTTCCATTGCAAACAAATTGTTCTAAAACAAACCCATATACGTATATATTCTTAAAAAACACTGGTCATTCAGTGTTGTTTCATTCTACTCCACCTCAAAGGATCTATTAACAAGAACCTGGATTACCCTTCCCTTCTGGTCTCTCACATTCTGCAGTTGTTCCTCAGGTAAAGTGGAAGTCCCAGCATATTAATGCTACTCTGGAGCCTGAATTCTGAAATTGTGGAATTTTATTTCCACCATGCAGTGATAGCAACACACTTCCTCATAAGCTATAGCAGCAATCATAACTGCACTTCAATTTCAGTCACATTTTGGTCTGTATAGAAATTAATCCATGCTGTAGTTTCATACAGATACATTCTTAGGAGGATAAAATACCTTTACTTATTAATACAACCTCCTTATAAAGCCTGCTTTGATTTTTCTTTTCCTGGAAAATGTTTGTATATTAGGATTTTACCATGTATGAGGACTCCCAAATGCTGTTGAGATTTGGCTGCTTTGAAGTTGCTCTCAGATATGCTACCAAGGTGATCTGAGGCAGAGAGCACACACCTTTAGAAAGGGATTCACACCTTGTGAGAGGGATTCAGACGTGTTGAGTCTGGCCAAAGGGAGGCTGAAGGGCAGCCCAACAGCCGCCTGCAGCTACTCAAAAGGTCAAGAACACCAAAGCTGAGCTCTTTGTGGCAGAGCCAGGCACTGTAACAAAGGGCAGCACCCACAGACTGGCTTGGGAGGTTGCACAGCAGGATAAAAATTGCCTCTAGGCACCTACTACAGCCCTGGAACAGGTTGTTGGGAAATGACAAATGACAAATTGCAGAGGTGACTCAAGGCTCAGCCGGATGAAAACACAGCTGAATTAGAGTCCTGTGGCTGATGTTGCCAAACAGCATTTCCTTGATCCTGTGGTAGAGATATCTCCCATCTTCTTCCCATCCCACCCCACCCTGACCTGCCACACTCAAATATTGCCTGGAAAATTATGTCGACACAGGCCAAATCCTCTGGTCCTGAGAGTTGTACTTTTAAGTCTTTCTATAGCCCAAAGTCATAAAAAACATACCACATACCTCAGAGAGCCAGGAGGAGGACACACTTCCAGAATCCTGGTTCAGACTCTTCTGGGGAAAAGACAGCAACTAGATGAGACCCCAGCCACTCATCTCTTTCCTTAAGGAGAGGCTGATCTTTTTCAACAGTGTCTGCACCAATTTGGTTCCTCTGCTAGCCATCCCCACCCTCCAATGAATACAAACTTTGCTACTGCACATTAGTTATGCCGAGGTAATTAGCAGTTACGTCAACATGGTTTCCAGTTTGGCTGCTGGCTGACTCCACGTGGAAATGAGGCTGTTGATTGCAAGGGGGAATATGTCAGACCACTTCAGAGGAAGAGCCTTGTTGCTCATGAGGAAGAGCAACCCTTGTGCTCAGGGGCTGTGCCTTTGGTCATCTCTGCTGGGCTTGGCATCCCCTGTAGCCCGTGGATGTGGCATGGAAGGGAGGGCCAGCTGTGTGCACTTGGCAATGCTGATCAACCTTCACCTCTGAAGGTGTCACTCAGAGCTCTCCGCCTCCAGCCAGAAAAGATGTGATTACACTGTGTTGTAGGAGGTGGCAGACTCAACTCCTGGCTTAATTAAGAACATGTCCTCATTATAATGAGTTTGCAAGAAACTGACCCTTGAGGACAGACTAACACAAACAAACAGCTGTAGGAACTTGCTCCTGGCTCACCCCATCTAAATGACTTGTAGTCCCAGGAGCTCTGGTTTTGGTTAAGCAGGATTCACCCTGTTTAAGGGCTGGTTCTCAGCACTACCTGTAGAGTCAATACAAGAGGAATATCCACATTTCCAGCTCACATCTGGAAGATGAAGGGAATTGCACTCTAAAAGTGTTTCTTCCTCTCTGATGACCATGAGGATTCACAGAGGGCTAAGTTCTGACTTACACCTCCAACATTACATTAGCTGAGTCCCACTTTATGTTGCTGTCTCTAAATCCATGATGTCAATATCACATTATTTAGCCAAAGCATAACAGAAAAATACAAAACCCATCAATTTCCAAAGCCCCTTTCTTCTGGACAGACCTTCAGAGCAAACAGCCTCTCCTCATTCATTTTCTTGATGTGTCAATCCAGCAGGAATTTCAGGGGAGTTTTGTAACCTGTGTGGGAGGATGTTTTCTGGAGAGCACAACAAACAAATAACCAGCATAGCAAGGAACAGGAGGGAAGGATGCACTTCATGCAATTCAGTCTGAGCGTTCTCAGACCAAGATGTTTTACGTCATTGCGGAAGACAATAGAGGGTAAGGAACAGAGATTATTTTTCTTACTTCCTGGCAGGGTTAGCTATGTGTTTTAAGCCTTACTCAAGCCCAAAAGAGCAGATAGCACTACAAGATCACCTGGTTTAAAAATGACCTCATGCTAAACTGGCCATGAACTAGATGCAAATTTGTATTCTTGAGAAGTGAAGTCAAAAGTTTTTTGTGCAGGTGACTTGCTCTGAGTCAGACCTCCTGCTGGACTACGAACCAGCTCATGGATGCAATGAAGCATGCTCCTCTTCCATCTCAAACAGGTGACCAGTGATGCTTCCTCTGCATCTGAAGGGACCAGTGATGCTTCCTTTATGACTTGGTTTTCTGCTGCAGATACCATTTCGTGGGACATGACCATTGCCAATGGGATGTGTGAGAAAATCCTGAGTCTGAATGCTATGGATGCCCAACTCGATGCTCCTTTTCACTCAGAAAGATCCAGAGAACAAGATTATGGTAAAAATATACCTCTGTCCATAACAAGCATCTGTGGAAATTTTAGATGGGTATTTCCAGCACTAGGTCAACAAGATATGAGTCACAAAATGTGGTAAGCAAACTCAGAATTTCCTTTGTTTTGTGGGATTCTGCACTGATGTGGTTCTGAAAGTGTTGTACACGGGCAGCATCTCATTTCCCAAGTAGGAGAGAGAGGAATGGGAACATGGAGGGTGGATGGGTTTGCAAGGGTAACTTGGAACAGGATGAGAAAATGAGCCATAAGAATAGGGAAGTGCTTCAGTGATGAGCCAAGATTTTCCTCAAACCAAACCAGACAGGAACCTATCAGGGAAAAGCAGGAATCTGCATGTAGCCAGCTCAGACCTCACCTCAGCCAGCTCTTGGACAAATAAAGCACTTCCCTAGAACACAACCTTCCCACCAGGGGCTGACTGCCAGGACTCAGCTCTCAGTGAGGGATATTTTCTGAGGCAGAGAAGGCAGCTGATGAGGTTAGGGAAGTGCTGGGCAGCAGTATCCACAGCCCAGCTATGGGTCTAAGGAGAGGTTGTTTCATTCTTGAGAAACAAAAGCAAAAGCATCTGCTGTCACAAGTGAGGAAACCAGCCCAGCAAAACTGGTTTACAGGAGATGAATTTGAAATCCAGACTGGCTGATAAGAGGCAGATCCCATAACAATGAAATTTTGAAGGGCTTTTGAGGTATTTGTGCTGGTTTAATCTCTGGCGTTAGACCACACCTGGTTGCCCTCATTGGAGCTCTTGGTTGCCTTGGTAGAAAAAGTCAGATTCACTAGTTCTGCTACAGGCTGTTGTGCCTGGATAATGCAAGAGCAAATGTTACCATCATAATTTGGGTGTGGGGAACCCTAAACCAGAAACCCATCAACCTCAAGGTGGAGGTACTGAATGCAAAGAGATGGATTTGATCCAATTGTCCTGTGGGAAACCTTGGAGACAACATGAAGCTCAGGATGGAGCCAATCTTGAGCAGTCTGATCCAGCATTAAGGTAGATCTGCTGCAAGGATCTCAATGATCTTAGAGGTCTTCCAGCCTAAATGATTATATGGTGCTAAAAAAATACCTTTCTTGTTACAGAGGTTGGTGCAGAGGTTTCACCTCTGAGAATGGTGGGGAGAAGGAGTCAGTGTGAGCCAAGTCCAGCCTCAAATGTCAAAAGGCAAATCTTTATGCAGCCATTGGTTTTGTGGAAAAAAAAAAAAAAAAAAAAGGGCAGTTATTCAAAATAATACCAAAATGCAGGTCAACATGGGCAAAGCTGGAGCAATAAGAAGGTTGAAAATACCAGGTTTAGCACTCAGTTTCTATGTGCTGGTTCTTGTTTTTCAGTCAGCTGCAGATCAAAATCACAGAAACCAGCACAAAATGCAATGGTTGATACTTTTATGGGTTTTTTAACAACTGTTTCTTACAAATACAGAGCTGTTATCATCAGCCCCAACAGGGTATCCTGGGAGTCTGTACTACAGGAAACACAGTGCTGAGAACATCACCCTTTCTTTGCATACCACTCTCACACTTGTTCCTGAGTATTATAATCATAGAATTACATAAGGGTTTGGATTTAAAAGGAACTTCAAGATCATCTCATTCCAATCCCCTTCCATGAGCAGGGATACCTTTGACAAGATGAGGTTTCTCCAAGCCCCATCCAGCCTGGCCTTGGACACTTCCAGGGATCCAGGGGCAGCCACAGCTTCTCTGGGTAACCTGTGCCATGACCTCAGCACCCTCACAGGGAAAAATTTCTTCCCAATATCCCAGTTAAGCCTGCCCTCTGGCAGTGGGAAGCCATTCCCCCTTGTCTTGTGCCTCCAGGCCCTTGTCCAGCACCCCCTTCCAGCTCTCTTGGAGCCCCTTTAGGCACTGGAAAGAACTCTAAGGTCTTCCTGGAGCCTTCTCTTCTCCAGACTGAACACTCCCAACTCTCAGACTGTCTCCAGAGCAGAGGTGTTCCAGCCCTCCATCCATGCCCTGTGGATGCATTATTTTGAAGGCACGATGAGGTTAGTGGCACAGACTTGCCATTAAAGTCCATGCAATTATTTAATATCAACCTTTCAAAACATTGTATTTCTTCAGGATTAAAACAGGGAACCCCCCTCTTTATTGTAACCTAGGGCAGCTGCCCAACCAGATTATTCCAGTACAGAGCTCTGCTCTCCTAAAGATCACAGGTGCCCTGCAACTACTTGGGCATTATCTTTTAGTGCTTTTACCATGAAGTCTTCTGCTAATTTGAGATTCTTTCTCTGTGTGTTATATTGTCTACTGAACTTTGGTTTTTACTCTTGGAAATCACTCAAACGTTCAGAAAACAGAGGAACAGACATAAAGGTATTATTTACTCTCAAACTACTCCTTCATTCTCCAAATTATTTTCATTTAGCATCTATTCAGGCAGTTCATCTTTAAAAGGCTGCATGTTTTTTATCCTCAGTCATCCAAACAAAGTAAACTGCAGAAACAACCAGTCCCAAAGACAAGCAAATAACATTTACTAAGGGCAGGTAAAAATGCCCAGCTTTTATTGGTTTGTCTGCCAGAGACTGACTTTGCTGTAGGAGGCAAATTTCAGCGCGTTCCAAACACTGCAATTAATATTTTTCAATTTCAATTTTGCAATTAGTTGTAATAAAGTTAGATGATTTTACTGTTAAGCTTTGAGAAAAAATAATATGCCAGTATGGAGAATTTCTTTGTCTCCTTTCTGCCTGGTGATGTTCAAGGGCAAAACATACAAGGTATAAAAACTCCAGACATTTTTTTTGCCTAACTATGTTCTTTGAAGAAACCTCATCATGAACGTCCTGTCTTCCCAACCCCAAAGCTGACAGGCTTTCAGGAACTGACACCAGCAATAAAACACAAGGCAATCAAGTTTTACTTTCAAAAAGCCCCAACTATTTTTAGTACATATATTTCACTCCATCCTACCCAGAGCACTGCAAAGAAGATGTCACACGGAGAAGGAACAGAGCCAGGCCGCCACATCATGTTCTGCACTGTGCTGAGATGGGGAAGAGGCTGGGAAAGAGGCTTTCCTGGAACCAGGGATGTTTTTTGGCCATTTTTTTTTTTTAAGGAGAAGCAGAAGAGTGTCAACAACCCTGGCACAGGAAGGAAGTTGCCTGTGCTAGACCGTGCTCAGCGACTGCGCGCAGGAAGTGGCGCAACTCCTCCGCGAACACAGCGGCTGCTGAGACCACAGCACCCTGGATTTGGCTGGGGATTGACACTGTTAGGAAAATGAATCTACAAACACCAGAGGTTTTTGTCCAAAAAGGAGACAGAAGAGTCCTTTCTGGCTTTATTCGAATAAGGGAGAGGCCATGGGGCATTCCCCTGGGATCTCTCAAATTTTTGGAAGATGCAGCCTCCTTTTTATCCCAATTTCCCAGCTGCATTTCCCTTCTCTCCTTCTCCATTGGCCGAGGTACTTGAGAGGTTCAGACTTTTCAATACCCTTGATACCGAAGATTTCCCAAAAATTTCTCTCTAAAGTATAACCCTCCCTTTTAGTTTTTAATTTTTATGGAATTTAGGGGTTTTTCTTCCCTATTGTTTCTTTCATCTCTCAATGTCTAATTTTATCAGCAAACCTAACATTTATTTGTAAAAGCAAATATCTTCTTCCACTCATCAATCAGTGGAATCCTTCCCATTGTTTCTTTTATCTTCCAGAGCTAGTTTTATCTACCAGCAGACCCACAGCTTGTTTGTAAAAACAAATCCACTATTCCTCTCAACTTGAGCCCCATGAAGCAGCTGTATGGGATCCTTGCCTTGAAGCAGAAAACCTCTTTATCTTTGCTTTGAGCTACTCTCCAGCCAGCAAGACTTTGGCTGGCAAAGCACGATGGTGTGCACTCAGCTTGTGAACACAAGCAAAATTCTTTATGAGAAATGTCAGGCTTGGTCTTCCTTTGGCTTGTCTCTGCTATTATGAACAACACCTTGCCAGCTGCAGGGTGGGAGCCAGGGTTTCCTGAGCTCTGACCTCAGCTTTCACTGGTGCTTGCCAAAGGACCATTGCAAACTCCTAAATTCTCTGCCTCAGCCTCCCTACCTTGATATGACCAACATGAAACACTTGGGAGCTTGTGAGTGTCCCAAATGGCACAGCAGATTGCCCTAGAAAGGGCACTTGGTTCACCACCAACCTCCAGAAAGGTTCAATCCAGACTACACCAATCCTGGCAGCTGCCCATCCCTTCAACTCACAAAAAACTCTTTATTGTAGACTCCACCACATGCCTGGGCAGCACATCCTTACCTGCATTACCTAACTGCATTGGCTGCCCTTACTGCTGGATTATTATTTTATTCCTATTGTAAATCCTAAACATGTTAGTTACTGACATTGCTGAAAGGTTGATTTAACATTCTGTCCATCAGCCCATCAAGGAGGAGGAGGTCAGCATTATTATAAAATTATTTAGGTTGGAAAAGCCTTCTAAGATCACCAAGTGCAAATGCTAACCCAGCACTGCCAAGGCCACCACTAAACCTCATCCCCAAATGCCACATTTACACATCTTTCAAGTCCTTCCAGGGATGGTGACTCCACCACTGCCCTGGACAGCCTCTCCAACACTTGACAACCCTTTCAGTGAATAAATTTTTTCCTAATATCCAATATAAACCTCCCCAGCTGGCACAATTTGAGGCCATTTCCTGTACTACAATTGGTGATTCAGGACAGCTTTCAATAATTGAAAAGATTTTTTTAAACTAGTCAGGCCAAAGGAGAAATAACCTACAAATTCACCCTTTATTTCAGGTCCTAAAATCTGCTCTTTCCATTAGTCAATAGCTCTATGACTAACCATAATTTTTCTTCTTTAAAGATGTTTTGGAAGAGTTTTGAAATTCAGATTTGCAAATGCTTATAGCTGAACACACATATGCCTGTCCTCTTGACTTGTTCCTAACATAAAATAAATTATAAGAACTCAAGGTCAGAGTTCTCTAAAGTGAAGGAAAGAAGCATCACTGCAGGTCAGATGAATCTCAAGCTCTTCACTGACCTCAGCTTCAGGGTGGCATAGAGCAGAAACCAGGTCAGCTTCAAAGAGATGAGCCTCCTTATGTTGAGCTTACTGGGACTAAATGAGGAAGGCCAAACAGAGCTCACACCTGATCTGGGGCAATGGAAAATCCCTTTTTAGGTGCTCTGACCATCATCATATGACCAGGAGTGGTCTGAATGTGCTGGTCAGTGCACAGGTGGTTATTGATGGGGTCATCTACAAAGCAGGGAGTACCCAGGAGCAGGAGATGCCTTCACCTGCCTGTCGTAGGGACTCCTCTGCAATGTTTAAAAACAGCTGCTAGAAATTGACTTGAGGAGTTTGAGCAGGGTGAGAAAATGCTTTCACATGAAGAAAGAGGGGAAGTCATGCTTGTCTTTAGAAATAAAGGGTTGGAAGGAAAAGACGGACCCCAGAACCTGGGAGGATGAGCTTCATTTAATTCCAGAACAACTGCTGAGGCCACCTTTCTGCAAGGACCTGTAAAGCAGCATGAGAGAGAGGGTTTGTAAAGACCAAATTTTCTCAGACCAGTCAGGTTTCTTCTTGTGAGCTGGTAGCAGACCTTGTGGGTAAAGGGGAGACAGATGATTTCATATTGCTTCTTTTTATAAAGACTTTGGATCATGTCTCCCATGGCAGTGTTTGAGAGACCAGAGGCTGACACACTGTGTTGGGATACCTGTGGGTCTCGGGGTCTCTGTGGTCAGAGTGACCCCAAGATGTGTCAGAAAGTCTCTTTTCCCAGCCCAGCAGTCAAAGAAGGAGTCAGAACATAAAGCCATCAGTGGTGCTGGAAAGTATCCATAGTCATGGCATTCCGTGGCATTGATTTCCACTTTGTGGGACTTTGAGTTTTGGTAGGAACCTTAAGCACTGATTTGCTCTTTCTAGGCTTTGATTTTGACTTCAAGTGTTTGGTTTGGCTGGTGACTGGGGCCACTTAAGCAGGCTGAAGTAGCCCTTGCCACGTGCCCATCTGTCCAGGAGTTTGTCAGCTCACAGGGTACCACAGAACCAGTTTTCAACCAGCTCCTTCTCAAACAGCAAATCTGAAAGAAAGAAATAATCATAAAAAAAAAAAAAAGAAAGACGAAAAAGAAGCAGCTGCACTTGTTTTTGCTGCAGGAAGTTCTCTGGTGGGGAGAAAACTTCCTTTTAAAAACAAGGCATTCGTTAGCACTTGTTCTTCACTTCACAGTTGCCTTCAGGTCATTGCAATATTGCAGCCTTTTTGCACCCATCACCCAGCCTGCTGTTGCTCCAGGGGACTATGATCCCCCCAGGACTTCCAGTGGCCTCCACTCCTTGGGAACAAAACACAAAAAATACAACACTGTTTTTACCTTGCAGTCATTTTTTTGGCCTCTGTCCTCCCATGTGAGCCATTTTGTCTATGTGTCTCTCCTTCCTCACCCAAATCACTCCTGCTGGCAGTAATTTTAAGCTGTTGAGCTCAAGATCTAATATCAGCTAATACTTTATCTCCTGTTTCCAAACCAGCACTTTATAGCAGACAAACAAACCTATTTCCTCATTGCAATGATTTTTTATGTACCGTAAGCCATCTCTGCAGGAGAGATGGCATTGAGAAAAACAGCAAGTTAACCTGTATTGTATGAAGTTGGCAGAGAGACACAGCCCTGTGCTGGCCAAAGCAGCAAGTCCTGGCATTTCCAGGCTCCATGACCTGCACTGGGAGAACCACAATGACTGAGGCTTGTACTGACACGGGCAGAACTCTGTCAGCAAGAGTTGTTATTGAACTAAACGCCCGGCAGCTGCTGGTGAATAGGTCAACTTTGCATCAAAAATCTCTCAGGAGCAATAGAAAACAGAAGAAATTTACAGGATGCATTTGCTTCCAAATATGCCAGGAAATTATCCTGATCTGCAGCTGACAAATGCTTGGGGGAAGGTTTCCCCAGAGATGTGGATGGGCTGAAGGTGGGTTGTGGCCAAGGCCATGTCAGAGCTCAGGGTGTAAGTGGATCCAAGCCCAGCATGCAAGGAGAGGAGGGGAATCCTCCAAATCTCCAGGGGCAAAGGGGAAATGACTATTTCGACTGCTCATCTTCATAAATGAGAAAATCTCCAGGTCCCAGAGCAGCTGGTTTGGAGATCAGCCTTGTCTGTGGGTGGTGTGGCTTCCATGAGTGGGTGCTGCACATTCCCTGGGGTCCACAGACTGACAGAACCACCAACACAACCTGGTCACCCCCCAGTGATCATCCTTCCATGGTTATCTCTTCATGGTCATCACAATCATCATCCCTCCATGGTCAGCTCTCCAGGGTCATCACAATCATCATCCCTCCATGGTCAGCTCTCCATGGTCATCACAATCATCATCCCTCCATGGTCAGCTCTCCAGGGGTCATCCTTACCTCGTCATCCCCCGATGGTCATCCCTCTAAGGGCAATCTGGGGCCCTGTCCCCTTCCTGCCACCTCGTGCCTCCTCCCCCTTTGCCCCCAGACCCCATTAAACCATCCCAGGAGGGTGACAGCTCCCAGCAGGGTGGTGGCAGGGGGATGCCCTGCCCGATGAGCTGTCCCCAGGACCAGTGCAACCTCCTTGGCAGAGCAAACAGTGCTCAAAGTCCCCAGCCAGCCCTGCCGGCCCCGACCCTGCATTATGGGGTGCCCCCGAACCCCATTTCAGTCCCCAGTGTCAGCTCTCCAGCAGTGACAGGCGTTGCAGAGAGGGGACACGGGACCCAAGTGTGTCCCTGGAGAGTCCAGCATCACTTCAGCCGCTCCTTTCCCTGTCGCTTTCACCCGCCGCCCCTCGCTGGCGCCCTGCCCAGCCCAAGGGGACGAAGATGTCCCCTTTCTCCAGCTCAAAACTGCTCTGGGTGTCTCTGCACACTGTCCCCTGGCTGCCACAGCAGCTGCGGCGATGCCAGCCCAGCCCCGTGCTCATGGTTCTGCTTCCCTCTAGTGACAGCACGGCCGCACATCAGCAGGACCACTGCTCCTCCCTGGAGCCCGTGGAGACGGGACCCTTGGGATTGGAGCCCTCACTGCAATCCCCAGGGATGGGGGGTGGGAACATCTCCATCAACACTGAGTCGTGTAGAGCTTGACATGAAAGATTCGGTGTCCATGTGAATAATATTCATTTCTCTGTCCACGTTCTCTGGCTGCAGCTGTCCATGGACATTCCCTTTCCCAGCACAGTGCTGGGATGTTTGAGACCCTTGGGATGGATACTGGGAAAGGCTGATTTGGAGAGCAGCTGCACGGGGAGGGGGCAGTTGGTGGGAGACATGACCCCTTCCCACACATACAAGCCCAGCTCCAAAGTTTTTCCAGTATTCATGCCCACCATCCTTTTCCTAAAACAGCCTCATGGAGCAGCAATGAGAGGATGGAGAGGGCAGAACACTGAGGATGGACTCCAGTCTTGTGTCTAGGGCACTCAGCTTGGAAATAAAGCTGCCCCAAATTCCTTCTTTTCTGATAAAACACCCAAAACTCATTTACAAATCATGGTTCCTTGCTCTACACAGGGTCTCTCCTATGGTGGTCAAAAGCAGCCATGTCCTAATAAAAAAAATCCATGCCTTCTGCAAGATACTATCTCTGTGATGTCTCACAGCAGATTTTTTAATTCCAAAGCTTCTGTACATGAAGCATTTTCTTCAAGAAACCTGTTTCTCTCTACAATTTTTCTAGGCTCTCCTCATCACTGTTTAACAGCTAGACTGCTGCTTGAGGAGCTTTGAATGTAGTTTCTATTAAAATTTAGCCACCCTCAAAGGTTGTTCCACGACCCAAACCATGATCCCAATAGCTATTGTCTGTGATGCTCCAAATGCCTCATCCCATGCCCAAAAAATGTGTTTTGGAGCTTAGGGGGCTTTGCATCCTGGTCCCTGGGACCTACCACCCATCCCATGGCAGTGCCTAACATCCCCTCCTCTGCCAAGCTCAACATTTGCAGCCCAATTCCCCAAGCCTGAGACTCCCTGTCCTCCCATCACCTAGGGACTGGCACCCAGCTGTGGAGGAGCATCTCCAGGTCCCCCATGTCTCCATGGCAGCCCTGCAGCCCCTCTGCTGGGTGGACACATTGAGGGATCATCACTCCAGGTGCCTCTGGCAGCCAGGCCCCACCACCATGCCTTGCTCACTCTGATTTATCCACTCCCTGATTGACTCCCTGACTTCTGGTCAGCCAGTTCTGCATGTTTATTCACTGGGGGAAAACTTCCCTTTCCCTCATAACTGTTTCTGTTTCTGTGCTTTCTGCTTCATCACTGCCTTGTTTCGGGAAAAGGGGATTTTTGGGGAGGTGATTCATTGCTCTGTGGATTTTCCTGCATACTCAGTTCATCAGCTGCCCCGTCCTCTCCCCCTGGCTGCTGCTTCCCCCAGTTCACCCACTCCCCAGAGCAAATTGATTCACCATTGAGGTTTATTTCTGGCTTCCAGCTGTTGGGCTCCTTGCAGCTGCCTTGAGCTGGTAAATTCCTCTCTGCTCCCCCAGAGTCTCTCCTCCTCCTCCTCACTTTCCTCCTGCTGCTGTATTCCTCCATCTAATTCCCCTGCTGCCTTCTCCATGCAATGTTTAATGGTCTCATTGTTCCCCACCAATGACAACCAGAAGCTGGAGGGCAGCAGGACATATGGCATGAGCAGGGCTTCAGGGTAAGGTGCCTCCAGCCTCTGGGCACCAGGCTGAAGGGCTGCCACCCTTCCCTGATCCAGGCTGAACACACAAGACAGCAGGATCAAGCCTATCCCTTCATTCCTCCATGTTCAGAAAGAATACAATTCCACAGCTGTGATTTACCTGAGGTGATGCCACAAGCACGAGGTGTCCTGGGTGGCTTTAACCACTGGTACAGATCCAAAGGAGCTGCTGTCTTTGAAGATGTGGAGAGGGGGGATTTAGGTAGCTTGATGCCAACTGCAGCACCCAAAGCCAAGCCCTGGGTCTGTAAATCCCCCAGCTCAGCTGTTCTTTAATCCTGGAGGTGTCTCAGTTCTGCAGTGCCCTCGGCACAAGGGAGATCCTGGTCAGGCAGAGGCTGTGTCCCAGGGAGCTTCCCCTGACCCTTTCCTTGTGTCAAACCCTCCAGGATGTACAAACTCCTGTGGGCTCTCAGCAGAGGGGTTTAGTCCCTGGGTGCTCTCCAGGCCACCCGCCACAGGAACCAAGGCCACCCTTGGGCACAGGACACAGTGCTGGTGGGCTGAAATCCACCCTCCTCATTTGGGTAACACACTGAGCTCAGCTTCACCCTTTTAAGAGTTCTTCCTCACTCCTTTAAAATCCTTCCCATTTTCCAGCCCCCTTTTTGCAGCATGGACCCTAGGTCTGGGCACAGCATCCCTGTGCCTTTCCCCACTGCTCTTCCTGCTCTGGTTTGACATTCACTCACAGTGGCCCTTAGCTCAGGTGGTGTTTGTGTCTCCCATTTGGGTGATTATTGACCCAAAACCTTTTCGGGATTTTCCACTTCCCAAGTGCAGGTGCTGTAGCATTGGATCTCATCCCAGACCGTGCCAAGCTCAGGTTTACACAGCTGCAGGCACCAGGCAATTCATCTCACCAGTGACTTGTTTTTCCCCCCGTTTTTGCCCAGCAAACAATTTATTCTCCAATTCCAGTTCCTTCTGGGGCTGGATGAAGTAGCTGGGAGCACAGATCCAAACCCAAGTGGACACTGCTGGGAGCAGACCTTTACCCACCCCGTTTGCAGTCACACTGGTGGTGTGCTGGGTTTGATGTGGGCCATGGGGATGTTCACAGCCTTTTCATGACAATACAGAAACAGAATCACAGAACTGTTTGGGTGGAAGAGACCTTAAAGATCATCTAGTTCCAACCCCCAGATCATTTAGGGCTAAGCTGAGCACCTTCTGGAGACCTGAACAGGCTACAAACGCTGTTCTCAGGTGTGAAATCCTGTAAAAATAAGCTTCACTATCACAGCTTTCTGTGGTCCAGCCTCCACCAGGCACAAATTCCACAAACTTCTGCATTCCCCTCGCCTGAACCAGCTCTGCCGTGACTCTGCACGTCTGGTTTTTCTCCACTAGGTCGCAGCATTAACTTCTATTTTCCTCTCCTTACTAAACCAACAAACTGGGGACTTTTTCTTCAGTAGGCAGCTGTGCCTTGTCACCCCTCCGTCCCCTCCTGGTCCCGCACGGGGTTCCCGGGGGCTGTGGTGACTCAGTGTGGAGCGGCCGGAGAGTCCCCTGAGGTCCCTGCAGAAGGGTCTCGGCTGCTATTTGCATCTGGGCTCGCCTTGCTCATATTCATTGTGAAATTAAAAGTGAAAACATATATATTAATCATTAATTACATCGCCACATGAAGTCTGGAGGAAGGGGACAATGAAGGACCACCAACGCACCCCTTATCTCTCCTCCCAGACAGTTCTTTCCCCCGGATGGTGATGACTGAGAAGCTTTTCCTGCTGATTTGCAGCTTCATCCTCATGAACTGGCACGTAGGAAGGTTTCTAGCATGGGAAACACGAGTGGTGTGTCCATCTCCTTCCCCTGCTGCCAGCCCCTCCAAGGGCAGGATAGGATGCTCTGGGTGTTGTCTCCTGGATGGGGCTGGGTCTAGCAGGAAATCTGGACCAGTTGCTCCCTCCAGGGATTCACATCTCCCCAGCCCAGCACTCTGGAGGTGTTTGGTTTGGGGGGAGTTGTAAGCTGCTCTCTGGAGCCCTCCACATGGACAGAAAGGCCCCAGCGTGGGAGACAGGGCTGGGTCCCGTGGGAGATGCTGCTGCTGGTGACTCATCCCCACAGGTGTGCCCACGGATGCTCTGGCTGCTGCCCTGGTTTTGGGGGAGCACAGCAGGGTTTGAAGGAGGGTTTCTGTGCTTTCACTATGAGCAAAGGGTGCTGACAGTGGGGAGAAAGCCCTGCATGGCCCTGAGGAGCTGATGGTGGGCTAAGAACCAGCTACAACACAGCCAGATTCCTCCCTGTTGTGCTGGACTGTGACAAAAGGCACCAGTGGCAAAGTGGGACATGGGAGACACATCCAGCTCCTGCTGGGAGACACTGCTGTCCTGGGACACAAACCACCTAAACTGTACCCCCCCATACTTAGGTGATGTAGGGCCAGAACATGGCTGACACCCTGGCTATAGTCCTGCTTAGAGTGGGAGGCTGGACTTCAGATGTTCCTTGGACCCAACATTTCTATGCAAGTTTGATTAAAAAAAAATTGGTTTTCCTGCTTCTGTGTGTCCTCGAGCTGCTTTTGTGCTGTCTCTGCAGCCCTGAGCTCTCCAGCTTATGAAACACTGGTGTTTCCAACAGCAACAGTGATGCAGAGATCCAGAGGTGGAGGAAGCAGCAAGGAGGAGCACAGGAATCCCCTGGGGCAGCAGGAAATGCCTGGCCAGATGGATGCCAGGTCTCCTTCAGAGCCATCCAGGCATTGTTCCATGGTGAATTACCATTCCTCCTGCTCCCAAGTTCTTCTCAGCTCTCTCCTACTCAAACCCACACTCCAGGGGCCTTCTGAGGTCTCAGCTCACTGGTGCTGTGCTTGTCTCCCCAGCTCCTGTCCTGCATTTGGGACAGATCCTTTGCAGACTCACCAGCACTAATGCACTAAAGGCACTAATGCAGCTTCACAAATCCACCCCTCACTGCCCCACTGCTTCCCTCTGCCAAAGCCAAGTGGGAGGTGCTGAGGCTGGAGAGTGTTTTCAGACATGGGACACGGTCAGTCAAAACCTGCCTGGCCAGAGGACTCTGCAGCAGAAATGAAAGGTGGATGCAAGCTCCAGCTTGGAGGGAGCCCAGGACACGTGTCCTTGTGCGGATGGATCCGGCTGTGCCTGGGGCAGCTGGGAGCACACAGCGTTCAGCACTGCTGTTCCCAAGGGCTCCAGGGGCTGGAACATCTCAAGAGGAGCACAGCAGCCTCACCCTCAGGGTTTTCCTGGCGTTTGACCAAGTCCCACAAGTACAAGCTATTCCCAACACAACAAGCACAAGCTGGGTACCGCTGGCTTCCCTCTGCCCTCCCACTCCTGCCGTGGTCTGCTCTGCTTCCCCAAACACAATTCCTCCATAGCTGCCTCTGCTAAAGCAACAATGGAGCCAAGCCCTGAGCACCTGAGGTAACCCCCAGGTTTTTTTTATCCCAGATCCAGCTTCTTGGTGCTACCCTTGCTCTGTGACAGGGTTCACGGGAGCCGCAGAAGGTAGGAGAGGTGAAGAGATCTCCACATTGCTCATGAGTACTTTGGCTTGAATTATGTCCTGCTCTCTTCTTCCAGACCTGTGGCTTTTTACCTGCAGTGACCTTCCCTGACTCGTTGTTTACCTTGAGAGAAAGGGAACATTTGCTGCCTAGAGGAGCTCAGCTACAGCTTTTCAGTCAGCGATGAAAACACTCAAAAGCTAAGAGCAGCATTTGAATTTAAAAATTGTAATTACAGCGCCCAAGAGGCAGAAGTTGGAAGAGGGCAATGAACAAAGCAGGGGGTTGGAAGAAAACAAAGAAAGGCATGAGAGGAATCTGCGCTTTGAACACAGAGTCCTGAATGTCTTGCACTGGCTACTTCAAAATGGGCACCCGAAATTAATAGATTCTTTGACCTTCGTTTCTCTGTGCTCTGGTTCTTTGTTTGTAAAGCAGAAACCACAAGAGAGCCTCACCAAGGGGGAAAAAAAAAAAAAAAAGATGTCATCAGAGCAACTGCTCCAGCCAAAGCACTTGGATTCTGCAGAGATGAAGATG
Source organism: Haemorhous mexicanus (assembly GCF_027477595.1). Classification (NCBI taxonomy): domain Eukaryota; kingdom Metazoa; phylum Chordata; class Aves; order Passeriformes; family Fringillidae; genus Haemorhous; species Haemorhous mexicanus. The sequence continues at coordinate 72,603,752 of NC_082345.1, forward strand.
AAGAAGGAAAAAAAAAACACCCCAACCCTGAATGGCTTTTCATCAAGTGAGTACCAGCATCGCGTGCGGGGAGCGGGGCAGTGTCCTCTGGGATAAAGAATTCCTCCCAAAAGTGTAATTAAGGATGAACCACACATGCCCACAGGGGTTCTGTGGGCAGCCTGAAGGCAGGTCTCTCTTAACTCTCAAATACTTTCTCCACCTTGTCACTTCTGGGGTTATTTTGATGCATTTTACGCATAGGACGCTGCTATATTAAGAGCATGTCTATGTATCTCACAAATAACTCTGCCTGCAGAGGAAAGGCACAAACAAACAGAGCCTCCAGGCTGCTCCCTCTGGTCTAAGGAGCTGGATATTGTGCTTGGGAAATTCCAAGAACAGGTACAGAGAATGGATGGGAGCAGCCCTGGGGAGGAGGATTTGGGGATGTTGGTGGATGAGAAGCTCAACATGACCCAGCAATGGCTGATGGCAGCCCAGACACACCCCAGTCCTGGACTGCTTCACAAGTGTGGGCAGCAGCTCAGGGAGAGGATTCTGCTCCTCTGCTCCATTCAGGTGAGATCTCACCTGCAGAGCTGCCTCCCCCCCTGGGGCTCACAACACAGGAAAAAACAGGGATGCATTGCAGTGAATCAGGAGGAGGCCACTAACATGCTTGTAGGGATGTAGGCCCTCTGCTCTGGAGCCAGGCTGGGACAGGTGGGGGGAAAAAAAGGCTCCAGGAAAACCTGAGAGCCCCTTCCAGTGCCTAAAGGTACTCCAAGAGAGCTGGAGAGGGAGCTGGGACAACAGCATGGAGTGACAAGTGAAAATGGTTTCCCACTGCCAGAGGGCAGGGTTAGGTGGGATACTGGGAAGAAATTCTTCCCGGTGAGGGTGGGGAGACCCTGGCATAGGCTGCCCAGAACAGTTGTGGCTGCCCCAGGATCCCTGGAAGTGTCTAAGGCCAGGCTGGCCAGGGCTTGGACCACCCTGGTCTAATGAAAGTTGTTGGGAAGTTGAAACTAAAGGATTTTCAAGGTCCCTTCCAATCCAAACCATTCTGTGATTCTGTTTTGGTGATCATCACTGACCACACCATCGCGTTACCTCACTGGACCTCACTGCTAGATCCTGTTGGATTTATTAGACCCTGGTCTCTGCAATGGCTGCTCTTGCTGCTACGGAAGATGCAAGAGGAAGGATAAAATCCACATGCCCTAATCCTGGAGTCTTGCTCCTTTAAACCGATGTGGGAGGGAGGGCTGGTAAATCCTTGGACAGTTTTTCATCTTGCCTCGACTGGGCTGGGCTTTGGGCTCAGTCTGTTGTCTGGTCCCCTGTCACAGCTGCTGTTGTAATGACTCATCCATCTGGTTTTCTGGGAAAAGAAAATGAGCTAGGGAAGTGTTTTTTGGTGGTTTCTTTTTTTTTTTTTTCCTGGCTGTATCTTTTCTGAAACAGTTACAACTTTGCACCCTCTGGAGTTGACAGGGGGGAGAAGGAGTCTTACGCATCAGTTTTCGCTGGCGGGAGCAGAGACAGAAGTGCTGAGAATCCCATTCCTCAAAGTCAGACTGTGACAGTTTTGTCCTGAACTGTGTTTCCAAGGAATAAAAAAGATCCAGCAAAACCCAGCAGAAGATCCAGGCTGTATTCAGTGGGTGCACTGGACAAAACCTCGTGCTGATCGCTCCAGGGACACTGGCTCCTTCCACTGGCTCCTTGCCTGCCTGAGCTCTCCAGAAATGATGTGGGATGAGCTGTGAGGAGGCAGCTTGGACACAAATCCATGTGGAAAACACAGACACTGAAAGTCTTCTCATTGAATTGAAACAGTTACTCTCATGAGTGGTGTAATTTATCAAAAATCAGATAAATATTGGGGGGGGGGGGGAATCCAAGGAGATCACACTGGGCAATGTTCAGTCTCAAAGTGCAACAGGAAGCCACACTGGACTTTTTCCTTGTTGGTCTGCACAGTAAGGATGAGACAATGTGCCCACCCAACTGGGAACACCAAGGCAACCTACTTCTTGCTTAAGGAAAGTGCACAGTAAAGTCCCCTTCTCAGCAGCCCTTAAAAACACTCTTATAAACCAGCCAGCTCCAGAGGAGAGCTCCTTCTCACTCCAGGAATGCATCTTCCTGGTCCAAGCTAGGTTAGAGGTTAGACTAGGGAAGCAACAGCCTGCCTGGGAACAATCACTCCATTCAGACACATGTTAATGAATTTCCATCAGAAGGGTCAGGTATCAAAGTTCTTTTCTATGCTTCTGGTGCAAACCTTCCTGTGACAAATTCCTGCCCTTATTCTGGCTCTGTATCTTTTACAAGTGACTCCTGTGAGAACCAGATCCTCCTCAAACCCACCAGCACAGGAACTACCCTCCTCGCAGGTCCAGCATCCTTCCTCTCCCGTCCCCCTCACCCCCTTGTTTTTAGGTCTCCTTCTCCTCACCAGCCTTTCCTCGCGCTTGCCCGTTCCATGATTTCATCCGAGGTGGGTGGTGAGCTCGCCCTCCCCCGCGCAGCCTCTTCCCAGCGGCTCCCGGGATCCCTGCCAGCTCCTCTCCACCCACGGCCTCTCCCCACGAGCCCAACCGCGGCTCCCGCTGCTGCCCGTGCCAAGGCAGCGTCTCACATCTGCTGGGCTGGCTCGGCCAGGGCCAGGGGAGCCAAGGAGCACCGGCCTATCCCCCTGCACCAGTGCCTTCCAGAGGCTGGCATCTCCACCCCTGCATCCCAAGGGATGCCCAGCTTCCCGCCCAGGATGTGGTGACGGGTCACTGAAGTGACTCTTGAAGGCTCGAAAGCTGCAAGCCCAAATTTGAGTTTAGAAAGCAGCTTTGAGGGTTGAAAACCAAATGAGAACTGCCTTTTTTTTTAACCCTTTTTTCCTGAGCTGCTCCCACACATAAAACCTCTGCATGGATTTAAGCATTCCCTGCCAGGCAGCGAAGTTGACTGGTCCCATGGCTTCGGAGACTATGGAGCTGAAGATGGGAAAGCAGATTTGAATCAGATTAGGATTTGTTAAACCAAAGTGTTAAAATTTAAAACAGAGCACAAGACAGCTTCTCAAACCTCTCGGGTTATTCCCTCAGCTCTTCTGCCATGAATTTAAAATATTAATCTTTTCACTATTCCTCCTGATGCCATTTCTGTGAGTCCATAAAACCATTTGCTCCTTGTCAGAGAATTCCGATGGAGGTGATTTATAGGCTTTGCTTGGAACGCAGCACGCAAGTACTTCACTTTTTCATTCGCCCTTTCTAAACGTTTTTAACGATCTGCTTCCTCAGATCTGTTTACATTTGGGACATTAAAAGCTAAGCAACAACTCCATTATGAGAAAGAACACCATAAAAATTCCACCATTGCCAGGAAACATCTCAATACAGTGACAAACGTAGCCACGCTCTCATCCTGCTGCTCATCCGTGGGAAGGCTGGTTTATAAATTATTCATGAGTGCCTTAAAATTTCCAGCCTAATCTCAAACTAAAAAGTGAGGGGGGTTTTACACCATTGTTTCGCTCCAAAGTTCTCCAACTGAAATTTTGATTTGCATAGAGAAATCTTGAAAATTTACTTGCACTGAATTTCTCTTCCTTCAAGTTGTGATTTCAGTTCTCACACTGGAAACATAGTGGAGAGTCTTTACGTGACAACTTATTTGGAAGCCTGAAAATCCGTGGTAATTCCCATGAATTTCCTGAGAAATTTAGGTTTTCCCAGAGGTGACTTTTGAGCAGGTTTGGATTTATAAGGATTCTGACACCTTTTAGCAGGTAATCCCATCACCTCATGGCATTTTTAGTAATGATACGGGGAACTATCAAGCCATTCTCTTCCTAGTCTGTTTCACAGTAAGGACAGGCAAGACTGAAGATTAAATAATGGCAAAATCTAAGAAAATCACTTTGTGATCCTCTGGAGGCTACTAACAGAGCAGCTCACTCACCTGTGCTCATGGATTTTACAGCTGTCAGTCTGTTCTGGGATTTAATCCGCACGGAGGCATTGGAGTATCTTCCACGTAAAATCATCAATTATAAATAAATCCTGCTGGGTTTTTATGCAGCAATGTTACAGAAGAACAGACAGTCATGATATTTGAAGCAATGAAGTTAAAAGTTGCCTTGATGTCCATACTCTGCCATGTGTTGCTTGGCAAACTGTTGTCACAGCCGGCTCCTCCACACAGAGCTTTGATGCCCCTTCCCAGCCACTCCATCCCAGGCTGTGCTGCTCCAAATCAGGGTCAGGGTCTGGCTTTCCAGGCTGGAATCCAGCCAGAGTTACACAGGGCTTGACACACTGATTGCTTTGGGAAAGTAGAGACCAAAAAAACTTTGCAATAATATGTGAACAATTCTTCCCCGTGAGGGTGCTGGGGCCCTGGCACAGGGTGCCCAGAAAAGCTGTGGCTGTTCCTGGATCCCTGGAAGTGTCCAAGGCCAGGCTGGATGGGGCTTGGAGCACCCTGGGAGAACTGGATGGGCATTAAGGTCCCTCCAACCCAAACCAATCTTTGACTTTCACTAGTACCAAAATACTGAACTCAAATCTTTGAGATCCCAAGGCTCACTTCTCCTTTTTTTTTTTTTTTTTTGGTCAAGGGGGCTTTAAGAAACTTCTTTGACATGGAGAAAATGGTTTTATTGACTTGCCCCCAGAATTGAAGACAGATCATCTGCTTCCATGGCAAGTTCTCCAGAAGGGAATCCTCTAGAGGAGACAGACATGATGCTGAGAAGGCAGCACAGACAGAAACTGCACATAAGGGGACTTAAATACCCAGCAATCCAGGCAGCAGAGCAGGCAGCCACACATCTCTCCATGGACTGTTCTTGGAAAGTTGTTGGAAATCCAGTTGAGTGAGAATGACATCAGGAAAAACATTTTTTGCCTCGTACTTCAAGGAGCTGAGTGGGACAATCTTCTGACCCAGGGTCTGTAATCACCACACTGATTATTACACACTGAACATCTTCTTGCTCAGCAGCAGAGGTGGGGGCACACAGCTGGTCCAGCTTTTCTGCCTGAAGCCCCAAAGTTCTGGATGTTTCCAGAGGAGATGCACCTGCAGCACCTGGAGAAGAGAACCCAGCAGTCTGATGGACCTTTGTCAGAAACCAGGAGAACAGAGCTATCTTAGTGATACCTGAAAAGAGACAACCTCTTGCTGCAGGCAGCTTAACCCAGGTTGGCTTCACTGCCTTCACTGGTTCTGATTCACCAGATAGTTAGAAATTCTAACACCATTTTCATTAGGATTACCCAAACAAGGAAGAATTTGCTCTGCTGGCACCTTTACACTGCTGTGAGCTCTAACAGCCTGTTTTACTGCACAGCAAAGCTCTGCCAACACAAGCCTCTGCTGTTTCATACTTAGCAAAGGTCCCAGCAGGACTCAACCAGCCCACAGTAAAAGCCACAATTCCTGAATTTATCCTCCTCATACCTCTGCTGCCCATTCTGACACTGGAAATGTGTGCTAAGGACACAGCAGATCCCACACAATTTTTGGTTAAGAAGTCTCAAACTGGCTTGAAGGAATCAGGGAGCATCTTGTAAAATATCACAATTTTGTTTTGTTTACTGGTCTAATCTTTCACAAGCATCCTATGCCTGCATGTTCCATCAATTAATGCTGAATATTTTACCAATTATAATGAAAATTATAGTTCTGACCCTCAATTTATTTGCTGTGAAAACAAAGCAGTTTTTCACTATCACCCCAAGCCTTACTCCACATGATGAGGTTATTTTTCCCCCAGATTCCCAATATACAATGGATTTCACAGAACATCCTTATGTAGAAGCCTGACATTTTGAGACTGTGAGGCAAGATCACAAAAATTTCAGACAAATGAATTGCAACAACTGAAATTTCAGCTTGATGTAGCAGAATGAAGTGGGTTTCAGGACTCATTAATAAAAAAATGCACACACTGTCAGACATTTCTGAAATATTTTTGTATTAAAAATTTCCCAAGAGACATCATCTCTCTCTCCCTCTCATTTTATACTAATCCAGAAGTGAGAGGGTTTTTTTGGGAGAAGCAGTTGACTTCCAGTGCTGCTTTTGGCTTAGTCCAAGTGTTGATTTCATTTTAACATCATCCCAGAACACTGGCAATGGGACAAACTTTTCTGGCCATGGAAACAATCCCCCTGCACATTGCATTTTGTGACTGCTGCAGGTTCTGTAAATGGGAGGATGGAGCAGATTTGCTAACAAATAATTTAAGTTACCCATTGTGGTACCTGACTGGCATTTTGAGACTGGTGCAGGTTTTGTAGGTGCCATTTTGCACCCAAATCTGTGTGACAAGGAAGACTTGTCTTCCAGTAGCTTCACTTTTTTAAAAGGCCAGGAGCTGAGAGCAAATAGGATAAATTAAAAACAAAACAACCAGAACAAAACAAACCAACTCGTTACATACACTTCCCTCTTCCTCAGATGTATTTTAGGCTGAAATGCTTCTGTTTTCATCAGGTATTTTTCTTCCTTTTTTCATCCTTTCTTCCCATGTTGCTGTAAAGAAGATGCACCATGAGCAGGACACAATCCTCTGTGTGAGCACACAAGCAAACCACCACCACTGCTCATGTCTGAAAATACTTTCATGAGATCCAAGCACTTGGCAGCTCCATTTTTCTGACTACAGGGTGCAAAGAACCTCTTGCCTTTCAACAGAAAGAATTAAAACGTTATTTACCTTCTTCACCTGTTTCTGCACCACTCTGTAACTGGTTTGAACCTTAAGATTAACAAGTGTTAACAAGTTTCCTTGAAGTCCAGATATTTTGATGCTACACACACAGCACAAGCAGCGAAAGTCCAAACAGATCCATCTGCTCCTTCAAGGACTTCCCACAAGGAATCATTTAAGCAACTGTCTGCATGGGAGCAACTCAGGCAATGGATGTACTTAAAACATTGCAAGTGATTACTTGCAAGTCACAGTTCCAACACCACTTAATTCTGCACAGCTTTTAACCTGCTCAAGAACATCTGTCAAACCCCCTAAAACATGCAGAGCTCTGCATCCTGCTGCAAAACCCCCATGCTGCTAGCCAGTCTACATTTTCCATATTTCAGTAATTTGTTCTATTAATTTAAGGGCTTAAGCTACAGACTTTGGTACTAAACACAGTACTCACCACTTTCTCAAAGCTCTGTCTGAAAAGAGACAGAGCATGAGGGTGGATTTTGTGAATGGATGGAAGCAAGAGACTTCAAAGAGGTCACAAAAGTCCCTTTTGGGTTTTGATTATCTTAATTAGAAATAAAGATTACCTCATTCCAACCCATCCTGCCATGGGCAGGGACACCTTCCACTATCCTGGGGTGTTCCAAGCCTCATCCAACCTGGCCTTGGACATTTCCAGGGATCCAGGGGCAGCCACAGCTTCTCTGGGCACCCTGTGCCAGGGCCTGCCCACCCTCACAGGGAAAAATTTCCTCCTAATATCTAATGTAACCCTGCTCTGTGTTCAAAGCCATTCCCCCTTGTCGTGTCACTCTATCTCCTTGCCAAAATTCCTTCTCCAGCTTTCACTAAACTTTCAATACATTTTCATATACATAAAAAATGTGGAGGGGATAAAAGGACGGTAAATTTGCTTCCAACAACCAGACACAACCTTACAAATTCCTCTGAATATTCAAAAGTTGCTCCACTTGTTTACAAAACCCCTTTTTTTTAGTTACCCCATGGAAGAGAGTACATTGCTGAACTCACCAGGACATCCAGGAAAACATCCCCAGCTACAGGGATGCCTTGCTGCAGGGTGGTGTGTGTGATGTGTTGCTGTAGGCTGGCTGGTGTTATTAACTCCCAAAAGGCTGGATGTAAAATGATCAGCTGATTGAAGGATGATTTTCAGAGATTATCTTCCTGGATTATGAGATCTTGCTGGAACTGGGGACAGGACCCACCTTTGACTCTGCCTCCAGCCAGCTGTGTCTCTACAACTGAAATTTCAGTGGAATTCATATATATTAAACACCCTTGGAGAGGTGACTCATGTTGTTTATGTCTTACTCTGTAAGGAGTGTACAAGAGGAGAATGGAAGAAGCTCTCAGGCTGGCAGGGAAAACCTCCATGAGATCTTGCTTTCAGCACGTAAAGAGTATGGGAGATGCAGATTGGAAAGTTTCCTGCTGCTTTTTTTATTTCCTCATACCTCACAGACAGATCATTAAGCCAACAGGGTGGGGTTCTTCTTCTTTGATCCAAAATCCACACTGGTTATTCTCACTGGGAAAACCATCTCCCTTGATCTTCCCTCCCAGCACCGTAAGGTTTTCCAAACCATTCCAAGGATCATCTTCACACAGAGGACCTAAACCAAGATCTTGGGTTATACATTTTTACACTTCTCCACCTCCCAGAGTTTAAACTTGTAGCATTTCTGCAATTCCATTCACTAAAATAACACACTTCCCTGTTTTCATACCATTAAAGCTTCTCTCCAGGGCCTCTTCTGTAAAAACTCACGAGGTGCAATTCCCCAATCACTATAACCGATTTCAAATGGTGCTAGAAATTATTATTGACTCTGAACACCAAAAGAAATCAGTCATCCTCTAAAGGGGTTATGGAGATCTGCAAGGATGAAGACAGCATTTCATATTGGAGAATCCCCAAATACTTGATATAATTGTTATTAAAGCACTGGTGAGAAAGCAGAGGTTTAGACAGTGAAAATTTTAAACATCAACCATTAGGTACACACATTTTTTAGTATAGAAAAAATACTTCAAAAAATATAATCTTGAAAGACTTCTCCAGATTTCAGCAGACTTGGACAATGTGACCAACCACCTGTGGTCTAATTCTCAGCTGCTGGCCATTTCCATGGGCACATCAACCACCAAACTGCCCGCTGGCAAGTCTTGTCACACAAAGTAAGTAACACATTCTGATCTGCCAAACATGCCACAACAAAAAGCCAAACACACAGGAGGGATGCAGACAGCATCCAGAACTCCCAGTGCTTCAATGCAGAATTACCTGTTTCAAATTTGACTGTCTGTCTTGTATGATACATGTACAAAGTATTTACAAGTGTGATGGAGTGGTAAGAAAAATAGATCTAGGTAAGGCAGAAAACAGTTTTAGGAATTTGAGCTAAGAATTTAGAACACATGTAGCTCCCTCCTTATTCTTCACCATGTTGTATGAACTAGTTGTAGTAGTCTGCACTAACTGGGGCATTAAAATCACCATCTTCAATACTGAGTTGTAATTCTGTATTTTACTTTTTTGCCTCATTTCTGTCTCAAAATCTTCTTGAGTTCTGAAGTTGTTGTTCACCACTCACAAATATTATAAACATGATGACAGCAGAATTTCTGCCTTTGAAATGACTCTGTGCATTGCTCTCCCAGGGTTCACCTGGGTCACAGACCCCTGGAGTCCCACTGAGGGACTTGGTTTGGTGGTGGAGGTAAATTGGAGTGGCAGAACCATAAAAGGAAGATCTTGACTTTCTCTTCTTTTCTCTGAGGCTCCCGAGGGTCCATTTCCCTGATGAAGGCAGGCATTCTTCCTCCAAGAACACTGATTTCAAATGGTGCTAGACAATGAATAGTTAAATCTAAACCACCATATGAAACCAGCTTCCTGAGGGAGCTTGAGTCTAGCTGGGAGGATATTCCTGTAACAATAAATTGGAAATGCCACAGAAGAATACCTAGCCACGTCGGGTTTTTATTTTTCCTGTTCAACAGTTGATGCTTTTTTCTTATTCTTACCCTTGATTTTGGTTTGAGTCACTCAAATGCTCACTTCTGTTTTCCATTACAGTGCTACCAACAGCAAGAGAATTGCTTGCAGCAGTGTCACTCGGAGGAATTTTGTTAGTCAAGCTTGAACAACATGTACAAGGCTTTAACAAGGAATGAAGGACCTTCATCCTGCTTGTGCTGCTGTCTTCTATTAACACATTCTGTCTGCTGAGCTCTGCCCACAGCAAGGCTACATCTAGACACACCAGCAAGGGCAGCACTGCTGCAAAACTCCCTCTTGTGACAGCAAAACACGTAAGATGTTACCAAATCTTCATTTCAACAGCAGCAGCACCAAGACCAGCGTGTGACAGAAGCTGCACATCAGTTCTTAAAGGCTGAATATTCATCCCAAAGTGTGCAGACAGCCTGGCAACCTGCCCACGTGTCAGCTAGCTCTGGCTGAGGTGGGATTTGCAAACTGGGGGGCAAAGTGTGTCTCCAAACCTAATGTTAAGGACTGAGTTGATTACAGGCTATTCAGACCTGGCTCTTAGCACCTGGAGCCTGCACAGCTTCTAAGAAGTCTGACAGAGGGTTGTTTCCTGAAAATCTGCTAGTCAAGTATGTTCTGGACAATTTGCTCCCTTTGAAACAGATTTCTTTTCTTTTCTTTTTTCATAACCTCTCTGCAGCCCCTCATCTCAGCTGGCAGAGCAAACATCAGACCTGAAGCCCATCTGCACAGCGATGTCGAGCAAGTCTCGAGTGTTTGCACAGCCCTGCTCTCAGTGACATCTTCTGGGAAGCACTCAGGTCCATCACAGCCTCTCAGAAAGGAACAAATCACCCCGGGCAGAGGCACAGAAGGAACCATAAAGTGTCTGCAAGGCAGAGGGAGGCACAAAGACACCGTGTGCCCCATCTGGTGCAGAACAACAGTTTTAAGGAAAACAACCCATCAGAGCAGGCTGGGCCTCTGCAAGCAGGCAGTTCCTGCAGTTACTGGAAGAGCTGTCACCACGCCAGGCCACATCAGCACTGGATTTATTGTGCAGCTTTTCTGTCCAGAAAGTGCCTGTGTGGAGCAGAGCAGGCAGGAAGCAGCAGGACAGAGCTGTGCCCGTGTCCCCGGGCTCTGCCCCAAGCATGCAGCTGCCTGGGAATCTTCCACACAGGCTCACAAAACACTAATGGGTAAAATGAAGCTGCTTTCAAGTGCAGGCAGAACCAAACTCTTTTTCCTTCAGCAATACAGAAGTCCAGAATTTTGCCTTGCTGCAGTGTTTTCAAGAAGGGTGAAGCATCTTCATTTTTTCCCTCCTGCAGTTTATTACACCTGGGATTGCTCCATACCTGCCTCTGGGAGCCCTGTCAAAGCTGATTTTAATTGACTAGAACCACATAACCACTGAGGTTGGAGAAGACCTCCAAGATTATTGAGTCCAACCTTTGATTTAATACCACCATGCTCACTGAACCCTATAATGAAGTGCCAGGTCCATTTGTTTTTTGAACACTTCCAGGGATGGTGACTCCACCACTGCCCTCAGCCTGTTTCAATGCTTAACCCCCTCCCTCAGTGAAGAAATTTTTCCTAATGTCCAACCTCAACCTCTGCTGGTGAAACTTGAGGCTGTTTGCCAGTGTCCTGTCACTTGTTACCTGGGAGAAGAGGCTGATTCCCACCTCACCACAACCTTCTCTCAGGTAAATGCTGGTCTTCAGGTAAATAAGGTCTTTCCTGAGTCTCCTTTTCAACCCTCAGCCAGTCCTTGTAGAACTGACATTCCAGACCCTAAACCACCATGCAAGATGACTCCATCTGTCAAGTCCCGAGGACAGGCAAATATTCTCAATCTCCTCTTCAGGGGACAGAAAATCAGGTAAAAAAATTAATTACACCTGTTCCTCAAGTTTCATCATCTGCTGACACACAGCTCTGTCTTCATTTACCCCAAGGACAACAAACCCAACCAGCTGAGACCAGGAATCCAGCTCCTGAAGAGGGAAAATCAAGCAAGTGTGGACATTCTCACGAGGGTATCTGTCAGCAGCACAGCTAACACACTCCTCTCCAAGAAAATCCTCATGGGAAAAGCCCAAGAAACCAGAGATCCATCTGTGAAACAAGGAAAGCATGGACAATTCACAGCTGTCTCCTCTGGACAAGGCTAATTCCTGCTGCAGCATCATTTCCATGCAATTGCATCCATGACATCCACAGATTTGAAGTTGAGGTCCAACTGCCTGGCTCTGCCTTTACCACCAGCCTTAGGATGGCTGCAGACCACAGCTTCTCCATGTGGCTATCCAGAGAGCAAATTCTGCCATTTAATATCATTTGCACTTCTGAAGAAAGCATCTTTCAAAACTTGTAATAACTCTCCTAGAACAGCCTAATGAGAAACACACTGGCACCAGGGCTGTAAACTGTCATTTCTAAATTGGAAAACCAAATGAACTGCAGATAGAGAGCTATTGTGCTGCTCCAAGATGCCTCCTTCTAATTAGGTGCTGGAAGTTTGAAAACATTTTCAAATCTTGGACTGCTCCATCCTTCCCAGATTTTATGATCGAAGAGCTGAAGGCAATTTCCTCCTTGAACTGGGAAGAAGAAGAACAGAGCAGTTAGTGTCTTCACATTTACAAGTAAGAACTTGGGAAAGAGGAAAGAACCAACCCAGAATTCAGTGACTTAGATAAAAAACTGTAGATGGAAGAACATCTGATTACACTTAGGTTTCTGCAGTTACAAATTAAGTCTTCTGTAATCCTCCAGAGAAAATTATGGGAACGACATGTCAGTGACATCAAGCTCTAATCTTACAAGCTTCATAATTCCTGTTTTCATTTGACATTGATGGGATCACTTGAATGAGTAAAGTTTTGTCTGCAATTAAAGCACTGCAAGAATGAAGTTTACAAAGGCTTTGTTTTGCTGTTGAATAATTCTAGTGATTTACAGGTGGTTTAGCTGCATTTAAACACTTAGTAGGGAACCCTCTCTCTTCTGATGATGAAGTGCAGAATTCCTGCACTTGGAATGACATGAGAACTGTCTGTGACTCCAAGTGTCAACTGTGGGCACTTTGTCCCATTCATCAGGGATAATCACACAGAGCATGCACTGGGTGTGACTTGGAAAGACTTCCATGGTGGACTAATGATTCTGTACAGGAAATTCATTAAAAAATAAGTCCTACTGCTTCCTTTCCAAGCCCTGCCATAACAGGAGCCATGTAAATGGATTTTGTTAGAGCTGCACTCACGACAGCTTTACGATCCATCTGAAAGGCAGAGCCAGAATCTGCAGACAATGGCCTGTGAGAACATCACATCTGACAAACTGCTCAACTTACTGTAACTTTTTAAATCCTTTTTTTTTTTTTTAAATTTTAATAATAAAATGTGGAGCTGAGGGAAGATGACAGAGTGACAAGTCTGCAGAAAGGCTCTGTCTGTACCATGGGAAGGGACTGTGTGAACTTTCTACTTAATGTCTGGCCATGGATCTCATTTATGAGCTGCTGCAGACACCCCATGGCATGATGGAGATGGAGGAGCCACTGAGAAATTATCTGTCAACTGAAAAACCAATTAATACTAACTGCAGTGAGAAAGAACTGTCTACCCAGACAGAAACTGGGATTGTGAAGTCAGTTACAGATGTCTTTAAGGGATTTTTTTTTTTCTTTGGTCATTTTCAACTTGAACTTAAGCCACAGCTATTGGGGAAAAGCTGCTCCATCTTTTCTTTTTCTGCACCATCAATCCCCCAGCGTTTTCACCACCAGCTTAATGAATTCCAACTATCAAGAGAGCTCATCCGCTCTGTAATTTGTCTTTTTTTGTTCCCTTCACTAAACAAGCAGGAAAAATGTTTTTAATTTGCAATGCTGAATAAATACCTACTGTGTTTGCCAAGACTTTATTGACATTCATGGCTGTCCACAAAGCTGACTGACTTCTCACAGAGCTGGTTTATCTCCTCAAGTTAAAAAAAAATAAACCTGCCCTAACAAGAAGATGTTAATCTTCCTTAATAAAATAAATGAAAAGCAGCAGTTCAATAAATAATCCTGTGGCTAGTGAAAGCCCTTCATTCAGGATATGGTCCCAGAGCAGATTTTTGTTGACAGCAAGATCACACAGCACTGGGACACCCTCCAGTGCTCACTGCTGCCTCTGATGCTGCATTTCTTGTCACCTTCAGTACCAATACAACTGCCTGTGGGCCGTGAAATTCAATCAAATTATTCTAATACAAAGGGAAAAAGTGAAGAGTTTCTTTTCTTGACCAGGTTATTTTCATCTGGTTTTCCACAGGGTCAGGGAGGAGGTGGCACTGCATTGCTGCTGAGCTGGGAATGAATGGCTGGGAGTGGGCAGAAACTGATTAAGCTGGCACTAGCAGAAGACATGAACTGTGGAATTACACCTTGGATAGCATCAAATCCCATCTCTCTTGCTCAGCTGGTCATGAGGAGTTGAGATGAGTTTCAGCCTGCAAGGAAACACAGTTCTTGAACTTTCACAAGAAAATCAATACACTGAACTCTGAGGTTCTTACTCAAGTTTTACTGGATTCTTACACACGGCTCAACCTTCCCTTGAATTTTTCCATTTGAATTTCTCTCACTGAACAATTCTGTCATCTTAAAATAAGCAATGTGCAAGAAACAATCAAAGCCTCCACAGCTGGAATTTAACATCATCAGAAGGTCTGTGGTGGCTTGATATAAACAGCAAGAAAAAAAAAAAAAAGCATTTGGATCATTTGGGAGGAAAATAATGACAAACCATTACTGAAAAGATTCCTACACTGATAACAGTACTTCACATTCCTTCCTGTGCTTTGTTTAGCTGCACTGAGAAGTGCTACGAAGTGAAGAGATCTGGGGAACAATCCTCTGGAACAGGCAAAGAGCCCTCAAATGAAGGCAATTATTTCCCACTAGTGAAACATCCAATTTACCCATTATGCAGGCACACCATGCATTTATCTCTGTACTTTCAAAGCTCCTCAAAGCTTTGAGCAGGAAAGGTCTGATGGCTACAAGGTATTTGCAACAACTGATGCCAAGGAGGGACAGGGATGTGCTGTACCTGGGAAAAAACAGCCTCTACCATGTAGAGCTTTCTCTGTGTACTTCTGGAACAATTCATTACTGACAGGTTTGTCCTCAGAATCTGGAAGAAGAAAACACCAGAAGTTGTTTGAATTGTGTTGTTCTGCAAAAAGATGAATTAAAACACAACTTGAGAATCATTTTTCTTTTCCTGCAGGTTTTACACAGATTTTAAACCACATTATGACTCCTCACAATCTGGACTTGTTGGAGTGCACTCACAGTCAGAACAGGCAATCGAGGTGTGCCACTAACCCATCACTAAATACAGGCATCATGCTCCCTATGGAAAGAGTAATTTTGGATTAGAGCTCACCAAAAATTCACCAAAAAAATTGCTGTCTTTGTTTCATAACAAAATGTGTGTGTGGGCACTCCTTGTGAGATGTATCCAAAATACATCCAAAGCTCCTGGTAGAATCTCTGGAGCTGCAGTCCACTTGTGCACTGACTGTGGTAGTGGTGCCACAGGGAAGCAATTCTTTGTGGAGGCAGAATCCATGAACAGCAGGTGCCAGAGAATCACCTGCTGCACAGAGCAACATCCTTGACGTAAAAGTTGTCTCAGATTTACTCTGAACTCTGTTTTGAAACCTCATCAGGCTGATTTGGGGGATTAGCAGAGAAGGAAATCCTAAAAATACAAAAGCAGGCTTATCAAGCTGGGGGAAAGGCAGTAAGATGTTTTTGTGACAAAGGCTTCAGGATATGAATTATGCATTACCAAAAACTGACTTCAGTCTGGATGGGAGGAGGGAGATTTCTGTGCATCCAAATCCCAGCACAACAGGCACAGGCTGCTCTGCAAGGAATTACATAGATCCTGCACAAACATTATCCATTTGGGAATCTCACTCTCTTTTTTCTGCCTATTATTTTGTGCTAATTGTGAGAATCTGAGGCAGAAAACCACAAATAACCTGTGAAATCCTTGGAATCAGTCTCCATCCAATTCAGAGAGGGCTACTGAAACCATAAGGAAGCTGGAACAGGCTGGCTTCAGCCTCCCTCTATTTCTGTCCACATTCCCACCTTGTGCCCATCACCATAGCAGCTGACTGCTCCTTCTGCAGAGCACCAACCTTTGGGGCAGCAGAGGCAGGAAAATAGCTTTTTTCCCCCCAAATGGATCACCATTTGCTGGATAAAAGCAGCTGATGTTGTATTTTAGAAATTGGACAGGACAGCCATAATAAAAAAATGTAATTCCCTGTTGATTGCTGAGCTATGTTAATGAGGGTATGATAATGAAGCAGCCACCCACAACAAAACTCACAGCTGATTGTCCATGTCTTACATTATAAAAACAGGTATTTTCATTGCCACTGCTGCCTGACACATTTAAAATCATCTCCGTGGGATCTGGGAGAAAAACAATGGCCATTAAGAACAAAAAAAAAAACCAAAATATTTCTTCAGCTTAAAATAGTTCTTCTGACTTCCAGCTTTTGGGACGTAAGAGTGATGAGCATCATTTTTAGCAACCACCCTGGCACTGTGGCTGTTATATAAGTTTCAATGGAAGCTCTAATCCCAGCCCTGAGCAGAAATGCCCCAGTCATGAAGCACTCCAAAGCTACACCTGCTGTTTGTATCCTCGTGCCATGAGCTGGATCACAGCCACTTCTGTCCCTACAAAGTGAGCTCTCAAATCCAGGCACTGCTGCCCCTCTGCTTATCTCCAGCACTGGATTAATTTGTGCTGCTCCACACTTCAGCGTGGCACTTTGTCTGTCAAAGCATGCAAAGTGACCTGGAAGGAACTGCTCCTCTGTACCTTTAAAAAATAACAGTAAACAGCACCAAAAATTTTATTAGCCTGTGTTTTTTTTTGTCTGATAAAACACAAACTCAGACTACTCCACGATTACCCAAGAGGAAGCGAAATTAAAATTATCACACAGAAAGAAGATAACAATTAAGAAAGATAGGAAGTTCAATCAGACCACTTCAAGTTTTAACCTCAGCTCAATTCCCACGCCTCAGGAACACACTGCAGAGGACCTTTCAGTGAAAGACAAATATTCTGTACTCCTCCCATCACACATGACACTGCAAAAAAAAACCCTGAAACCCAAGCCAGGAATATTTTCAGAGTGAAACAAAGCACTTTAGAACCCTTCCTTGTTATGCTGAAGAAGCAAAGCAGCCAGATGAGGCAATGAGCAACCTGGGATAGTGGAAGGTGTTCCTTTCCATGGCAGAGGGTTGGAACTAGATGGTCTTGAAGGTCCCCTCCAAACCATTCTATGATTCTATGAAGCAGAAATCAGTATTTTTTTTCAGATATTCACTTCCTACATTCTGCTGCTGCACAGTGACAAATACATATGCCAGCTACATTTATATACTACAGACTTCATAGCAGGAAAAATAACCAGTGCAGAGATTTTACTCCATCAGGGTACTGGAAACAGAAATTATTTACCTTTCAATTTGCACAGATTTATAAGCAGGTTTTCCCTCAAACAACATATTCCTCTGGCATATGCAAGATGCCCTCTTGAGATCAGCACCTGGAATTTATAAAATGGTTTATTTAAATGTGTGTTTGCATTTCCACTTCAGCTTCTCCTCATGAAATGCAGGGAAGTCACACGGTCATGGTAAAAAATAAAGATTTTAGGGATTGATCAATGCCCTGTTAGCCATGCCAGGGACTGGAAGATCCAGGAGATGAGAGGGATCTTCACTGCATGCTGAGCAAGGATCATCTGGATCAACTGGTGAGCACCTGGCAGTGCTGCAATCAATTACATCTGCACAACCATGCACACAGCTTAGAATATTTACTGATCCTCACTCCTGAACCCCTTTTACTACTCAGTTTGTGCATGTGACTTCTGTGACAGGACAGTCACATCATGAGGATAACAGCAGACATTGTGCTTCAATAGTAAACACTGATGCTGGCACACACCCTGGAAATTACAGAGCTCATTAGAGGACAACATAATGCTCCATGTATTGAACACAGCCAGGCAAGGGATGGGAAAAGGAGCTGGTGGATTCTGAAAATACATTGGGTTTTGCTTTGATCTACAACAGCCATTGAACAACTTTAGCTGCATTAGAAAAATATGTCCCTGTCCATGAGAAAACATAACATACATCCAAATTACTGCTGATCTTTTTAGTCTCCTCCCCACAACTGGCTCCACCTTTTGAAGCTGCAAACAAGGTCAGCATCTCATAACTGGAGCATTAAAGGATGGATGAAGTTCTGCTTTTCTTTGGGACCTGAGAAACTCAGTTTGTGCAGAAGGTATTTACCTTCCCAGTGACTTCCAAGGAAGGAAACTACTGCAGCAGGACAGAGATCAAGACACACTGATCTAGAAGCTTCGTATAAAACAGTATAAAATGAGCTTGGTTTTCTAGTCTACTGCCTGAGGCAAGAAAGAGAGACATAAAAAAAAAGAAAAAAGAGAAAGTATAAGGAATAATAAGACAATAAAACCTGATATAAAGGCAGATTAAGAGCCTTTCTACTGCAGGCATAGGAAGATAAAGTTTTAAAATAGAGGCTTGAACACAAAGGTGTTTTTGTGGTATTTACAGAGGTTTGGCATGGCAGAAAGCTCCTTTCTGTTGATACAGAACTGAGCTGCAGCAGATTGCTATCAATCCACGTGTACAAGCCACACAAACATCCTGGAAGGAAAACAGAATGATGCACACAGGTGCAGGTCTGGAACTTGACTACAGAGAGAAAGAAAGAGCATAATCAAATCCATTACTGCAGTGGAAATCTGGGAAGAGAGAAGATGCAGAATGTGCACAGAGAGAAGATAACACCACTGTGCACATTAAAAATATCATTAAGAAAGACCACAAAAAACCCCCAGAACCATGGTTATCCAGTCAGGATGGAATCTCAAATGGAAGCATGACTGATGCTGTTGAAAGTTTGACCAGTGTAAAAAAAAGGAAGGAAGAAGAACTAGTGTTAATATTTGGATAAGAAAAAGCAACTGGAAACATCAAAGTTTCCAATGAATTCAAGAGGCAGATGTCAGTCTGGAAGTGGTGTAGGATGCAATCACAGAGGTGAACCCTAAATTGCAAATGACTGGTGTAACTTCCTAATTCTAAAAATGTGGCCATTACTAAAGTAAGGAAAAAGAAACCTAAAAAAACCTCTAGTGATTCAGTCAGTGAGAGATTTCACTGTTTATTCAGCCAGCATTCAAGTTCTCCTGTTTGCAGACATAAGTTAATTCATCAATTACTAAATGAGTTCAGTTAGTTCACAGCGTGTAATTAATTTATTCTCCTCTGTTAACAGGCACATCCTAATGCCACTTTTTAGTATTTTGCAAATTCAATTACTAGACACAATGAGAAAAAGGGAATTTTGAAGGCAAGAAATAAAACTGCAGCAAAGACAGATGCAAAACCTATGGAGATAATGTACAACACAAATGGCATCTGGCAGCAAGGTCCTTTCCCTGCCCAGCAGGGTTGGCTGCTCTGAATTAACTTTTCTGTGGTTGGAACAGGTCTGGGAAGTTGGGTGCAGGAATGTGGCAGCTGCCAGCCCATGGTGGTGTCCCCACAGCCATTCCCCTGCAGCTAGACTGACTTCTCATTTCTCTCACCCCTTCCAGTCCTTTGCAAACAGTTCCATCAAGAGATCCTTTTTTTCATGGAACTACTCTGGATTTCTTTGTGGTTTTAACAGTGGCCAAGGAAATTCACTCAAGAGGAAATTCACTCCCCATAATTCCTACTGTAGCCACCGTGAAGGTTAAAAGGATTAAATGGTTGAAGTGATGACTGGGATAATAAAGTATGTGCTGTGTAATGCCAGCTGCACAGGCCTTGACAGAGTAAAGCTTTAGAAAAAAATAGAAGAAGAAAGTCTTTAAATATAAAACCTGACAGTCCCTTGAACATATCTGCACTCCAAAAGCCATGGGTAAAATAAGAGCTGGGAGGAGAGCTCGGGATGGGTGTTGGGAGGGAGGTTTCAGGCAGCACCTGCAGCAGTGCCAAGGTGGGAGCAACCCCAGTTAGGTCAGATCTGCCCCTCACACTCACCAGCCCTTCCAGCACAGAGGGAAGATAGCACTGGAGGCACCCTCAGCCAAGGAGGGCAACCAGCTGAACCATAATCACAGTAATGGACTGCAATTACAGCTTCATTAACAGGAAAATTAAGTTAGGTTTCAGTAACAAGCCATAAAATTTTTCTTGTGCGAGTGCAAGGCACACAGGGCTGGAGCTCTGGGAAGGCCAGTCCTGTTTCATGGGGGATGCAGCACCAGGCAGGGACACGTGGCTGTCCACAGTGTCCCCTGCCATGAGACTGGGAGTCTGCAGGCATCAGCCACGTGGCCTGTCTCAGCTCTGCCTGGATTTTGGCAGGATTTAGATGCCTAGACTCTGGAGTGATAGAACTTTCTATTTAGTAGCCACTGGGGCATCAGCATGTGCTGTACCACAGCCAAAGGTGTCCCAGCTGGTGTGAGGGAACCTGCTTCTCACCTAGACTTTTCTGTGATAAAAAAAGCAGCCTGAACACCATTAAGTGCCCTGGAAGAGCCTGAAATCCACCAAAATCCATGCCAACACCCAAGCTTTTTCCAAAACAAGGCTGCACAGAGGCTCTGGTGGTTACCAACCTTCCACTGGACACTGAAGCACCACCTGAAAAGCAGGAGAGATCCTTTCTGTGCCTGCTCAGCCTTCAGCTTCAGTCCACCCTGGAAAACTGGAGCAGCAGAGATGCAAAATACGAGGCTGAACACGTCTCTGCATCGTTTGTGTGGCTCCTGGTACCCAACAGGCTGCTCCACACCAAACCTGAGCTTCCCTGTGCTCCCTGCCAGGCACACACAAGCTCAGAGCAACTGCTGCCCAAATCCCTGTCTCATGTGTCACAAACAAGGTCCCTCTGGAGTGTCTCTCTGCAGTGCTTATTCTGATTCCAAAATTACATGACATCCCTACCCCTGCCACCCTCTCAACACCTCAGGGGTCCCCCCCAGGCTTTTCAGTCTCCTTCTGTCTCAGGAATGGGAACGGAGCTCTGCCCTGTGCTCCAGGACTTTTTTCACATCACATGTAGGAATTATTTCCTAATTCTGGCCCAGGCAGTTGAGTTCCACACCCAAGGGCAAAAGTCCAGCATGGATACAATAAACTGGGCATCTATGTGCTTTAAAAGCTCAAAACTGGATATTTCTCAAGAGGGTACATGGTGCATGTACAGGGGGGGACACAGCTAAGCATCATTTTGATCTGAAGCTTAAAATACACAACCCTTCCTGAACTACTTCTGTATTTGCACGGAAAATTTGGTGATAATCTTGATGAAAAACGCATAATTAAAAGAATTTTGAAAGTGCTTAAAAGGACAGTAACAGAGAAGATAAAACTGATTCAGACTAGAGCACAGCACTGCAGTGAGACAAGGAATTATGATGATTATGTTTGAGGTGTTGTAATTTAAGACAAACTGTAGCAGAACTGCTACAGCAGCTTGCTAATTCTATTACTAATCCTTACATCACACTTTCCAGACTCCTTATGGATTTCCCTCCTGACAGCCTCTGCTTTATCAGCATTTTTTTGGCAAAAGGAATTACAGTAACTTCTGCTACGAGGGAATAATTGTGTCAGGGGGCTGGTGAGGAATATTCCCTTGCATTTCCAGATGGGAGCAGCACTCTGCTCACTGTGCTCTCTACAACACCTCACTGGAACAACCCCCATTCTGCCCTCAGGGCCATGAAAGTTGTATTAGGTTTCCAGTTAAGGTGAGGATAATGTGTATCCTGTGTGGATGTGACAAGATAGGCTAAACCAACTAAAAGAACTGAAGTAAAAATGCATTAAATTGCACTTTAAAATACCATACAGATCTATAAAGCAATGCAGACTCAAAGGAAGAAGTCAGAAGTGTGACAGACCATAGGAATACAGATTATGAAGCTACTGAAATTCATTTAAAGCTGGATAATTAAGCCCACACCACAAATACTACTTCTTCTTCTCCTTAAATACAACAGGCCTCACTTCATGTGTCAGTATTATTAATACATTGCTTTGTATCATTGTCCATGGCTACAAAACCTCTTTCTTTAAACACCTCAGTCCTAGATATTTTCAAATGCAAAGGAATGGAGGGGAAGGCTACAATGCCCCGATCAAACTTGTATTTTTTTATTTGCTCAAAATCTATAGTTCTGTACCCTAAAAGCCAGATGCTGAGCATATCTGCTGCATCACTTCCCTGAATCCCTGCCAGCTCTATCTGCTCTCTGAAATCCCCTGTGGAGATTTCCAGCACACTGGGAGCCCTGCACAGCTCTGCCTCCGACCCTTCCTGTTGGGGACTCCTGAGCAATGGGTTTTATCTCATTAATTCAGTGTTTTTTAGGAAACTACTTTTCCCTGCCAGTTTTTAAACCCAGAGGAATTTTCTAGATGTGCAGTGACAGCGCATGAGTAATAGCTCCCTCATTAAACGACCAGGGAGTCATAAAACAAAACAAATTGTTCAACTTCCCAGTGTTTTTCCGATTTGCTTTCCCTTTCCAAGTCCTGTAGTGCTCACAAACATCCCAACTATCTAAGTGACGTCATTTCTAGTCAGAATTCTTAAAGGAAACAACATGTCCTTTGCCTGTTGCTCAATTCTCTGGTATTCTTGCAGTCATTTATTTGTGCCCCTGAGTAGTTTCAAGTAATTTTTTTGTTTTTTTTTAAAATCAAGAGCTAGTTGTGCCCATGTGAAACACGTACTTCCAAAACACACCATGAAAAGCTTGTCTGGCATGGGAGAGGAGCTGTGTTGCATTTACTCCTGCTGGGAACAGGTTCTTTATCCCATTTTGAAACATGGGAGTCACAACTATAGGCTACAATTTTTGCATTGGTTTGTGAGAATGAGACAAGATATTAGCTCCTGTGTTTCTCTTCAGGATAGAACAAGGTAATAAAATAACTCTGGGAGGTGAAAAGGCTTAAAAATATTTGCATTTAATATGTATTTTGGCAGGCTTGCAGAAGCACTAACTACTATAGTTTTCAGAACAATCCTTTAAAAGGTGCTCTTGCAATCCTCAGCTTAAGACAGCAAAGGAAGGACTGAGCAGAGTCAGTCTGAGGTGACCTGAATTCAGTGTTCTGTTTTTACTGAAAAATGTGGTTTTCTTCAGGAAAATTTCATCTCCTTTCGCCTGAACAAAATCCGGGAGCCGCAGAATGAAAACCATTTCAGACAGCCTGAACATCTCACACCACTGAGATTCTAATTCTTTTTAGATCTTTTAATGAGCAGCAGAAAGCAAAGGAATGAGATAAACTGGGAGTTCCAGACCACAGTCCCCAACACATTTGGCAGCTGTGAGGAGACCCATTACACACGCCAGGCTCATTGACCTTGCAGATTTCTCCAGCTGAAAGCTTATTCCCTTTTACAGGGAGCTTATTCCCTTTTACAGGGAACTGTACTCTCTGTATCTACATGTAAATGTTTTGATGCTGATGAATAATCAGCAGCCTGAAATACACATTTGAGTCAGGCAAAGAAGGGATGAATGTCAGGGAAAGACTACTTGAGCAAAAGGTGAGCGGGGAGCCCAGCCCAGAGCCTCAGGGATGCTCTAGAGCCTCACTGCTGATGATTTCACTACAAGTTCAGTATTCAAACACCTCTAAGGACACAGGCTGTCAGAATTTGCCTCTTTACACTGCTTTATAATTGGCAACAAAGGTGGGAACAACTTGCCAGCTTCACTTGTCACATCATCCTTACGACAGCGTGCGGAGGTACCGCTGAGGAAGGGGGATTTCGTCAGGACTGAAATACATCGCAGACACCGCGGCAGATGGCACTGGGTGAACTGAAATGGAATTGAAAAGTTCAGGGTATTTTAGAGAAGGTTCATTTGAGATGAAACGAGGTAACAGTTTAAGAAATAGAGAACAGTGAAGGGAGACAAAAACGTATCCTCGTCATCTTTCTCCTGACATACAGAGATGCTCAATGAACCGAAATGATTGTAAATATTTTGGCATTTATATCACGACCAAAACTGAATGTGACTTCCAGGATATGTGTCCTGATACCCTGGAACCTCCCCAGACATACAATCCCCCCACCCTGCATGCTCTGCAGTCCAAAGGGTGAGAAAATCTCTCTTGTCATCTTTTTAAATGCAAAGCACAGGTGAAATGGGGACCTCACAAGAATATGCCAAAGCCAGGACTGGAGAAATTCAACTTTTAGAGAGATAGTGAAAACACCCAAGGTTATTAAGACTAGTATGAAAGAGCACAAATAACCCTTTGAATCTTTAATAATTGACTTTTACAAGGAGTCCATCACCTCTCCCTAAAGTCTTTTGTACTGGCTGCTGCCAGAGATGTTACTGGAATGGGCACATCAAAGGTCTGAGACTCTGCTGATGCCCTAAGATACAGCTCACTCTGACATTCCAGGAACAAGCCTGCTAGTGAAGCAGAGTTTGGACAGCATTCCCAAAGCCATAGAGCCCATCAGGCCTGTGGACAGCTCCTCATTAAAAGAAGCAACAAGGAACAAAACCCCAACCTCTTTTCCAGGCAGTGAATGACACCAGCATGAGACTGACAACTTTCAGGATGAGGTCACCTCCGTTTCCCTTCAGAAATGAAGCTGGCAAGTACAATTAACAATAATTAAAAACTCCTTTCACAAAGGGACACTACACTTTTATTATCTCTGCTGAAGCCTCATCAAAAGCATCACAATGGGCTTGTTGATTTTTTTTTTTTAAACCAAGACAGAATAAAAGATAGAAAGAAAACTGGCAATTAAGAACAGAAACCCTATTTTCTTAGGTGCCATAGTACTTTGGCTCAAAATACATATGGTCCCCCTGCTTCCCTAAAAGAAACTCAGTATTTACTAGATAGCCACAGGAAAACATAACCAAAAATTTTACTTTACCAAAATAAGAAGCTTAATGGATAAATAAAAGTGCTTGTGACACTGAAAGTTATATGGGAAGTGTAAGCAACAAGCTGTTTCAGGACTGTTTTCAACAGCCATGAAAACTTCCTGGCACTGGATCCCAATGATTTTCTTCAGCACAGAGCTCCAGCTGCAGTAAGTTCCTTTACATCCCAGTTTACTATTAAAAAATATAATGATATGAGAGCCAAACACCATCCATGGATTCTGCTGCACATCTACAATGCAGTAACAACTTTATAAATCCTTTAAAAGGATTTATATTTTTGCTGTGCACATTAAAGATCCCACTGCTCTTTATCAGGGAAAGTATTTTGCTATCCGTGTCTCCTCCATACGCAGGCAGACCTGCCAGGTCAGATCTACCAGTAGAACTTAGGGTGCAGATTAAACCCTGGCAACTGGCTATCACCCAGAAACTTGAGTGCTTAAATCACTTCTAGAAGTGTGATTACTTTTGAAAGATTTAGTGTTACAACCCCAAAATGACCCTGCTGCTGTGCAGAAGACGCTGCACTCCTGCGCAATCCAAGCGGCATCGGGCACATGGGTTCCCCTCTTCCAGGAGCGTGGGTGGATGATTTTCCCAAGATTGAGCCAATTTTAGGACAGAAGGGTAAGCCCAGGGACTGAGAATGAGAGGGTTAAGTGGGAAGCAGGCAGAGTGGAGGCTGAGCCTTGCAGCAGGAAGCCCACCTGCCCCCGGAGCGATGCCAATGCCCGCTGGATGAGGAGCGGTGCCAGCCCACAGCCCAGAATAGCAGCAGGGCCAGAGGAAGGGAAGGAAATGTTTGGTCTTAGGCAAGAGGTCACTCCAGTCTGAACACATCAGCACTTGAAGTGTGGTTTTGCAAGGGCCTGACTCCACAAATCCCCGCTGGTACCAAGGGTCATGACAAGAGGTCAAGGACGCTGTGACATGATCTGCTCACTGTCACTACACAGACAAGTGTAAACAGGGAAGTCACATGGCATCCATCCCTAGTGTCATGCAGTGACTTCCTGAGTGCCACCCAGGCTCAGAACATCTCCTGCAACATCCCTTAGCCCACACACAGCGTCTGCAAAAATGGGAACCTTTAAGCACCTCCTTTTACCGGCACCCATCCCCTCCATCCTCCGTGACTCAGGAGGATGCCAGAGTGCATTTCCCGCTTCCTCTCCCTGCAGTGCACAGAACACAAACGGAGCTGAGTGCTGACACAGTAAGTAGATTGACTGCAGTATTTTGCTTTTTGGACCGAGTCCCAATTTCAGTCTGATCTGGTTCTCAGATAGGAGGCTGTACATTGTCACAGCGTTTGTAGGAGCGGTTGCTACACTGATTCCACGAGATAGGCGAGGCTGTGCATCTGCATATCAGAAAACCAGATCGTGCACGCTGCAGATGCATCGAATTTTCTCAGAATAATAAAGTGGAGAGACACTGAAACCAGCATGGAAATCAGTTGATGGGCTTCTTCTAAACAGACTGGTATAAATACAGGTCAAATTTGCACAGAGTGTTCAAATTTGCATCGTTATGTTTTTAAAGCCTTTTGAACAGCAAATATTTTATAACAGTTGGGACAACAAGCCTGGGCGACAGCAGATTTGGACTGGTTTGTCCTATTAGTACAACACTGACTGTGGATCATGTCACAGAAAAACTCAACTTTCAATCAACTGCTCAAATAACAGGTGAAATTTTCCCAGTGCTCAGCATCCAGAAGATGTCACCACAAGCTGGAATTAAGCACGCAGGTGCTTCCTGCTGCCTGGCACTGGAAATCATGCCTTTCAAAGGATGGTTACACACTGAAAATAGACGTGTATTAACCAGTACTTATCACTAAATATATCTGAAATACACAAGCAGCTTAAGAAGCTCCTTTCCTATATACTATAATCCTAACAGATCTCTGCACCTTTTCTTTGGCACTATTTTATTAAGTTTACTCAGGAAAGAATGCAGCCTTGCTCATCCACATGGCAAGACCATTATCTTTTAACAGCTGTACCATTCTGAGACAATTTTTGATAGGAATTCTCATGCTATGATAACACTAAGATTTGAAATACACATATTTTAGACCAAAACCTTAAAGCTTCCAGGCATCACCCGAAGGACTGGAGGAAGAAGGTCCTCAGACCCCTCACTTTGTCTTAGTTGCTCAGCATTTCTTCTGGTAAATGAACTGTAACATTTTAAGCAGACAAATTGCCTCTCACAAACGTATTGGTTCTACCAGACTGACTAAGACAGACAAATAGTGAAAACTTGTTTCTGGCAGTAAATAACAAGCTGCTTTGAACTAGTTTTCAGCCCAGAACTGCAAATTAACAAGTCCATGCACAGTCTCCATCACAAAGCACTGTAATATGTAAAAAGGGTGCTATGAATTTTAATGCAGAAGTGTGTGACGTATCTTCCAGATGGGAAGCATTAGAAAAAATGTTATTACACACACATATTTTTAATATTAGGCAAATGAGACATCTTGCATGCAGCCACGTTCTTGGGGCAGCTATCACAACTGAAATGCATGGCTGATCGTAGAGAATTAAGAAAAAAATTATTCAGACCAAACCACAAAATCACAAGGGATGGGTGATGTATTTTTTTACCACCCTCCTTGCCCTACCCCTTTGCAGCAATTTAAATGGTTTCAACATGTTAAAAAAAACCAAAACAGTTTAAAAAAAATGTATCTTGTTTCTTGAAGCTGTCTGGTTGTTTCCTACAGACACTATCTCAGCATTACGCAGCCACTACAGCCATGAACTGCTGCTTTCTGGTTTGCTGAGATCAAGTGAGTGGTTCCCCTCACTTTCCCTTGAGCAACAAACAAGAAAAACTCTGGGTAATGAAAGCATTAGAAGACAGAACCTCCAGTAATAAAATCTATTTTTATAGATAGAAACAAATTTAGGATAACATGTAGGGCCTTCAGGGAGACATTGAAACAGCCTTCACCCACCTAAAGGAGCTCTAAGGGAGCTGGAGAGGGACTTTGGACAGGGACATGGAGTGACAGGACACAGGGAATGGCTTCCCACTGGCAGAGGGCAGGGTTAGATTTGATATTAGGGACAAATTCTTCACTATAAGGGGAGTGAGGCACTGGAACAGGTTGCCCAGAGAAGATGCCCCATCCCTGAAGCATCCAAGGCCAGGCTGGATGGGGCTTGGAGCAATCTGGGATAGTGGAAGGTGTCCTTGCCCATGGCAGGGGGTTGAAACAAGAGCATCTTTGAGGTTTCCTCCAACCCAAGCTATCCTGGGATCCTATAACTTCATGTCAGTGTGGTGGTTAAAACATGAGCTGAAAGGCTCACAACTCTCAGGGGCAGAATGAAGTGAAACAAGCCAAGCTAAAAAAGTTTTATTTCTCATCAATGCACCTTTGATCTGCTGTTCACAACTTCTACTGTAGCAGCTACAACATTCTGACCCCTTATGTAACCCAAGTCTTGGAAAAGTCAGTAACCTCCACTCCTGCAGCAGCTTCCTGCACCTGCCCCTACAGGTAATAAAGGATTACACGGATCAGAACTGCTGTGTTCATGAAACTTTGTTTTTTCTGCTCAGCAAGCAGCTAGTTTATTCTTAAAATAAGAGGAGTGGCTGTGTTGGGAAGAGAAAAAAAAAAAAAAAAAGGAAAGAAAAACAACATAATGAAAAGGAAGAACACACCCATATGGAAAAAAATGGCCAAAGACAAAGCAGGCTTATTGCAAATGCTGCACAGCCCTGTCACTGACAAACCCAAACTATGAATTAGCCAGAAGGGAAACTTCAAGGTTCTTGCTCCTGTGTGCACTCAGAATCTGTCCACACTTCCACAGAGGTCTCAGGCTGCTCTTCCGATTGTTGTGGTAAGTGTTAATATCAAGCAGAACAACAAACAAACTTCTAGTTAGTCCTGCCACTGTAAGTATTTTAACTGTGTCCCTGCAGACCCACAGGTGGCAATTGGGAGCAGAGTTTTTTGGCAAGGCAGTTCAGCTCCTGCAGCTCCCAAAGCACGTGTAAACACCACCAGGATCTCTGCTTAGGTAAGGAATATAAATGTGAGGGTTTGACAGATCTACAACCCAACAGGCTTCTGTTAAACATACCCCACGTTCCTCTGGATTTTATTCTGCACAGTTACTACAGCTTTTGAACATCAGCAAGGGATTTGGGCTGTTTTAATGGTAAGAAACATCTGCTTAAGTACAGCAAATTGTTTCTGGATTTGTCTAGGATTAAAAAAATGAGTAAACACTGAGTACTGTACAAGCTGTCTTGGCAGCAGTTCCAAGCTTTATAGGAAACGTACTTTGCAACAGGTGACCATGCTCAAGATGAGGAAGATTCCACTGAAATGGTCCAAAGTCTGGAGCATGTCTGCCATAAGGAAAGGCCAGAGAACTGCGGCTGATCAGCCTGGAGAAGGCTCCAGGGAGACCTTAGAGATCCTTCCAGGGACTGAAGGGCCACCAAGAGAGCTGGAGAGAGACTTGGGACAAGAAGGAATGACTTCACACTGCCAGAAGGCAGGATTAGATTCAGTATTAGGGAGAAATTCTTTATTTTGAGGGTGGTGGGGCATCTTATCTGGCTACCAATGAAAACCTGCAGGGACTGGTGTTTTCAGAACACTGCCTATGAATTTATTCCTTAGTAAATACCTTTTTGGCAGCTAAGACAAGCCCTGTCACTTCCTGCAGTCACTCATCTTTATTTGGGCTTCAAAAGGACTTGCTCTATTACAGTAAGTATTGAGAATGGACTGTGTACAACTTAGTATGACTTAACAGGGCAGCAGAGACCTTACCTTGGACAACAGCTTGACTGCACCTGACTACAGAGAGGTCACAGCTGGGGCTGTAACTCTGCCATAGTAATTAATCAAAAACAGGTACAGATTACTCACAGTGAGCTACATCCAACCTTACAGCACTTATAGTTAAATATCCTAATAAGAACCTTGACAGGCAGAGTCTGGTAATGATTTAAAGTTACTTTACTTTCCCATCTCCTCCATTACCATTAAAGGAATTTCAAGTTTGGGAGCTGTCTTCATGCAGAGGCATTGCAGGTTTGTCATTCCAGCACATCCTTCACCTTCACACCTTTTATTAGTCAGGGAACTCCCTCCCCCCTGCAGCACTTGGGTCATTTCAGCTCCTGGGAATGCCCACTACAGGCTGCAATAAGCCATATGGATTAAAAGTTTCTGTCTGTGACTTTGTCAGAGCAAAAAAACCTGCAAATACATAATTATGGTCTGACATCTTTCTGCAGGAACAGCAGCAACATGCAACCAGCTGACCAGGGTGAGGATTATTGTTTTATGCCCAGACACAGTGAAGTTCAGGCAGAGTAAATCACATGCCAGGGGAAGCAGCAGAGGTCAGCAGGGTCTGTGTGCTGCCCTGCACACCCCACAGCCCCTGTGGCAGCTCTCCATCCCCTCTGCCTGCCTCCAGGAAGGTGGCTGTTCCCAGTCTCCCAGGTATTCTCACAAAGCCAGCCCATAACACTACTCCAACTTTTTGCTACCTCCCTCCCCATGCACTCACCCCCTCCCACCTCCTCTCTCACTTGCCAGTCTCGTTACCCACCCACTCACCCTTTCCCTTACTCACTCCTAACCCACCCATTTTCACATTCCTCATTCATCTCCCTGCTCAGTCACACAACCTGAGCCTCAAACACCTCCAGTACACTCAGGGAGAAGAACTTTGCCTCCCAAGACCCACCTGCCCATGCCTCTCTCATCAACATCCCCATGCCCTGCATCCAGCTTCCCAGAGTTTCAGGGGAGGCACCTTACTGCTCTGTGCTCCCCATGTGCATGAGGCTCCATAAAATCCACCTCCACCCACATCACTGCTGATCTTTCCTTAGAACAGAGTGAGGATGGATGGATGGATGGATGGATGGATGGATGGATGGATGGATGGATGGATGGATGGAAGGAAGGAAGGAAGGAAGGAAGGAAGGAAGGAAGGAAGGAAGGAAGGAAGGAAGGAAGGAATAAGGACTGGGCAGTGCTGGCCATGCCTCTGCCACATCCAGGTGTGCTGTGCCTCCAGCAGGAACCCAACACACCCCAACCCTGCCAAAACCCCGTTCCTGGAGGTTTCCAACCCAACCCTCTCAACCTCTGGAATATTCTGGAAAGAAAAACAGAGGTAATGCTTCAGGAACATGCAGAGGACTGGGGGAAAGGTGCTGGATCATGTCCAGAGGGCAGCTCTGAAGGGCCTGGCTCAAGCCAGCGTGGCTGTGTGCCAGCTCACACCAACCTCCCACCCCATCCTTCTCCCATGGGGTGACTGCAAATAAAACAAAGTCCACTTGTCCTTTTTATAGTCAACTGAACTATAAAAAAACTGAAGTTTTTTTGGTTTTTTTTCTTTAAGGAGGGGATATGGATCTAGCTTTCAGTGGTCAAGACAAAGGAAAACTTTTGAGACAACCCTCCCTAGGCACCCGAAGCTTCTGGTAGTGAAGAGCAAGCCCTGAGGAAGAAACAACAAACAGGCAAACCCCAAATCCCACAGAAACAAGCAAAACTATAAAAAGAACAATAGTTATGAAGAATTTGAATGGAAAGCTGGGATAGGGGGGTTGGGGAAGACTCCAGTAACTTGACTGCAACTTCCACTAATTCTGTCACTAATAGAAAACTAGTTTTTTTGGTTTCCCTGCAATGCCCTCTGCAGACTTGTCTGCACACACAGCTTCCTCACAGTTTAAATGCCTCAATGGAGTTAAAAATCACTTAAATTTTATCTCCTCCATACAAAAACATTTTCATTTCCAATTCAAATTGGCCTTTTCAGGTAATTTTCAACAATTTCTCAAATGACACCAGAACAGACCACTCTTATACTAAAATAAAATATGCATCTGAAAAATTATACTATTAGCAGTTCCATTTAAAATCTATCTTCAATCAGTAGAATTTTCCCAAATCCTGAAAAACTGAACATGCAGCACTTAAGATAAGTGATACATTTAATATTCAAGAGCACATAATACTATTCCACTCATATTTACAGGCTGTTAACACCCGAGCGAATTGCTGAAAGATGAGAACGTAGACTTGAAATCATATGAAATATTATGAAGTAAAGAAATGGAAAAAATTAGGGCACATATTAGGCAAAGAAAAATCTTGCTATTGAACTTTGTGGGAAAGATTCCAGAGGATGAAAGTGGAAGGCTCAGTTCTTAAAGCATCTCTAGCCATAAAGTGCAGGGGAGAAAAAAAAAACCCCAAACCTACAACCACCCAAACCCACGCAGCAGGAAACATGTACTGGCAAGACCATGGCCCGGATGATCTAATGCACCTTCCATCTCTAACATCTCTGATTCTGTAATTCCATAGGAGCTCTCAACACAGGGCTGGCCAACTTCTGCAGCAACTCAGTCAACTGATTGGTGTGTGATAATCACAGTGCTCAATTAAAAGAAAGCCCTTGGAGCTGAGTGTTGCAGCTACTTCCCATCAAAGCCGTGCCAGTAGGGATGTGACTGGCAGGGGCTTAGTAATGACAGGGTTGTGGGGAACTCTCCTAAACAGGCACAACAGAATTTATGTCATTAAAGAGACAATCATCATCTTCCTTGCAAAACGCCCGGGGTCAGCTTTTGACAGTGGATTTGATAACACAGAGCTCAACTGTGTCAACATTTACGTATGCAAATAACTTCGCTCCTACGTGCGAGCGAGCCTTAGAGCGGCTGGATCTATATTATACAGCATTTTTAACTATTTAACTCTTGATTTGTGCACTGAGAAAATCTTCCCTCAGGGTAAAATACCAGCTTGTTTCTCAGATCATGTGCTTTGTTTGCTATTTTCAAGTCGTTAGGTAAGCACACAGGCAGGAAGAGGACGGCGCAGAAGAACGCAAGGCATGAGCGCACCTCTGGTGCTTTAAAGGAGGTGGTGTGAGAAAAATGGATTAATGCAACTGCAGTAAGAATCAATCAGGAAAAATGAGAGAAAAATGCAGAAGAAGAGAAAAACCAGCAAAGCAGTAGAGTAGAAAGTAGAGGTATGTAGAAAGATAATCCTTCCCAACTGTGCTGTGCCTGCTGGAAGCCAACTGCCCAAACTACTGCTGCCCCAAAACCATCTGCAGAGAGAGGGGTTCAGGGGCATTTTGCCTTTTTTTTTTCCCCTCCTGGCCAATGGAAATTCTATCTTGGCTCTGATTATGACAGGACATGATTTGTGGAATAACAGACAAAGGGAAGGTTTTTGAAAAGTATGAACAGAAGAACAATTTGCAATGCTGTTTGAAAAAATGCCAGTTTGATAAATGTCATGAGCCTATCAGGCTCTATAAAGTTTATTTCTATATATTTATATAGAACAGTCAGACTGAAGGTTCAGATTGGATATTGGGAAAAAAATCTTGGCTTTGAGGGTGGGGAGGCCCTGGCACAGGTTACCCAGAGCAGCTGTGGCTGCCTCTGGATCCCTGAGGTGTCCAAGGCCAGGCTGGATGGGGCTGGAGCAATGTGGGATTTGGTGACCCTGGCCATGGAAGGAGGGCTGGAATTAGATATCTTTAAAGTTCCTCCCAGTCCAAACCATCCTTTGATTCTATGACCAGTAACCAGAAATTTTAGCAAGGGATGGACTCCTCTCTGGCACCACACAGTATTATCATAGGTACTTTTCTTTTTCTTAGGTACTTCTGCTCTGAGCAGATGTTGAAGTTAAATGCAAATACCTAAAACCCAGATGCCAAAGGAACAGAGGAAAGAGTGTTGAACAGACTGCTTGTTTTGGAGAAAAAGGTTAAATTAGCTCTTCCTTGAGCTCCACTGTGATGAACAGACAGGGAAGGTGAGGTTTCCTGTACACATTGCTGAAATTCATGCAGCTGTCACTGTAAGTGACAGTGTCACCTTCTCTTTTGCTTCTGGCCATGAATTCCTCCCACCTCCCCATCAGCATCAGCAGCACTGCAGTAATGCCATGGCATGGAGCAGCTCTAATTTCCCAAGAGAAAAGAAATGGAGAAGAAAAAAACACTTTTTCAAACTAGCTCAGCAAATTGAGCTCTTCAGTTTGGATCACTCCAAGGCCACTTGGTCATCGGGGATGGCCATGGAAAGAGCTGATCTTGAAACCACAGGTGAGACTTGCAGAGCAGGTACCCTCTGCTCACACTGAAACACCAAGGGCAAAACAACGTCCAACAACCACTGTGACCCAAAGCCATGTCTACAGAAGACAATACTGGCACCTTGAAAGAGTATTCCACTGGTTAAGAGCTCACCTGGGAGGCTGGGCATTTCTCGCAGGGCTGGGCAATTCCCCCCCTGCAGATCCCAGCTCCTGCAAAGTCCCTGAACCAGCAGGCTTCAAGCAGAGCTTGGGCTGAGGCTGCTTTCTGCCCTCCCACTGGAGCTGGGCCAGCTCACAGAGGAATTCAAAACTCACAAAGCCATAAAGAGAAAGCCCTGGAGGGCAAGTATGACTCCATGAGAAAGAGACTCCCAGGAGTAGGGGCAGAGCCCTATATTCTGGTTCCTTCTCCAGGAACTGCTCATGCCTACTGCACAGAAGATTAGATAAAATGTATACATAGCTCCCTTTATACTAAAGCTTCAAAAATACATCCTATGAGCTATGTAAACACACCTAAGAGCCAGTGACAGCTCTGCCCTAACAGGAGAACAGCATATTCCTACCTGTATTCTTGGAAATATTTTTATACTTGGTGGATAAAAGTAAATCAAAGAGCAAAGCTGAGATCTTCCCAGGTATGACTCACTTCTGCCAACCTCATGTTTTGGCAATAAAACCGCATGTACACTCTCACCTGAGCCTGTAATAACAGGTCATGTGGGGAATTTCTGTAGCCACTTGGGCTCTTAAAGGTACAATTCAGGTGCCCAAACTTAGGTGAGAAGTGAAACTGCCTGTTAGTGTCCATTTGCTGCACCAGGGAACACCTGCAGTCCCAGCAGGACATGACAGCACTGCCTAGAGGTGTCCTAGAGTTTGGCAGCAGAAATAAATCCAATTCTGGATGCACCATCCCTGGAAATGTTCCAGGACACACTGGATAGGACCTGGAGCACCCTGGTCCAGTGGAAAGTGCCCCTGCCCATGGCAGGGTGATGCACTTGGATGTTCTTTAAGGTCCCTTCCCTCCCAAACCATTCTGTGATTTTACGATGTGAGAAGGAAGCGAGGGGATGAGACTGCAGAGATCATCACACACAACTCTACCCTGAAAATGCACTGATAGAAGTGGCTTCCATTAAACCTCATGCTGTTGGAAAACATGTATTTTTATTTCCCTCAATTATCTCTTCTTTTTTAGATGTTGGTGTTACCATTCCAGCAGAATGATGGAAGACTCCTCACTCCTCTTTTCCAAGTCCAATTTTGAGCTCACCATTTCCTATGCAAACTTTAGCTGTGAACTCTGGATAGCTACAGGCCATAAAAGAGCCTGAAAATTTACAAAACAAACAACAGCCTGTGAACTTCCACATGGGAATCCCTCAGACATCAGTAAAAATCCACACTACCAAAACACTACCCAGACCTAAAACACCAAGCACATGGTACAAGACATCACACCACACACCTGTGTATCCAGTTTTGGACTGGGAAGTGTTTTCCTTACATGCAATTTATGACTTGTGTTTCAATACATACTATTTATGATGCAGGCCGTTTTTTTGTTTAATTTTTTTTAGTTTGCCTGTTTGCTTTTTTTTAAATTCACATTGACTACTGCAATGAACAATACTCTGCTTCAGAGACAGAGTGCTGTTCCAAACTCAAGATAACAACCAAAGGCATGGGAAAACATCACCTTTGCAACATATAATTTAGATTTGTTCAATAATATTAGGTGACATTTTCAAAGCTGCCACTAAAAGGAGATACTGCATGCATGACCAACTCAGCATATTCTATGATTCTGTGACTCTATGTAAAATAAAAAAATCAGGTTTCAAAATATGTTTTATCCAGTTTTTGGGTGAAAACCATCCCTGTGCACTGCATCAATAGTAAAAGCCACCTTCCCAAACCAGATGATTTTCAAGAGCAGCACTTTCCCTGTCCCACAGGTGGATTCACAGCAGTGAACTCAAGATCTAAGACTCCTTCTCCTCAAACAGGGCCTGCTTGGGATTTTTCAGTAAATCGAATTGCTCCACTGTGATCCTGAGGAAATTTGATCTGCTGCTTTAGTCCAGGTTTAACAGTTAACAATTTAGCAGCAATAAAAATCTGCAACTTCCTTTCTTTTCATCTGAAGTGATAAGAAAACAATGATTTTTTTTTTTTTCTTTTGGAAAAAAAAAATCCCTTCTGAGAACATTCTGATAAGGTTACGGTTAAATAAATGATTTTCAGGAGGCACGCAGTGAATTTACAAAAATACTTGGCAAAAAAATCTATCTTTGAATATC
The DNA here is from genome assembly GCF_027477595.1 of Haemorhous mexicanus. Taxonomy (NCBI): domain Eukaryota; kingdom Metazoa; phylum Chordata; class Aves; order Passeriformes; family Fringillidae; genus Haemorhous; species Haemorhous mexicanus. The sequence goes on from NC_082345.1 coordinate 72,640,021, forward strand.
TAATTCATATAACGTTCCCCTTTATTTGTTTAATTCAAGTAAAATATTTTCCTCCACCCTTTCCTTTTCATAGGCTTTTCACACCCACATAACAACCAAGTGACTCTTCCCTGACCCGGCCTCCCACGCCTTTGGTACAACTGCTCCCCGCTCTTGAGCTCTTCTCCCAAGATCCAAAGGAAGCACTTAAGGAAGGGAAAGGAAACCCAGTACAATGCTGAACCTTCCTTTTTCTTTTTTTTCCCCCTCATTAAACCACTGGGTTTATTTGGTGTCCTGCAGGGATGTGTGGTGCACAGAGAGCCTCCTCCGCAGCTGTTTTGGAAAAAAAGGGAAAAAATATCCCTGAGTGCTCTCTGTAAGTGCCAACACAAGTGGGTTTGGGATGGCAAGGTGTCCTGGTGTCACCATCCAGGGAAATAGCAGCAGCAGTGGATCCCTCCCTTCGTGGAGAACCTGCAATTCCTACAGCTGCTGTTTGGAGAAGACAGGTCACAGAGCAAGACCAAGTCAATAATCATTACTCTGTTTTTCCCATTTTCTAATCATCTCAGCATTCCAAACGATGCTCTGGAAATCCAAGAGCTACATTATCCCATCTCAGCATCCTCTCTAAATGGAAAACACAGTCTCAATGCTGGTAAAGCACCAAAGGGAAGTTAAATATCACTGTCCTCATTTCATGGACAACTAAAAATAAACTCCTTGCCCAAGAAGCTCCCCCCTCCAAAGAATTCCTCCCAAATACAGCGACAGAGTCGACAGCAGATTCAGGGAGCACAACTTCCAGACCTAGCTCTGTCAGCCAACTGATTCCTTCCAGCCAATAGTATGTTAATGATTTGGGGTTTTTTTGAGAAACCACTAATTGATATCTTTTTTAACTTGGCATTTTACAGAGACACTTAAAAATAACATAGTTTCTATTTTAGGCATATTTTAGGGAAAGTATCATTAGATTTAATTCCAGGGATGAACATCTGATTTTCATGTGAAATTCTTGAAGACCAGAGCCTTGTTCATTCGGTGTTACAGGGAAATTACAGCTTAGCCATGACTCTGGGATGATGTGATCCCAAAGCTGGAGCTCTGGCCCATCCCCTTTGCTCAGCACCAATATCAGCAGAGGTTTGTAGGTGAAAGGTGGGAGGGAAAAGCAGTTTCAAAATGTTTCTGTCACCCTGATCAACAAAGTTTCTCCCTCATTCACAGACTCCTAACCTGTGGCAGGGCAGCCAGTGCTTTCTGCAAAAGCTCCAGTGGAAAAAAAAAATGAAAGCACCTCTTCAAAGAGCTGCTGAAGGGCTTTCTCTCAATCCCATTTAGCAAGATACCATCTCAGCACTGAAAATAAGCACATAAACTTACCAAAGCAGTATCAGGAGAAGCATCAGAAATAAAGTTCAGGCGTTACTCAGCCGTCAGCACCTCAGCTCCTCCCTGGCACCAAGTAAATCCCACAGCAGCAGGTACCAGAACTGCCTCTGCTCTGCTGCTCACACCCGAACGCTCACAGCCGGGCTCTGAATCTGCCACCAACAAAAGAAACCACAGGAAGACTGCTTCCCTAATGCTTCAGAACTGAGTCAGTGGGTCAACAATTCCTTCGGTTTAGGAGCCAGACCAATTCCCTTAAACATCCCTTCTTTTCTTTTTTTTTTTCTTTCTGATGGAGAAGCCAACTGTCTCCTGCCAGTGGCAGCCCATCTGCTTCCAGAACAGAACCAAAGCACTCCAAACCACCACCTCGTTTTGGCACAGGCATCCATCCTGACGCAACTCCATTTTGTCTCCCACGTCTGGGAAAAGCCATGAGAAAATACTTACAATGGAAAAGGCAGCCGGGCAAACTGCTTCGCGTGCACCTTGCGCAGGCTGTGCCGGCTGGCAGCCCACGCTCCCATCTCCCGTGCCTGGGATGGAGTGGCACAAAGGAGAGCGCTTGGTGTGACCCCACGGCTGTCCCCTGGCGTGCCTGGTTCCGTGCAGGCACAGAATATCCCGGGTGTGCATTTCAGGAGCAGCGCCTGAACAAAGAGAAAGCTCCGGAGCTGCTAGCCCTCTTCCCCATCCATGACTCAAAACCGTCTGGTTGAAAATTGGTTTCGTAATAACCCTTTAGTACCACCTACTCACATCACAGAGCGATTCTTGCAGCAAATGCACAGGAAATCACCAATGACTGCCAATGGAGCTACTATTCCAAGAACCAGCTCTTTCGGTTATTCCTTCATCACTTGGAAACCGAGATGCTTTTACTTTCCCTATTGCACAGGGTGTAGGTTTTTTTAAGATGAGCCTTTAACTACGATCCTGTAAAATACTTTGTTGATAAATCACCAGCTGAAAACTTGCCCACTGTATTTAAAAAAAATAAAAACGAGAGAGAGAAAGAATTTCACAATACTCATTCCAGAAAATACAGTAACTCCTTTCTGGAAATAACTCACTGGACAAATCAAGCAGGGAGAATTAATTTTTGGAGACAGTCTGCATCCTGCAGAGCACACAAAGGCGGTGTCGTCAGCCACGTGCCTTTCTGACCACCAACAGCAGACCCCTGACTCACCCAACCACGAGATGAGTCGCTATGAATGAGTTTCCTCTTCTTCCACGCTCCCCAGGGGTGCTCTGTGCCATATCCTGAGCCTAATCCCGACTTTGATGGAAATTCCAAAACTCATCTGGGAAGGCTGTGGCCACCAGCTAACGACGTGGCCATCTGCTCCCTCCTGCTTTGAGTCACCTGTCAGCAATACAAAAGGAAATTACTCAGCAGCGAGCACGTGGAAGCCTCTGCTACAGCCTCTGGCGTACCCCTTACGGGAATGCAACATTCTGGAGCACTGGGATCACCCTGAAAGGAAAGTGTTACGTCCTGTAGCACTCCCATTCAAAAAAAAGTGAAATTTGGTTTAAAATAAGGATAAAAATGAATGCCAGGAGTGCGGGGAGAGCGCGTTCCAGCTGGGTTCTCAGTGCCAGCATCACGGAGGCTGCCATGGAAGGGGGGACAAAAATAAAAGAAGACATTTCACAAACACGAGACCTTCACTGTGCGTGACAAGAAAAATAATTAAAACAACTGAGAGAACTAATCTGTGGCTGCTTAGGAAGTTAACTCTTCGAAGGAAGTGATTAAGAGAACAAAAGCAAAGTGTTATGTTTATCAAACAAGTGAACTTAACCCATGGAGAGGGCTTACTCCTGTGAGTAAAGGTGGAGTACCGTCACAGCCCTCCCTGCAGGCATCAGTTCACACTGGGCTGGGATCTTAGTGAATATGAATTAATTATTATTTCAAAGAAGTAAGTCTTATTAGAAATACGAAGCACAGCTTTGCCAAAACACCAAATACTAGCATTAAGGCAGCCACAATGTCCTGTGCCTCTCTACAAAATCCCCTTGCTCTAATGCCTATTCAGGACAAAATTCACTAGTATTTTCCTGAGAAGATCTGATTAACCACTTACAACATTCACAAATTCAGTCCCAGCAACAGACATTTTTTGTTTCATCACGCATTACGCAGCACACAAATTCAGCCCTGTGAAACAAGGCTCCCAACTTCTCCCCAAAAAAGCAACCGACAAATACGAGACAGTTACTACAAATGCTGCTTTGAATCTCCAGGAATTTCACAAAAATTAATTAATACTAAAGATCTAATTGTCTAACCTGCTTCTGCATGCAGAAAGAGCCAGACCTGGTGCCTCTACAAGGGGGGGGAGGGAAGCGTTTCTTGTTCCTGTTTCGTACTTGACTTTTTTCCTGCGCAGGAGATGATCTAATTATCCAACGTGTCAGTATATTGCTTCACCCTTCCTCGTGTGTCTCTTTACATTAACATATTTTAACAATTCAGCTCATTAGGAAGGAGGCGAGGAACAAAATGGCAAATTATCCTTAAAAATCAATCACAAAGGCAGAAGTCTTCCCATGTTTTGTCCTGCACCTCTCTGAAACTCTATCGGAGCACACAACCAACGATGCTGAATGCAAACGGATCACAAATCTCCCAAAATCTCACATCCCCACGCTGCTCATATGGAAGTGTACCTGTTGAAGACAGGAGCCTGATGGGTGAGCTGTGCAGGGGGGTAATTTTGGGTCCTGCCCAATTAGAAGGGAAAGAAACTCCCAAATGCCAGCCCCTTATTGTTCCCAACCGTGCTGATGCTCAGCTGCAGGCACTGTGGCTTCGAGGGGGCTGGTGGATCTCATGTATAATAATTGAGGATGGGTGATGAAAGCCAGCCATCAAACCACATAAGGCTGCTACCCATTGCCTGGAAATGGATCTGAAAAACCCTAAAATCCAAATATAACATGGACAGCACCTACATTTGCATATGAAGGATGCCAGCCGAAGTTTCCGAGCCTTTTTATCAAATGCCTTTTTTACAACCATTCAACACCCAGCCCTGCCAGCAGACACGGATTTGAGAGATGATCTTGTGTTTTAAACCTTCCCCCTGATTCCTACAACAGGTTTAGCCTGAGCAGAGTCCCCATGGCACACAGTAAAACCACGGATCTCAGGAAACATTTCTTCAGCAAGTTTTGTGTATAATAGCAGTGCCTATATATAAATGTGTTTACGGCTATTCCCAAAGAAGAGCCTGTTCTGAAGCAGCTCCTTTATTATGATCGAACAGGCTGGATTCATTCCCAGTTTTAAGCCTTATATAAGGCCTTCAAGGAAACAGAAACTTATTTTGTACAAAATCATGCCAGTATAGTAGTAGGTGCAACGGAATTATTCTGTTACACATTAAGTTTTACTAATAAAAGACCTGCATTGCCGTCATAAAGTCAAATGCTGCTTCCCACTAGTACAAACAAATATTTCCTGCCAGGTACGTCCACTCTGACTAATAAATAACACAGCTTTCTGAACCGTGGGCTGCAGCATAAACCTGTTAGATTATCCCTGTGCCCTGGTAGGAGGGAGCACAGGCCAGCGTGCTTGCAGGGATGGCTTGCTCCAAAAACCCTCCAGGATGCAGCACAGGTCAGGCCATCTCACAGGTTTGGTTCCCACATCCCCATGCAGGCTTCTGGCACTGCTCCAGCAGAATCTACGCTTCCAAGGATCACTAGGGAGTCAATTCCCTCCAAATTCAAATTGTCATCAGGACCAAAAAGCTGGGTATGTGACTAGGTGTTAAAACTCAAGCTCTTGTACTCAAAATAAAAACCACTAAATTGGTAATAAGCAGCAGAAGCTTTAAAATGAAAAATACCACTGAAACCCTACAAACCAACAAAAAAACCCCACTTGACAGAAATGACAGGCTGTGATTAAAATCTTGTGGTGGTCTCCACGCTGCGTAGCTGCAGAGAAGCTGTTTGGGCACAACGCATCTATGCCTGAGGTGGGCTGGGAGGACAGACACAGGGCAGCACAGACACAGCCAGGGAGACAGAAACAGCCACTCTGGTGCCATTTAGGTGTCTACATCCAAATAAATAAATAAATCAGTCTCCACTGGATTAGCACATGCACTTTGCACAGCACTTCATTGATAGCACCAAGGCTTTTTCCCCGCGGCCACGTCCCATTTTGTGTTGCCACGCAGAGGCAGCTCAAGGACTAAACCAGATCAAAACTAAACCTCCTCTTGCTTAAGATTAAATTATTACAGGACTGACCTTGCAGATACCTTGGCCCAGCTTTTCAGAGGGGTTCACGACCCAGCACTGAGGTTTAGCACAAAGCACAACAGTTTTTAACATTCTCTTTGGGAAAGAGATGCTACTCGCCCTTCTGCATCCTCCTATTGCAAAGTCTCTTCCCTAGGAATGGGGAGACTTGTATTTTTTTTCTCCTCCTTTGCCTACAGCCTGGCACTGGCACTGATGCACATTTTGATACTACACATTTATGAGCAGAGTAGTGACCTCTCACTCCTCCTTCTGAAATATGCCCCAGCTCCCAAATCACATAAAAGGCTCCAAGCAGGATGACTGACCCTTACCCTACAGAGAAAAGGGTTTCTCAGGGCATTTGGAAGTCCATGTTTTAATTTCTTTTCTTAATTCTCTTTCTGTGTTTTATCCAAGCTGTTTAAGCAGACCCCAAGTCAGAACACCATTAAATATTGCCATACCTTTTTCTTCCCATTTCACTTGCCGGCAATTCAGAAATTCTTAACTCTTCTCATTCATTCTACAGCTGTCTGCTGTATTATTTTAGGTCTGCACTTCCAGGGTTGGCAGTTTTTTAGATTGCATTTCATGGGCCTGCACACAAGCCATGTTCACAAATCCATTCTGGAGCTGTAGAAGCTGACAGGAATGGCTGAATTGTGACTCTGGCATGGAAAGGATGACGTGAGGGGCAGGCAAGGCAGGATGGAATTGCTCTCCTGACTTACTCTGGTAGCTACAACAGATGGATCATATAATCCAATGCAAACAGCCAGCAAGTTTCTTGGTAATTAGAGAAAAGGGCACGATGACCTCTAGGTAAAAATCCTGGGAACAGCAAGCACACATAAACATCAACCTGAGCAACTTTAATTCTGTGCCAGAGCCTGAGCTGAAGATAACAGCAAAGACAAACACCCAAGACAGATTTAATTCAGGCTGTAATTTACTGCATGAACATGCCAGAATTGTGGTACAAACCTCATGCCTTTTAACACTCCTCATTGTAAGCCTATTCTTATCTTGGTGATGAATGTAGGATTTTAGAAAGTTTTTTGTTTGGTTTTTTCCCAAGCCTCTTGCAATTTTGGTGCTCTCTTCTTTATTGGGGAGGAAGCTGGAAGTACTTCAGGTTATGAGCTGGGGTGGAATATGTTCTAGTACTGATCCACAAACACAGGGCATCTCACTTGTTGCACAGATACAGACAAGCACATCACTGCTACCTCCCTCTCCCGTCCTCACCAGTAAAGGGTATCTTAATTTAAGATTTATTTTGTTTGCAAAGCTGATTCAGCTCCTCCAATAGGAAGCCACAGCAGCATGAAGAATGTTTTCTTGGTATGAAGGTACAGATCTCTTAGCATATGCTTTAAATAACAGACTAAAAAACTCCCTGTTCCTTCTTCTGATTAAGAAATCCTTAAACAGCTCAGTTCCCCAGCACTCAGAAACCCCAACAGGGTAGCAGGGGCCATGAACACTCATTTTCTGCCCCAAACACGGGAACACTTCAGAAATAATGAGCGTTTGGAGGAGGGTGGATTTTTGGGGGGATTTCCTTTATTTTGAGTGCTCCAAGCTCATACCACTAGATGGCACGTTTGAAACTCCTGGCATCTCAGTGAAATCACAAGTCTCTGCTCGGCATCACATCGTGCTTATCCCCTCCTGGGATGGAAAAGTACAGGTAAAATGATATCTCAGGAGCCAAAGAACCAGGACAGGCAGACAATGGCATGGAAAAATGTGCCTGCTTGGGAAGGCAATGTCTGCCAGCCAGCTGAGGGAGGGACTGCCAAGGAGAGCTGAGCTCTAGAACTTCCAGCTCTCATCTCAGTGTGGCCTTGGTAAATCTCTTCATGTCTTGGCTGAGTATCTGAATGCCAGAGAGAGCTGAGACAAGAGGAAAATGGCAAAGGGGGGGTGAGAGTTGAGCCTTTGGATGTACAACGCCACGCTCCACTGTGAGCTGAGCAATGCTCTGCTCTCTGCATGTCCCTGAGAGCTCAACAGACCAAAAACCATCCACAGCCTCTCCAATAGATCACTGGCACGAACTGATGGCAGGGAGACATTCAGGGTACCACCAAACAAGAGGGGAAAAAGTAGCCAACCCACAGCATCCCATGCAAGATGTGACTTTTCCAGAGATGTCAAGCACTTCCCGCCCCACAGACCTCCACAACAGATAAGCAAACACACAGCAGCCCATGACACTGAGTCACAGCCTCATGAGCAAGTCACCTCTTGTGCAGGACACGTTTTGGAGTGTGCCTAGATGTGCCCTGGTATACTGGCCTTGGCAGGGATGCCAGAGCCTGGCAGCACCACTTCCTTAAGGCTTCTGGCTCACTCTTGCTGCCAGTTCCTTAATTTAACTCAACCCACTTAGAAAGTGCATTAGCACAAGCATGTACCAACATTCCAACCAAGCAAGTAACATTCCCTCAAAGAAGAACAAGTCAGTTCAGCACCACCGTAACGATCGCGGGCGCTGGGAGCTGGTACTTGTCATGGCATTGCACCCCACATTCCCTCCGTGGGCAACTTCAATAGACAGGGATTAACAATTTACTATGTGCACTTCAACATCTGACTCAGTCTTTGGAATGGGCACTGGTGTCAATGAAAAAAAAAAAAAAACAACCAAAAACCCTGTCAATTTGAGCTGGAGAAGGAGAGAGATGTTGATAAACCCCACAAGGGCAATGGCAGAAGAGTGCTTCTTGTCTGGGTAGAAGAAAAAAATACCATCTTCTTTCTTCCAAAAAAGAAGAGCTCAGCCCCAGAACTGCAGCCAAAAAAAAAAAAAAAAAAGCTTTCCTTATGTAGGATTTAGCGCTGAAGTGCCCAAAGTGCCCTCACCATCACCAGCCTCACTGAAGGACCAAAACACACTCTTGAGGCAGCACAAGAGAGCTTTGCCATAGCACCATCCATCCTACACTCTTTGGGAATTCTGCTCTTCCCTGCTCCATCAGTTTGGCACTATTTGTGCATTTACATGCTCCTGTATACACAGTATGGACCTGCTGGGCAAATATTCCTCAAAACACACCAGAGTACACCTGTGTGTCAATGTCTGCAGGCTCTGCCAGCAAGTCTGTAAGACATCAACACGTGGCTGTAGCATCCTGCTGAAATATTCCAACAAAGCCTGTAATTTCAATGGACAAACAGCTCAAGAGGATTCAATTTCAAACATAATGATGCAAGAATCTCATCTGAATCTTTCCAGTTCCCTTTGGATGCAGCTCTGTCCCTCTAATCATCCCTCTCTCTAGTGGTGGATGATGCTGAACCTCTCACCAGTAGGAACATACCACAGTGCCTTGACTCCTTTTAAATGAAGACCACAGGTACCCCAACAGACAAATTCCTCAGTGTAACTACAAATCCCAATGCTAAACTTTGTTGGGGGAAAAAATGGTAGATCATCTATAAATGAAAATCCTTGGAATTCTGGTTCAGATTTCCCTCCTAATGAACCTCACTCAATGCACTGCATCCCAAGTGAAAGCAAGGAAAATACTTCATGAGTGGGATCATTCTCACTTCTATTTAAATACCTGCAGCACAGATGTTGGTATCTGGGTTAGTCACAGGGAACTCCTTTAAAGTCAGTGCAAAGAAATTGTCACTTGCATGACATGATTCATCTGACTTATTCCAGGCAGTTATTTGGGATGTTATCCCTCTCAGAAGGGAAGCCAGGAACGTCACAGCCCTGTCAGATGAGTTACAGTGATACCAAATTCTCAAATGCTGCTTAAAGCTACTGTAAAAAAAAGAAAAAGAAAGGGAAAAAAAAGGGAACTTTTAGATAATGATTTGTGGCATAAACTTTTATTTACTTATTTAAATGGAAAACCCTAAGTAAGAATGTTGCCCCTTAAGAGTTTTTGTTCCAAGAATTTTCATCCTCAAATTTGCAAACTAAATTTTGCAGCACTGGCCCAGAACACAGAGATGGACAAAGAACTCTGGGCAATGTGAAAGCCACCGATCCATTTCCCTCTTAAAAGAATTAATTGGAAAGCAAACACAGTAACCTAAAGAGCAGACAGTGGATTTCATCACGCAATACCCTTTTATGTTAAGAGAAGGATTTTTATGAGGAAGGAGGAATAAACTTGTAGTTAAGGGCAAGATGTTCAAAGTGCACTGCCAGCTCTAGACTGTATTTTTCATGACTGTCTCCACCTCAGTGTCACACACATTATGTTTAAAGCCTCAGATCTACATTTTTGAAGAGGACACAGTCAGGGAAGGAAGTACTGGGAGGAAGATGAGGCCATTTTTCTCTAGCACAGCATCAAGAGCTGAGCTCCCCCCTTGTATGGAAAAGCTGACTGCGAAGAGGATGGATCTCATGGACAGTCACAAGCACGTGGCTATTAATGAGCAGAGCTGAAACTCATGACATTTCTCTGGCCTCTGCAGCACGGCTGCATTTGATGTATCTTATCTGGAAACTCCCAGGCCACTCAGCCTTGTTCTCAGCGTAAGGAGAACGAGCACAAGCCTTTCCTTAACCTCGCTGACCTTGCTGCTCTCCTCCTCAGCAGACAACCAGAAGTACATAAACAGCTTTCTGAAAAACTGGAGAGAGCACAGGGATCACCTTCTGTGGAAGTCAACTGCGTGTCCCTGGGCGTCACTGGCCTGGCCCTGTGTCCTTGTGCCCTGTGCAGTCTGTTCTCCATGCCAGGACTGTCTGAGTTCCCCATGCCAGGACTGGCCTCTGAGACACCACGCTCACTGGGAACACAGCAGACAGTTCTGTCATTTCTGAGCTCACTCCTGCTGGTGCAGAATCAGAAACAAAAAAGTAATTCAGACAATCAGGTTGGAAGGAACCTTAAAGCTCACCTCATTCCAACCCCCTGCCATGGGCAGGGACACCTTCCACTATCACAGGTTGCTCCAAGCCCTATCCAACCTTACTTGGAATGCTTCCAGGGATGGGGAAAGCACAGCTTCTCTGGGCAACCTCTGCCAGGGTCTCACCAGCCTCACAGTAAAGAATTTCTTCATAATAGCTAATCTAACCCTGCCCTTTGTCAGTTTAAAGCCATTCCTCCCTTCAATACATGCCCTTGTCAGAAGTCCCTCTCCAGCTTTTCAGTTCTCTTTTTATTTATCTCCCATCTACAAAAAACAGCCCCAGTCCACTCTCACGAAAGCTCGTAACTGAATTACTGCATTATGGTAGATTAGCAGCTTCTTCTGAAAAACCTGCCTGGCTGCCAGGGAAAGCCAACATCCTCGGCCAAAGAGCATCCAACAATTAATAAACTTCATTTAGCTGCCACCAAATGATGTCACCAAGAGCAAAGTACAACAACAGAAATGACAGCCAGGCGGGACACGAGCTTTTCCCAAGTATTGTTTGGGCAACAAGCGAACAAACCCCTGATTGTTGGTGTGCCTGTGGAAGCGGGTGGCACACACACAGCTACCTACGTGTCTCCCAACACATACTGGGAGATGCTCGGGCAAATTTATCACTGGGAGAGAACATCACCTCCAACAGACTGCAAGCTGAATCATGTAAATTTGGGTAAAGAGAATCCCATTAAAGAAGCAAAATTAACGCTAAGTGTATCAGATGAAAGACTTCACTTCTAAAGCCAGCGCCTGAGTGCAAATTCAAGCTACTTCGAAGATATTCAGGTCATTCAGACAATTATTTTAAAATGGCAGAGAAAGACAGCCTGATGATCCATGTATGGAAACAGGAGCCAGAAGCTCTGAATCATTCATAACAACACTTAGCAGCTCTATCATCTGCAGATCTCAAAGCCACTCCACAAAATGGATATGAATCGCTGGCACCCAGCTGTGGCTCCTCTGCAGTATGTTGGCATCACAGGGCTGCACTGGGAGGCCTGGAGAGCACCAGGGTGCTTTCCAAACAGCAGGCAATAATTACAGCTTCTGTCCCTGTTTATCCACCTACCTACCTGCAATTCTCATTTAGCATTCCCACGGCTGACATTCCTGTGGTTGTACCCAATCTCCCTCCACAGGAACCTTTTCATTTCATTCTGTGAATTAAAAAAAAAAAATTGTGTTTTATCCCACCCCAAACAGCCACATGGATTCAGTGAATTCCTCAGCACCTGTTGTACCTTTGAGAGGTCTTTCATGCTACCCTTGTACTGATGAACAACAGAGCTGAGCCAAACACACCTTTCCCATCCCTACATCTCTGTGTTTTTCCTCACTCAGACTTTAAAGACTGAAACCTTTAGATTTCCTTTGCAAAAATCAGGAGGCTAATGCACAGAGAAATAAGTGGTGTGCTGAAATAACAGGATGACTCTCAGGATAAAATCAGGCTCCACATCACCTGAGTCCTGGCCTCCCACCTGATCCAGTCAGGGCTGCTACACCCAGTTTGAACATTTACTTGGAGGTTGCATAAGATTCCTATAAACTGTGCCCCAACACCCCTCTGTTAATGCCAAGAGCTGTCTCCCAGGGCAGAAGCACAGGTCTGAAGGGGTATTTGCCTTTTAACAGAAGAACATTTTGTTAACACTGCACTGCTATTACCCATCACTGCTTCTGTGGCTGTATCTGAAGCAGGTTCCTGCTTCCACACTGCCTTTATCCACCCCACTCCTGCTGTGTCTGTGTGCCAAATAACAGGGATATCAGCTGCTGCAAGCTCCTGTCCATGGAAAATTTGAAGTACAGCATGCTGGAACCTTAAGCAGATATCAAGCACACTGTCCTGCAGATAAAACTCCATGACAGAACACACTTCCCAGAACAAGAGATACAATTAAATGGAAAAAAAGGAAGAAAAAAGCTGCTACTAGAACCCTGTCAATTTCTGCTGGGTATGTAAAAGTCAGATGCCCAAAGTCTCTTCTGCACTGTTCATCCCTCAGTCAGTCTTCCTACACATTAGAGGCCCAACTTAAACCAACACCTAAGAATATTATTTAATAAAGCCTTTACTCTGCAGCCCATTTTTACTCACTACCACTAAAATTAATTTAGGATTAAAACCTTACATTCTCTCAGATGCTCCCTTTCAACTCTATCTGCCCTGACAACTAAGTCATAACTCAGTTTTTGATATTCCCTTTCTTTCCCCTCCCATGACGGGTTGATGGAAAGAGAAGTAAAATTCCTCTGTAGATTGAGCCAGATTTAGGAGGGACAAAGATTTTACTAAAACTGGGAAATGACAGCTTGCACAGAAAAACATGGATTAAAACATGGGATAAATGAGATTTTGATCCTGTAAATACACTTTGGGGAGTAGGGTCCTCATTTTTCTGTAAAGATTTTTCTCTCACCTTCTGGGAGTTCTCTGTACCATAGAAGCTACCTTGTAAATGTGTTTGATATACTTCTCCCAGCACTGCAAACATCATATAATGGAACTACAGGAACTTCAAAGGAAGTGGCTGCTTAGGGCAAAGCTGAAAACATTTATTGTCACCCAGACACGCTTTTATCAACTTGCTCAGGCAGAGTCATTTGTGATACACCTTCCCCAGATATGCCTTCAAAGAGAAGCGAAGCTGCTTCCCCTCAACACTAGGCTCCAGAAAAAACCATTTCCTGGTCAAGCCCAGCTCGTGCCAAGATATTCCTTGGACAAGCCCTAGTGCCAAGCAGTGCTGAGACCTGCAGCTCACTGATTTTAAGGACTGATTTTAACAAGCACAACTTCCTGCTTTTCAAAGGGGCTTATCTGAACGCCTCTTCTTCCAAATGTGCTGGATATTTCTAAGATTTGTCATGTAATTTCTTCTCTCAGTACATGCACCCACGTCCCTCCACTGGCCTCAGCCAGTACCCAGGAATTAACTCTCTCCTTAGCTCCATTAGTTACAAAAATAATGAGCCTTCTACTTCTTTCCAGGTCCAACATTTGTGTCACATTATTTTCACCTCAAATATCATTTAAATTCAGCAATAATGGTCCCCAGTCTTAACTGGGAGTACTCAGACTCTGAAGTCAGTCCACTATGTCTAATTATGAAGTCAGGAAATCCCATTTTTTAGAAGACATATGATATTTTCATAATTATTTTTATTGTCGTTCTTTCAGTTCCTAGAGGAATTTCAGAAGTAACTGTTACTAAAAATTAAGGCCTCAGTGTACAAAATCCTAATTTCACGTGGATTTCTGATATGCATAAAACACTTTGCTAGATAAGGACCTATCAGGAGATCTCCAATTCTTCCAGCAATTCCAGTGCAGTCCAGTAGGGAACAAAGCTCTGCTGAAACAGGGGACCTCACACATCCTCCTACCATTCACACTCTCCCAACTCTGCATCATCATTAAAGTAAGTTCATTATTTCTGTGTCTGATCTTTCCTTTGTCCTCTCTGCCTCCATCGCCCAAAAACACCTGCTTTTTGGAAATTAACTATTTTCTTTCCACAGCATTGACCAGTGGCCTTTATTCTCCCAGGTATTTTTTCACTACAATGACTAAATAATCACAACCAATTCTAAAATTTCATTTGCAGCAACATTACCAGGTAAATGCCAGAGAAAGCTTATCCTGCTCTGAGTAGGAGGTTGGACTGGAGACCTCATGAAGTCCCTTCCAACTTAAATTGTTCTGTGATCCCATGATGCGAGTATCATGTTATAAAAATCCATGCAGGCTTGTTCATGTTTTTTGAGTCTTGTGGAGAAAAAAATCAAAACAAAACAAAACCCTTGTCTGCTGCCAAAAGGTAGGGAATAAGGTGGCAGCAAAAAAAAAAAAAAAAAAAGAAAAATAGAAAAAAAGAAAAAAAGCCTACCAACTTTCACTTCTTGTGGTAAAGCTTCAAACTTGTCTATACTTCTCCGAAATTATTTCCCTCTTGGGATCCGAAAATTCCCTACACCCAGCTTGTTCCATTTCATAACACCATTCATGCTCACATGTCTATAAGCAAATTCACTCTGGCACAGTCGGTGATACCTTATTTATTTCCCTGTGAGTTCCTCTTTGGAAAGAGCAAGGATATGGAGCAACCAGATGGGTACAACTGAAGGAAGGTCACCAAAAGAGACAGTGTGTTCTTATTTACCATCCAGATTTGAGGGTTTGAGGGAAAATCTGACCATGTACTTCCACCCAACCACGCTGCTCTCAGTACATCATTCTATTCCCCAGAGTCTGAGTGCAGACTTTAGGTCAGCCCTAATTCTGTTTTCACCCCACTTCAGCTCAGCCTCTCCTTGAGCCTCCCCCAGCCCACGCACGTACATGTAACGTGTTATAAAGGTCACAGTGCTGCACACATGAACCAAGCTGCTTTACGTCTTCTAAAACCTTGAGAACTTAATCCTCTGAGAACCAGTCCCCTTTCACGTCTTCTTCCACAAGCAGTGACACGGATCTGGAGCTCTTGGGTTAATTTTTTCCAGCCAAACCCAGGGATTTCACTCCCAGTACAGCAAGCGCGCGTTGGCCATCGCATCCCGAACTCTCCACCAGTGCTTTGCTATGTGCTGGCTGCTCTCCATGGCAAGGAAAGGTTAAGGCTACAGAAGGTCTCTCCCAGGTTTCAACATGCAAGCACTCAAGAACGAAGATTTAGGACTTGGTGTGCAAGTGAAAAGGGAAGGATCATTAGCAGAATGTTGGGGACAAAGGTACTGCAAGAAGCATGAAATTTCACTCCGGAAAGACTGACAATAAAATGCATTTTGTGTAATCTCTTTCCTTTGCAGAGTCAGTGTAATCCAGATTATTCTGTAGTTCTAATGGGAGATCTGAGAAATATTCCAGACAAGAAACTTCCAGTTGGGTGCTGGTAGGAGCTTCAGATTTAAAAACTGTCAATAGGTTTGTCAGCCAAACCATGAAAGTCAAATGCGTAAGTAAGTACAAGATTATACAAATTCCCCATACTAAACCTCCCCTGAATGCTCTTTTTATTGTAAAAAAGGATTAGCAGCATATAAACAATTTACGTAAGGAGACTTGAATGATTTTATTGTGATGTGCTATTTAGCATTTGCAGAGGCTCCAATTATAAAACTTTTACTTAATTTCCCACCAGCCACCCAGTGAAATAGTGTGTTTTGATTTATTTAACAGCAAGAACCCTTGGTAGGAGACTGTTTTACTATATGTGGTCATGCAGCCAGCCTGATCATCACATTGCTTGTGGAGGCAAGTTCTGTACAAAAAAAGGAAATTTTGCTCACTGAAAATTAACCAATTGTTGAATCTTACCCAGCTTTGAGGAAGCTCATACAGTGACCACAGTGATACTGAAGATTTGTGTCTCCAAACAACGTGACCATGTTTGGATCACAAGGGATACTGAATAAACAGCTTAATGCTATCTCTAAAGAAACGCCGAACTTCTGGACCATGAAGCAGGAGAAAGGAACTCTGATACAATGCAGCACAGTCAACTCTCAAATATGTCTGATAACAGGAAGCTGGAGTAACCTAGTTAATGAAAAACCATCCATAACAATACTATTCTTTGCAAAGCCAGCTCCTGGCATCTTTGGGTGATTTTATTGCCTTGGCCATGGTATTTCCGAGAGGCACGGATCCAGCCTGGATCCCAGAGCAACGTGGCCCTGTTCCTCTAACGCAGCACCTGAGGGCTTGTACACAGCAGTTCCTGTCTTTGCACAAATCCTCCACAACCAGAGTCCAGAGCCAACAGGGCTGCTCAGCTCTTTGGCCACCACAGGGTCACCACCCCAAGCTCTGCACACGGATGTCACCAGCCTGACCATGCACACCAGCTCCAACAGCAGAGGACTCCTGGCATCCTGGGGTTGTTCTTGCAGTGCACCAGCTTTGGACCTTCTTTAGAGACACAACCAAGAAGCCACTTTCATCCTCAGGAGAGCGATGCCCTCCCAGGAGTGCAGGTCCCAGCACACAGACGTCCACCAGGACAAAATACGTAACCACTTGTGCCCTGGGCAAACTGCAGCCCCAAAACAACCAAAGCACTTGTGCTCATTTCCCTGAAGGCATAATACAGGTGAAATTTACACCTATTTCCATTTTTTCCATGCCCAACAACTTGCATAACACCAGCAGCAAATCTCAGGCTGCTGACAAAGGTGGACTATACAACAACATAGTGATACTCTGGAGGGTGGAAAGTCAGTAAACAAAACAAAAATAAAATGCAGATGGTATTTAGCTAAAGCAAACTGTATGGTTCACTGCATACCTAGCAGGCCAAGAAGGAAGGGAAATTCCTTCTCAGGGTTTATGTGAACAATGAGTTTCCCTGAAAACTCCAGGAGGCCGTTCCCAGCTCCTCCACTGGCACCATTACTAGGAAAAGCAAATGCTGGAAAGGTTGTTTCAGTTCATTACTGACCTCAGCTGAAGTCTGAGGACCAGTGAACTTCAGTGTGGATCAATGTGACCTCTTGCTTCAGAGTATTATTGTTGTTACAGTGTGTACAGCACAGAGTGTTGCTTTTGAAAGAAAATACAGCTGTGGATGTGCCATCAAGCTCAAATCCACGTTCCAGCAGTCACATAAGTCTGACCAAACCCTGTTCCACAGGCTGCTGCTCAGTCCCATGCTTAGGATACAGCCAAATTCTCCCCCATTTTAAGCCAAAGAATGAGAACAACCTAATGAGTGACTGCAGGTAAGCAGCAACCCAGATATTCCACATAAAAATCAGCGAGAACGGCAGGCACCCTTATCAAGATTGTGCATAAAATCCACATTGGACAACTGGGCATGGAAATACAAATGAATGGGCCTCTAAAAATCTTCATTAAAATATGCTTAAAAATCCATCAGGATACTCTTCAAAGCTTCTCAAAGCAGTGAGATGGCACCAATGCATCTAAAGGCTTTTTTCAAAAGAACAGTGGCTCCTCTGCTGCATTGTTTCTATCGCAAGAATATGTAAGAAATGGTTGAAATGTGAAAAACAGGAAAAGTCTCCCCCAATTCAGACCCAACCGCAAACCACTTCGTAAGATCATGGAATTCTACAAGTGAAGAGACAAATGAACAAACATGCACACCAATAAAACTGCACAAGAAGAAACATGCCAGCTTCTATTCATTTCCATTTGCTCCTTTCTGCAGATTAGGAAAAAAAAGGGCTACAGCAGTGAAGTGTTGGTGGAGCTGGACGTAAATTCTGGAAGTTTTGTTAGAGAATGCAAAATCATTTTCAACATGGCTTCAGTTCAAGGCAGGGATGTGAATGGAAAAAGTTACAAAAGCATTTCAGAACCTCAAAATAAGGAAGACTGGAATAAACATGAAGTCATCTATGGATAATGCTCTTCAAATATGAATTCCTACGCTCCTATTTTTTGGTAATACTTTGATGTGTGCTGTGGTTCAGCAGAGGGTTGAAAGAAAGGACATAAATAGGCAGGTTCTACAGCTGCCATGTAGGTGCAAACTGATTGCAAAGTTTTGGTCCTAAAAACCACTTCAAAACATTGGCACTAATTGTAAGTTCCCATCTCTTGTTTTCATAGGGGCTTAGAATCAGTGAAGAATTTCTGAACCTGTGAACACGTTCATGTATTATCCTCATTTTACTGACAACAGGGACACCAAGTCCACCCCAGGAATGACTCAGCAAGCCAGGGAGCAAAAAAAACTCTGCTCCCCTCATGTCCATTTTTCAGCAAAAACGAGAACAACCATTCCTCCCTTAAAAACTTGGAAATGGGCGGCAAAACTACAAATATTTTAAAAACAATTCACTGATCTACTACTTTAAATCCCAGATTAAACAGAGCAAGAAGAGACAGCATCACCTTGCTTATCTACTGTACACTGAATTTCTACTTAGTCAGCTTCTTACACCCAGTAAATGTATGTTAGCACTTTCACAGCTTTTGAGCAAAGAGGCTGAAATCCAAATTTCAAAGAGCTGAGCTATTTTTTAAGTTTGGAGAAATACACATTAAAAAGAATTTAAAAAAAACCCACGCAGTTAATCATTGAATACAACTGCCATGCCAGCACAACTATTTTTGAGAATTCTGTCATCCTGGGTTGGTCACTGAAGGTGTCAGGTTGGGCAGGGACTTCAAGATCACCTAGTTCCACCCCCCAACCATGAATTACTGCACAATTTTAATTTAAATAAAATCTTATTTAGCTGATGGTAATGACTACCCCTCATGTAAACTCTTCTTGCTCTTCAACAAACCTAATTTTAGGCTCTAATCAGCTTGCAACTCAACAGAAGCAATCAGAGTACTGGCATGAGCTGCTACAGGAATGGAGTTTAACCATTAATTTTAACTCATCGTGTCTTGTTTGTCAAACCTTTAGGGTCACTCGGAAGAATTCCTGACTGTAACAATTCTTGGTTCTTACGGATTATGTTGGGATAACAACAGTAAAGAATTAATTCCATTTTCTTCACATAAGGAAATAAAAGCAGAATCATTAAGGCTGGAAAAGCCCTCTAAGATCACTGAGTCAACCATTAACCTATCACTGCCAGGTCCACCGCTACACCATGTCCCTAAGCACCACTTCTACCAAGAGGGAATATTAATCCAAATTTTCCAGATAGGAAACTGCAACACGGAAGAATGCAATCACATGCCCAAGATCACAGGCAGAGAACTCTAATTTTAACCTTTAACTTCAGGATTCTGATGTACATTTTCCCTGCTCAATACAGTTGACTGCTGTTCTTCCGAGTCCTTGCACTGACAAACACAGAGTTCATCAAGCACTTCAGAAAATCTACATTTGCAGAGACAATACTGACCTGTACTGCAGCCATGAAAATTAATGCAAACGTCAGAAGCCACACTTCTACATATCATTAAGCACTTGACAATATTCTTTAAAACCAGGGCACATAACTAGAGGGTCCTTCTTTCTTTAGACTTGTCATCTTGCCATCTCCCATGCAGCCACCACTTCCCCTTGCACACAGACACACACTCACAGAGTCATCACGTTTGTTGGTGCAACACAAGCCAGAAGAACCAAGACCTTCCAGGATTAACGCTCTGGGAAATATTTCATGTGAAGAACACAGAAATACACCCAGTGAGATTTCTGGAACAGCTCCAGAAGGGTCTATCTAAGGTAGTGCTACCAAAATCTAAAGGATTTCCGTTTGTCCTTCCTTCCTTCCTTCTCTCACGCAAAAAACCTTGCGAAGGCGTTAAGGAGCACGAAATTACCCAGTGATATTTAAGAGGCTTTTTTGCTTCAGCCACCAGCCAAACCAAACTTTTCTTTGGTCGTTAACATACCTCTGGTCTCATAACTCTAACAACCTGCACTGGCAGCCAGGGACCAGGAACACTTCCCTGTGCCTTGGGAAGAGCGATCCTCTCGGAACTCAAACGCTGCCAGTCCTGCGCTTTCAGTCCAAAGAGAATGAACAAAAAAGTATCAGGAAGTTCTACACTTCTGAAGCGACTTTCTAAAAATATCCTACCCCGCCAGAGCAAACAGCAACAAGAACTTGCTCATCAGTTTACAGTAATGTACTTTCCCTAGCACGAAAGTGCTGGCAACACCAACAGCACACAGAGATGTTCATCGTGGTAGACGTGGATGATTAAAACAAAAACCTATTACAGACTGAATTTTGGCTGCTGATGTCTGCTGGAAGCTGCTTTGCAACCTCCAGTAAAGACAGCTGGGATTTCCACCTGTAAAACATGGGTTCTGAATCTAAACTCCCCCCTTTTCTTTACTCAAAAAAACCATAAAAGTTACTGGAAAAGGAGGCAGCTCTAAGCACATATTTAAAGTAGTTAAAATAACAGATAATCATAAAGATATAAATAGCTTTTCTGGCAAAATTAAAGCACTATTAAAAGGAAAGAGACACATGAAGAATTACCTCTGCTCTTGCTGACAGACACGTAGTCAGAACAAGACAGGCTGCACGCTTGGAGCCGTTAATAAAAAGAGGAGCAAGCGAATGAGCAGCTTTCGGGTGAATCCAAATAGTTTTTGTTTCTGTGCTGCAGTTTCACCACTCCCACAGGGTCATTTCTACATTCGCTTTATAACGAAAGCAAAGTGCAGGTCAGAGTAAGAAAGGGAGGAGACCAAAAAACTCTGCCTTATCAGTCAAAGTTTGTCTCATTCTTGCTGTCTTCTTTTCACAGGAGGGGAAAACAGGGCTGGTGTGACCAAAGGGGATTTAGAGGGGGTGCTCTGCTTATGCTTAATAAACCAGAAGCTGGGCTCATCTGCATTTTACATGATCTGATTGGTAAAAGCAGGAAGTAAAACCTTTCAAGTGTATGATTTATGGAAAGATTATCACATGGCCAAAAAGCACAGAAAAAAAGGACCAAATTCAGCTTTCACTTGCACCAATGAGGGTCTGTTCTAATTTCGTTGCCTTTGGCAGATTTATAATGTTCAAAACAAGATAAAATACTTGGTTTTCGTGAGGACATAAAGCCATTTTAAAATCAAAATTTAGCCTCTGCTTTTCAAACACAATCATTGGTTCAGGTCTGCTCAGTCAAGAATTTCTGCACTGCACAAGAACCACATGAACTATTTGGAAGGTATTTTCAAATATATTTCTGACATCTCTACCACTCTGCATCCAAATAATCCAGCTACTCACTGCTGTGCTACACACTCTTGTACACTTGCACACCCCTATTTAAAATGGATTTCTAAGTATTAAAACAAAGGGCAGCCCACAAGTGCACTGGAAATTCTCTCCTGCATTTCACAAAGGAAGTTAAAGTGTTCATTCACTTTATTATTTGGGGAACAAAATGTGAGGATGATTTTATGATGTAACATCCAGCAAGGTATGGAAATTTTTGCCCAAACAACAGTAAGAAAAAGTAATGGTCTGGCTTTTTGCTCTGTTGCCAGCAATTAAGTCTACATTTCTACGATGAGCTGGTAAATTATACAAGCTACAAACCCTTTTTTCTCCTCTATCTCACACATGGATTTCTACACTAGAAGGGGAAAATGCAAGAGGTGAAAGCATATAGGAATGTTTACCAGAATGCCACTTGAGTGCTGAGGAAAAATAGAGAGTAACAAAGGGCTAGGAACTGAAAGCAAACATTGTGAGACAGTGAAACAGAGCTTTCCCAGCTGAGGCATTTTTTTCAGTGATGCCCTCACAGCTCTGCTGTCCCCTGAGCAGCTCAGTCAGATGGCAAAAGGTTAAAAGCACTGAGGAAAACCTGAATCATCTGACCCAAAAATGGAAAAGAGGAGAGAGAAAAAATACACTGTGGTACGAGCTCAGTTTTAATGTGATGCCCTCTTTTAAATAGTGAAGGACTCTCCTCCCTTTTGACAAACACTTGGTGAAAAATACAGACTTTACGTGTGCAGACAACAAAACCATAATGGCAATTCATTTTCTTATGGGTCAGAAACCTCAATTCTATTTCACACAATGCAGCAACAGAACATGAATCAACTGGGTGAATTTTATACGTGGGGTTTGTGATACTGTCTGGTGTTCCAGAACAATGTGATTTTATTATTTTATGTGTTTAAAAATGACACACAGATTCAATGAAGACAAATTTCTCTGTACTGTCTGAGGAGACATGGCACATGCCTCACATAAAGAGCTGAGCAATAATGTATGTGGTTGAAAATACAACTGGTACTCCCTAAAGTGGTTTTTCTCAGTCTTTAAACACCAGATCCTCAAGCATTTTCCTGTACATCAAAACAGCCAGATCTGTCTTTAGCATGTGGGGCAGCAACCCCAAGAAAGATTCCAAACAAGATAAAAAGTTTTCTTTTTTTTTCAAGTAACTGTTTATCATACTGTCCAGGAAGTGGTGCAAAATCCTGAATAAAAGTGAGTTCTGATTAGAAATCTGTCTTCTCTGGAATCACTCCAGCATCCCTAACCATCTGCAGGGAATAGGATAAAGCACTCATGTACACAAAACACCTTCTGGAAGACTCTGCACCCATACAACAGTGACTAGACTATGGTATGGATCAGGACTGGGTTTATCTTACTCAGCTACAGGTGCCAAAAAATTACAGGCTTACTTCAAACTACCTCCTCGAGCAGCTGTCAGAGAGAGGCAACTGACAATGGTGAATCTTGTTAAATTCCTTAGAAATAAAAATTTACATGAACATCAGAGAGAGAAACAGCTTTGCAGGTCAGCATGACAGGGAAGCAGGCTTCTGAATTCCCTCAGGCAAAAGATACTTTCTCCAACTGGAACACAGAGTTTCCCAAAATGAAATCTTAGCACAAAAAAATCTCAAACCTGTTGCTGTCAGCTTCTTGCTAATTAACTCAGAAATTACTGGCAGATTGGAGATGAAGGAAGGTAATGGAGTCACAAACTCACATAGATGGAACAAGTCAGGAACAAGATAGAAAAGGAGTAAAAAAAGTACAGAACACTTTTAAAAACACCTTTTTTTGTGTTTCACAAAACTTTGCCAGAATTAAACTAGAGGGGAAAAAAAAAAAAAAAGTGACAAGATTGCTGCTGGAATCCTGAATTCCACTCTTCTACAATCATCATCTTACAAATCAAAACTCTTTAGGAAAGATAATGAAGATCTGAATGATCTAAACCAAATAAATTTCAAAAACATGACCTTTTTCATTGAGAGTGAAGACAACTGAGTGCTGGTTTGAGTTATAAAGAATTAAAACTACAAGAGATTGTGCATATCATGTATCTGATGCTGCCAACCCATCTCTGTACCACAAGTAAGTAATGGCAGAAATCTTTCAACTGCTACATTTGAATTCCATCACTCACTTCCTCTGGGTCCCCACCAAAAAAACTGGGGAAAAAAAGCAAATTTCAATAATTCCTTTTAGTTTGATTACACACAGGAACAGGGAAAGTAAATGCATGCCTGTCTACCAGTTCATTCAACACAGGAGGGATTAGTCACTTTTCTGAGCACAATATTAGGATGTTTGTTGACTGTGGCCAGTCAAAGAGCGACGACTGAGAACGGAGCCATCAAATTCACTTCCCGGTCAAAAAGTCACAATCCAAAGAGAGATTTCTCAGAGGGAGGGTTAAACACAGGAACAGAAGAGAAGAAACTGAGACTTGGAAGGTTCCTGTAGCTCGAGGTTTAATGGTCATGTAGTTCCTTCCGAGGAAAGGGAGGGTTCCTGCATGACACAGGCAGCAAACCATGCAGGACTCACATCCTGGCGAAGGGTGGCAGCTCCAGACACTTGACCTGGGAGGACAGCTTTATGCACAGGAATGTTGGCATCAGGAATGGAAAGCATGGGGAAAGCCATTTATTTCCAGGAAGGCATGAGGAGAATATTGCTCTTGCTGTGAGAGTGGTGTCTGGAAGCCCAACACGCCTCCCAAGGGATGAGTTGAGTAGGGTTTTGGCACAGTTCTTTTCAGTCCCAGGGACAATGGCCATCCTTGTGTTGTGGGGCTGCCAGGAGGAAGGCACAGCTGAGCAGCATCACCCAGGATGAGCACACTCACGTTAACACCTCTCAGACCCTGGCTGACTCCCAGGGGAACAATGAACTAAAGGGAACCTGTGTGCACCCCCCGTGCTGCAGGAGGATTCCTGGCCCTTCCTGTGCTCCCAGAAAAACTGAACTGCTGCACATCCTCATCACCTCTGTCCACCCTGTCCCCCCTGAACTCAAGAGGACACTGCAAACTACATCAGTTCAGAAGCCATTCCTGTGCACAGTATTAATACTGGTCTAATTTACACATCCATTCCAGCATCTTAAACGAATCTGAGGACAGCTTTGACTCATTTAGCAAAATCTGACTCACTTTTGGGCATGGAAAAAACTATTTTGCAGACTTACTCCTGCAGGCTCTGAAGGCCTGAATCTCAGTTTAGTTTTATTTAACAACAGCCATATTATGAGACCTCAACTTCCCTGTGCACCTTGAGCACTGGAGCAGAGCACAGGGAGAAAACCAAGCACAAAGGGAGTTTTAAAAGAGTCACCTTTTGCTAAGGCAGGAGCTCATGGCACACACAGTTTTTTGGGGAAGAAGATAAATACATTTTTTAAAAAAGGGGCATGTTTCATTTCGGAAGAGATACTTTTCACACAGAAAGCCAGACTAAGAAGCAAGTCAATATTAGATGTTTGCTTAGCCAGCTTAGCCTCTGGATAAAAAGGCCACACTTTCCTATTATGAAAGTTTTGTAAGATTAAACTTCCTTTGATTTCTGAGGAACTACTTATCTCTTGTGTACCTGGATGGGATCGTGTGAAGTTACACTCTGTACACAAGAACCACTAAACTTATTCAAACTAATTACACAATAGGAGAGTTTTCCTATTTATTTTTTTACTGGTGCTCTCAGTTATCATCTGAGGTTTCCTCCAATGGGATTTACAAACTCAGCTTTCACACAGTGACTTTGCAAATACTGGAGCTCCAAAAGCCAACAACAAACCCCAAACATATAAAGTATTTTGTACTTCCAAATATATCCTTCCCTGGTGGATGGCACTCCATTTAAGAGTGGCTCAGCAAAATTATCCAGATGATTATTTATGCCTGTGTAAACATCAGATCCATTCTAAGGAATACTACAAGGCCACAACAGTATGAGCTGCTTCTGAGAGTCCATGTCACACTCATGTTTACTCTGAAAGCAGCAACAATTTAAGCAAAGACTGATTTCACTTGACATTATTTTTTTAGGAACTGCTAATTTGTGATTCATTGTATACTCAGAGCCTCAAAATGCTTCATAATCTAAAGAACCTTCCAAGGAGGCAAATTCATTTATTGAAGAGATCTAAGAGGGAAAATATACTCATGATCAGCCTGATCAGTCTCAAGTGCTGGATGCATGGTTCTGCTGTGCCAGTGGGTTTGAGGGGTTTTACATCAGATGCTGAGGAAGCCAGCATCATTCAGCCTTCAGCCTTGGAATGCAAGCTGGCTTCCTCCCAGCAATTCCATGACCCAAAGGCCAGAGTCACAAAGAATCACAGAATCCCAGAATAATGAGGTTGGAAGAGACCTCTGAGATCATCAAGTCCAACCTGTGCCCTAACACCTCAACCAGACTATAGCACCAAATGCCATGTCCAGTCTTTTTTTAAACACACCCAGAGATGGTGATTCCACCACCTCCCTGGGAAGAGCATTCCATTACTTTATTATTCTTCAGTGAAAAACTTCTTCCTAATATCCAACCTATCCCTTCCCTAGCTTGAGGCTGTGTCCTCTGGTTCTGTCAGTGCTGCCCGGTGGGAGAGACCAACCCCACCTGTCTGCAACCTCCCTTCAGGGAGTTGTAGAGAGCAATAAGGGCACCTCTGAGCCTCCTCTTCTCCAGGCTAAACAGCCCCAGCTCCTTCAAACCTTCCTCAACTCCTCCCAGGACTCCTGATGGAGCAGCAGGCACGGCTGTGCAGATGAAGAACAGCTACATGCTGCCCTCCAGACCCAAAGGCTTCTGCTGCTCCTCCAGGCTGTGCTTCCCCACTGACTGTCCCTGCTCTGTCCTACCAAAAGAGGTGGGAGGGAGATCCAGGTCCTGCATGGTTTTAATTTCCCCCAGGTAAGCCACTCAAAGAAAAAACTGTGCAGCAATTTGATCAGAAAGAGTTGCTGTGCAAGAGTTGTGGATGGGGACTGTGAGGTTGCTGCCAGCCAACTCACCTACCCCAACAGTGTCATGCATCAGGCAATCCTCACACCAGCTGAGGAGCATTATTCCAAAAGGATTTTCTTCCATAGAAACATCTCCTCTCCTCTCTCCTCACAAAATCATCTCTAGTAATTATTAAAATTAGTGAGCCATCTCTGGAAGTCACAAGCTGCAGACTAAAACCAGAGCCAGCCAAAAACCTCCCAAATACAACAGTTCTGCACTGCAAAGCACCAATTGCGTGGAAATGTGCTGATTTAACCAAAAAGCTCTATAAAAGGCAACAAGATTGGCCAGCAGGCCAGTCTGTCCAGCTTCCTGCCAGGCTGCCTGCCAGCCTCAGGGTGGGTACTCCCAGCTCCCTAATTCAAAAAAAAAAAAAAAAAATCAGCTATGAGAAGGCTTGCAAAGGATGGGGATTTTGCTTCCTGTAGCTCTCTGATTAAAATAAATGTTGCACAGGTGTGTGTGTGTGTCAGGAAGGCAGGGACAGCTCTGCTATACACAGCAAGAATGGCTTCTCAACAACAGAGAAATTTAAGAAAAATTGTATTTTGAAAGACAGATGCCATTGGTAACAACACAGGAGGGAGAGGATGAGACATGCCTGCATAAATCTGTGAGTGGGAAGACAATGGCAAAGAAATCCAAACAGCAAGACGATAAATCAGAGGTGGGGAATCCCTGTCTTATCCCTTCTGCAGCGTGCATGCAGCTATTGTATTTAATTAAAATAAATTACAGTTTGCTTGTGTACAGCCTGCAGGGCTTTTAACACCCCTGAACGGAAGCCCAGGGATGAGCAGCCACCCTTCAGGAGCTCACTCTCCGTGTCTCCAGACGTGGGATGCAGATGCTCTGTCACAGCACAGCCCCAGCAAGGCTGAGGGATCGAGGCAGAACAAAAAGCCCAAACAGTTCTTCCTTTACACCATCCACTTCCTCAGCCCAGTCCCTGGGATCCTTGCCAGGATGCTGGTAATGTTTTAAATGGAGCAGGCAGAGCTGCCCAGCAGCATGGCAGCTGCTTCTGAGCAGGGATGTTTCACTGGAGAGGGGCTTCTTCTAACAGCAGTGATTTAACACTCCACAAACTAAATTTCTGCAAAACTTGGCTGAGCAGGATCAGTGCACTTTCCTAGGTAACCACTGCATCCACACCCTCTAACTCCTGCTTGAATTCACACCATGTATTTGCAACAGCAGCACCTGAGGACGAGAACGTCTCCCTGCACTGAGGTTCACACCCTCTGTGCCCCAGTTTGGCACAGGAACATCAGTCCTGCACTTCTGAGGACCAGGAGGTGAGGAGGTGCACAGGTGCTGAAGCGTTGTGCCACACACCTGAGGGTGCTGCAGAGAACAGTGATGCCCTGGCAGTGCTTTTGGGGGGTACAAACTGAGTTTGCAGCATCACCCAGGTCAGCCACCCACCCACAGAGCTCCAGGCTCTGGCTGATTTCTGTGCAAGATCAGCCTGTGAAGGTCTGTTACACCTGGAGCTTGGAAACTCTAAGCTGCTGAATACAATGAAGAAGGAAACACCTCTTGACAGATCATGTCCCTAAGAGAATTAGAGACACAATGTACCCAACAGGACTCTGGATTTGGAGCTGCTCAGGGGATGCTCAGACAGCAGAAAGGAGCAGTTAAATCTGACTTGAGCAGCTGCAGAGTATCAGCCGATCCACAGCATTCAGGAAAAAAAAGAAATGTCTATTTATTCTTGTCCTTAGGAAGGCCTAAGTGAGGAGGAAATGGATTTTAAGTAAGCTTAGAGAAGCCCATGATAATACTAATTCAAGATTTTGAAGTGCTTTACCAACAGCAAGTAAAACACACAGATCTCTGACAGTAGAAATGAAGCAGGAAAATGGAAAGCAGCTTGTCCAAGCTTATGCAACAGATGAGAAGCACAAACAACACACAGATCTCCAGGCTCCATCTCTGTGTCCTACCATTCTTTCATTTTAAAAACCTAAATCCATTTTGCACTCCAGCAAAGTTTTCCACATAGATTTAAGTGTTAATTCTGGGCTGGTTAGACTTTTCTTTTTCCTGATGTGGTATCTCATCCATTATCTCCTCCTCTGTACATGTACAATAGAAAAGGAATTAGTATTTCAGAGCCAAGAAAACAGGAAAAAAGAAGAAAGTCCTAAATTTTTATCTAAAGCAAATATTCTTTTCATATGGGCACATTGAACACAGATTTGAAGCAGTACTCCATACTATGAAGAGAGAAAACATTGCTTGGAAACTATGAAAATTGAAATTGCTAAGATGCTACTAAATACATATATTTATGATGCTTCTATTTCCTGCACTAATATCATGTATAATGCATTTTATGTATTATCTGTTCAGATGCAGATACACCTCACTGCAGGCAGACATGAGGCAATTATCCAAAACACTGACAAACCATCCTGTAGCCCCATGAAGTGCAGTGAGTAACACAGATCACTCCAGCACACAGCTCATGTGGCACAAGGACTGCTCCAGCAAAAGACACATGAAAGGTTCTCAGTGTCCATGCTGGTGCCAGTCTTCTCTGTGGAGCCACCTCACCACAGAGACAAGGCACAAAAAGGACATCTAAGAACTCATTTTAGCAAGCTCCTCTTTTTTTTTTGCAGAGCACACATTAAACTCGCAGGTACTTTCACATCTGACATAAATTAAAAGCTCTCTTTTAAAACCAACCGGTGTTTTTATGTTTCTAAGTCATCTAGAAGACAGCACTGTCAAATGGAGAGTTTCTCTTTGAATACCCCCTGCCTGTGTGAATGGCTACTCCCCTCACTGACCCCTTCAGGGTTTGTCTCCTTTCATGCCATCCACACCCATGGACCTTCTCAGAAGAAAAGGGACTCCTAAAGAGGAAAATGGCTTTCTGCTGTCTGCTACTTTCTTTTCAAATCCTCCTTCTCATTCAGAGTAAAGGGGAACCTGCTCTAAGATACCTACTTGCACAGAGATGAGGCAGGAGTGAGCTCACCCTGAGGTCAGATATTGGGCTTTTACTGATGAAGAGCTAAAATATCAATAGTTACTGTTGTTCCTGAGATCTGAAACAGCCCTGGTGCCCTCACTTCACAGGTACAAGTGACAATGACAAAGCCACTTGGTGGAAGGTACATGAGTTAGCAGAATGCTTCCTCAGCCAGTGAAGAGCTTCTGATCATCTGGTCCCTTTTAAGACCAGCCTCACACAACCCATCAACAATTTAAACAGGGCTAGGACAGAAAATACTTCTACCAACCCTAAATATGTCTGTGTGCATGGTACAAGTGGTTTTTTTTTTTCTGTAAAACATCAACTGGAATCAATACAATGCCATGACACAGCATACTCTTGCCAAGAGCCTACAGGGAAGATGGAATTCTGGAGTCAATCTTTTAAATGCAGAAGTTGTTCTCTATTGTGACTGTAACAAAAGTTATTTTGGATAACTTTAAAGGACATCACTGAAAACACGAAGGTTTATGCCTAGCAGTAAAAGCACCTGATGAAAATGCACAGTCAAAAAGGAATTATCTCTGGCAGGTGAGGCCTGTAGGAATACAAGTCTTCCTTTCCCAAAACAAATGTAAAAGACTTAATCTAATTTTATACATTAATCTGCTCAAAACTCTGGGGAAGCTGCAAAGCTTTGCTTCCTTTGCTGAGGCAGGAAAGAGAACCAAGAACCCCAGATCACAAAGCCTGATTATTTTAAGGAAATGTGTATGTGAGTAATCAACACCAGAACTTACTGCTATCCTCAGCACGCAACCTAAAGGATGATTCAAGTATCATAACAAGGCTTGGATTTGAAAGGACTTTAAAGATCATCTTGTTCTAACCCCCTCCCATGGGCAGGGAAACTATTCCAGGTTTCTCCAAGCCCCATCCAGCCTGGCCTTGGACATTTCCAGGGATGACAGACACAACTTCTCTGGGCAACAACCACAGAGGCTGCAACCATATATGATGTTCAACTTGGAAAACATCACAGAAAGAAACCAGCAGTAATTCACAGAAACACACACTTCAGGACAAGAGATACCATCTCTCCTTGAATCCCTCTCTAACCTGCTGGTTATTTCCTGAACTCCAGATATCCAGAATTTTGACCAAAACCACACGTCCTTTTTATTTACACACGTGATGTTCTAGATGACCAACTTAATACAGAAAACTCCTCACCTACTCTTAGCTGAATTATCTCCTTGCCTGCTCCCAGTAAGCAATAACCAATTTAAACAGTGTTTTTTCAAGGTGTCAGAAAGCCCCAAGGGGTTACATAATGCATGACTACCCCATGGTAGGGATTGAGAGAACAGGTATCACGACTTAACCACCCTCACATATCCTGCCAATTTATTAAATCAACCTCTACCCCAAGGACTGCACCACCACCACCCCAGGCGCAAATGGAAGAGGAAATTAAGTCTTGGGTGATTTCATTGGTATTTTTATATGAATTTTGAGACAGACCTTTTTTAAAATTAGAAGTTCCACCACACCATGACAAGTCTCTTATTCTGTATCTGGCTCAGCATTTCTCAATGCAATTTAGTACCTCTAACAGAAAACTCACTGTAAATTAGCAAGAAATGAACAGGGAACATTGGACAACTGCAGTTCACCAGAACAAATGCTGGCAACTTCATTATCACTTCCAGCACTGACCACATGTATTGCAGGGAAAAAGCTGACCTGGTTAAGGACTTTTCCATTTCTATCTATGATCTCTCAGGGAATGTGCTAAGGAAACGACTGTCCTACTGAATCGTTTCAAGAATTTAACAGCCAAGATGATTTATTACCATAAAACAGGTCTTGGAAACAAACATATTTGAGGAGACTCAATAGCTATTAAATCATTGTGGAAAACATGATGCTGAAGGAATTGCAGATGCCTGACACATGCTCTACTGATTTTTTTTTCTTTTTGTTTTTAAATATTGAGTGTCTATAAAAAGCAACTCTGCAGAATTACTTAAAAACTTTTCTGACAGAAAAAAAAAATTAAAAAATAAAGATATAGGTATAAACTAAAATGGCAACCATAAAAGTACAAAACAGTTTTAACTAAAACACCCCACAAAAGCTGATGGAAAAACTGGAGTCACCAATAATTTCAAAACCTGTGCATTAAAAATAACACTTCTCGCTTAGTAAACAAGCTGAGACGCATTTTGTAGAGTTATAGATATTTTAGAGTTGAGTCAATACATAGAAAACCTCACATCATCTTATAATGAGTCCACTTGTTAGCTGGTGTGAAACCAGATTCAGTAAAAGCACCTTGGGTTTTGTTATTACAACTGCAGGGTAGATGTTGTTATCATACAGAACAGGCTCTTGTTCAAGACAGTTGGAAGCAGCTCTCTTTAAAATGGGCCACTGAAGACTACAAGTGAATCACAAAGATGGTCTGTAAGGCTTGCTATGCAAAATACCACTGAAGAACACGCTGCCCTTTTGACCAAAATGGAAAAACTCTTGTGCTAAACCTTCCAGTAGACCAGGCTGCTCCAAGCCCCATCAAATCATGAGCTCTTACAGTACCCAAGTGAACGTTTTAAATGTATTCCAAAATACTCAGCCAAAATACAGCAGCCTCAAAGTAAGGTCCCAAGCTTTTCTTACACCAGCTGGTATTATGGACAATACTACCAACTTTTGGAGGCCAAAATCCCTTTCCAGCCCTTCTTGCCTTCAAACCTCTCCTCTGCACATCCCTGGATCACCACAGCTACAACAGTAATAAAGACACAACCCAGCCTTGACCTCCTTTGTGCCTTGACACAGTGATGACAAAGGCAGAGAAAAGATCCACCTTGTGCCCCTCACATTGAGCCACGTGGCTCAAAAACAGGAGACCCAGACAGTTCTACAAACTGCACTCACAAATCAAGAAATGAGGAAAACTAATGGCCTTTATAATTAAATGGATGTCTTATAGAAAAGCTGACCAACAGACTTACAAAATAGGAAAATGATCTAATTTTGCGTCGTCCTGGTTCACTTGCGCAACTCGGCCACCGTTTCTTTTTCTGCAACACAACAAAGAAAACAAATTCTGTTAAAAAAAATAAAGTATTTGCTTGAACTGACGTTTCTCATTACATTGTTAAGTAATGCTTCAAGCTTACTGCTTGCTTTCAACACTGGAAAATATTTCCATCCTTCTTGACTGTTTCTCTGACTTTGATTGCCAGAGTATTCCTGAAACTGCTCTATCAAGATGAACCTTGGAGACTGCTTGGTGATTTGAGCATAACACTGACAAACTAGAAATAAATTCCAAAACCTACTGCAGAGTTTACCAAAGAAACCCCTTGCAGTCACAGATAAAGTGAATAAACATTTTTTTAAAGGATTTTATTGCTCAAAGATATCTTTGTGGTGTCTTCTGATATCTGTCAGTGTTTTTTGTTGGCCTCTAGCACCTAATTCAGAGAGGTGATGACTTGTTGCTCTTGGTTTGGGGTCATACCTGCTACCCCTGTGTTCCAGGCACCCTAAGACACTTCAGTGGAAGTTGAATATTGAAAGGGTTGTTCCTTATGTCCTGCTTTGTGCTTTGGATTCAAATCTATAGAAACAGAAAAATTATATCCATACCTTACTGGGAACTGCAGCAAAAGAAGAGCAAGCAACCAGAAAAACAAACAGAAAAATCTAAGTAGAGTTATGAGAGTATTGTCCTGAAAAAGAATGCTCCGATGCTACATTCTCTATTTAACCACACATAATTAGTAAACTTCCAGCAGAAGCAGCAAAAAAGAAT
The DNA here is from genome assembly GCF_027477595.1 of Haemorhous mexicanus. NCBI lineage: Eukaryota > Metazoa > Chordata > Aves > Passeriformes > Fringillidae > Haemorhous > Haemorhous mexicanus. The sequence goes on from NC_082345.1 coordinate 72,673,040, forward strand.
TCCTCATTCCCTTACTAGGCTAAGTAGCGACCTGCAAGAACTACTCAAACCTCCACGAAGAAGAACTGGATTGCTCCAGATGATGGAATAACTAAATAACTGGGGACAGAGTGGAAAACAAAGCCCCGAACATCTCAACGCTCAAGGTCAGTGCAGTTCTTGTTCTGCTGAAAATGGTAATTTGCAAGGGAAAAAAAATATTTGCCAAAAAAAAAATTAAAAAAAAATAAAAATAAAAAAAGAGAAAGAGATGGAAAGAGGAGGACACCAGTCAGAAAGAATCCTGACTCTGGCTACAGTTTGCTGCCAGGAAGGGATAACAAAGCAACAAGTAATTGCCAGCGTGGCTTTGTCAAACTGCTTCCCTTCCCTTTCCAAGAAGTCAGAAAACCCCAGGATACAGAAATAATTCAGTGATCACCAGGATCACCTGAGCATGGCTGCTTTTATGCCATGTCATGGTCTCAAAACAATAAATGATCATGGATTTGGAGAATAAAACTTAATGTTTCTCAAGTGATCACCAAGTCTTAGCACATGGCATCCAACTTTCAGCACCAGCAGCACCCCAACACAGGCCAAAAGAAGCTGAGTATCTCATTAATTCATCAGGTAACTGTGCACAGTCAGTGTGTTCTTAATCCTAAATTCTAAAATGTCAATATGAAATAAATACATGTATCATTAAGGGGTATGATCATCAACTCATTTAAAAGGGGCACAGTCAAACTTGAAGCTATTTAATTTAGCAGAACAATAGAGCTTTACAGAACTTGTTTTTCACTAATGACCTGGACACTATTTTGTTATTTCTGCCTCTAAAATGCACAGCCAATACTTGCGTTTTTTTTTTTTTAAAAAAGGCATTTCTTTCTTAAAACGTTGTTGTGCAGGAAAAAAAAAACCATTAAAAAAAATTAAACTCAGAGTACAATCAAATATACAAAGGAAAACCACACAAGTACAGATTTCATCATACTCCTCCAGATTTTAAATAGATCAACATATTTTGGAGATGGGTGTGATTTTATGCGAGCTGTGCCCCTTTAAAATTGGCAACTTCATTTAATTCAGTGCTGCCTTATTCCAAGTTCCAAACTCCAGTTGAAAATAGATCTCACAATGGAATCCTACAGCTGAATATACTCTGGGAGAAAATTAATACTTTAATTTATTCCAAATTAATTTGCATGACAGTATATCATTAGTATATACAAAAAAAAAAGTATTATACCAACAGAGGAAAAATTCTGTGCAAACAGTGAAAGAAACTCGCATCCCACCAGTGAGATGAGCTTGAAACTTGAAGCAACAAAGCTGTTTTATTTCTTTGAGAAACAAACACATTAAAAAATACCAAAAAGAGCTGTTAATAGTCTAGATTGTCATTTTAAAAAAATACTGTATGACCTTAAAAAAACCCACGAAGCAAATGTGATTTTATTGCATGTCTGTTATCTCCTAAATAGCTGAAAAGAGCCACACAGACAATCAAATGCAGACTAAAAATAACTCATGAAAGCCAACTCACCTACAAAGCAAGTTTTCCTACCTCACTGATTAACCAGTTGAAGAGGAAAGAAAACACACACTCACTTTGTAACTCCATCAACCTTGTTGTCCTGGAAACAACTCTTCTACAAGAGAAGTAGTTAACTGCCAAAACATCTTCTGCTACTACTTTTTGAGTTTTTTCTTCCCCTACTTCCCTCTCTGCAGTGCTCTCAATGTTTGATAAGCAGCCAGCACCAAACCTAACCCATCAAATGGCAAAGAGATTGGATCTGCTGCTCTAAAAAGGACATGCATCATTCCATTGGAGTATGCAGCAAGTAGGGAACACCAGGTTTGCACAAAGGCTATGGAACAGACTGCATCACTTTGTTGCTGTTGTTGTTAAAATATCCTATTAACTGAACCTTTCATTTTAGGAAATGGCCTCAAGTTGTGCCAGGGGAGGTTAACACTACACATTAGAAAGAATTTTTTCATGGGAAGAGTGGTCAAACCCTGGAACAGGCTGCCCAAAGCAGTGGTGGAGGCATTAGCCCTGTGTTAAAAAAAAAAAAAAAAGGATATAGCAATTGAGGACACTGTGTGGTGGTGAACACAATGGTGCTGATAGGCTGGTGGTTGGATTTAAGTGACCTTAAAGGTTTTTTCCAACCCAAAGAACTCCATGATTCCATATAAACCAGCAAACCTACAAGGTGAACTCATCCTTCCTTACTCACGTGCCCAAGCACCTGGGGTCAAAGTCCTTTCTCTCCCACTCTGTGGGAGTGCAACAAGGTCATAAACCACAAAAAAATTATTTTCTTTAGGTTTTATGGTTAGTCTGTGTTTAGAAGGGAACAGTGCTTTCAAACCCAGGTCTTGGCAATTTCTGCCACATTGCTGGCCACAAATTCAAAAAACGCTTCCGTGTCCCAGTACTGGAAACATTTGTGCCCTTCCTTTCTTGGTTTAGAATCCTTTTTTGAAACAGGTCTGTGCTTTTACTAGATGAGAAAATTTAATTTTAACCTCTGTATGAAATAAAAACTGGGTTTTGAGACCAGATTTATCTAGGAAACAGCAGGTTTGTTTCAGACCACAACTTTTCTCTCCTCATCTCTCTACACATTGCTCTTTTTGCTATGCAGGATGTGTGGGTCAGATACATCAATTTGGCTTTACCTAAATTGTCCAATCCACTGTAACAAATATACTTACTTAAACAGTTATAAATTCCTTATTTCTAAACTACCAGTGTTTTAAAAAAATTGGCATCCAAGCCTCTCAGTCAGCCTGCCCACACACACTGCCCACACCTGCTTCTCCAGTAAAATGCCAGAGTCTGCACTGGTCTCAGATGGGAAAAATCACAATTCACTGTTTTCAAAATAACCTGTTAATTACCAAAATTATTCTCACAGCAAGTCCAAAGGGATTTTGGTTCCTTCAGAAGATCCATGATTAAACACAGTTACACTCAGCAGTTCTATTCAGTGTGGTATCTCTGATTTATTATCTTCACTCTGCTAAGGAGACCTGCGTTTTCCCTCGACTTCCTCCAATTTCCAATGTATTCACAAGGGTTTTTTCATGTTCCTTAGCAATGCTGGTTATTCATCTTTCTGTACCTTAGACTTTCATATAAACCCTATCTAATTGTTACCCAAAGAAGCTGTGGCTGCCCCAGCCCCAGAAGTGTCCATGGCCAGGTTGGATGGGGCTTGCAGCAACCTGGGATAGTGGAAGGTGTCCCTGCCCATGGAAGGGGGTGGATCAAGAGGGTCTTTAAGGTCTTTTCCAACCCAAACCATTCTGTGCTTCTAATGTGCTTTTACATTGATTTTTAATTGTATCCTTGTATCTGCTTTTCCAATGACATCTTTAATATATCAATGTGACTCACAGCTTTGTTTTCCCTTTTCTCTTCTCATTTTATTCTAGACATTGTAAACCTTCAAGTGTCTCTGTATCCTCTGTATTTCTTTTAAGCATCTTCTGGAGAGATCACAGAATCATAAATGGATTGGGTTGGAAGGGACCTCCAAGATTCTCTAGTTCTTACCCCTGCAATGGGGAGGGACACTTTCCACTAGACCAGGACCTTCCCCTAGACCAGGTCATATGTTTAGCTGGCAAAATTAGCTGAAATCCCAATTAATCAGGATCTGGAGTCGATACCAATAAACAACTACCCCTAAGAGGTCCAGAATCTCAACCTCACAGTCTTGAGCTGCCTCTGCAAAACGCCACAGTTAAGGATTAAAATTTCTCAACTCCTCCACTACAGACCCAGCTGCTTCAGCAGCATTTTACTGCACAGGCTCAATAAACATTCCATGTGTCATCAAGCAGGCAGTGAACAGCCACAGAAGTCTGTCTTAACACGTCAAAGATCCAGGGATTTTCAGCATCCCATCCCTCGTACCATGCACGAGAAGATTCAACAGCAGAGACAGAGAGGAGGAAGGTATTTGGAAACTTGGTACATAGGAGCAAATTTAGGATTATGAAAATTGTGGTGCCTTACAGTAGCAGCACTGTTACACACATTACAAACACTGAATTTTGTCAAACTATTTCCAGTAAATGCATTTTTTTCCCCACCTCAGCACTAGAAATTCCCAATGCATAGTATAAATCGTTATGTTCTGCACTTTCCAGCTCAAACGAGGACCAGGTTTTACCAGCCAGCTTTTAGGATTGTTTAGACCCTTCCTCTCTGGTACAGAAGCACACTGATCTCAGGCTGGAAAAACATATCTTATACTGATTTTTTCCTTCTTATTTCAGGCAAAAATTCCAAACCATAGCACAGCTTTTGCCTTCTGCTGCTACTGAATACCAGTTGCTGCAGAAGTAAACCAGAAAAAGGCTGAAGTTATTTTAAAACAGCTTCTTTTCTCTACTTAAGAGTTTAGTTTTCAGCAGTTGACTATGTTATGGGTGGGAAATTACTGCCCAAAGTGATGCAAACACCAATACCCCTTAGTAGGGCAGTGGCAACAAGTGAATGAAAAAAACTTGCAGGGTAATGTAAAAATATAGTATGGAGAGTTGAACAGCATTATTATAACTGAGGAGAAAAACCCATAGAGCAAACAAAACAAAACACCTCTGATGATTCTTTTTAGTCTCAGGCAGTATTGCTACAAAATACCTAATCAAGGTGACACAAAGAACTTCTAAACCATTTATTAATTACTCGAGGCTATTTTTCATTTTACTGCTTCACTGCAATTTCCATTAGCATGGGGAATTGTACTACTTTTTTTCCAAAGAGATATTTCCAGTGAAGTCAGCGTGGATTCAACAAGACCAGGACCATCATAGAAATAGAAATCAGAAAACAGTATTTTCATAAGAAACCACTCAGATTTATTGGATTAACAGGCACTTACAAGTGACTCACGCTGACACAGCCTATAGTAATCCAATCTGTTTGAGATAAGAATAAATTCAAAGGAAACCTTAAATTTAGAAAAATCACCTCGGTGGCTGCACACATAGTTGGCTTTATTACACAAAATCACATTAAGTGTTCTCTCCAAATGGGAGGACAAATAAATTAAAAGCTAAATTCTAGCAATTTTTTTTTCCATGAGTGCAGCATGTCCTTAACAGCAGTAGCTGCCACACCGAGCATAATTAGAGAGGGCTAAGAGAGCCCTGTGTGGAAGTGCCTTGTGGAACACAGCAGTTTTCCTGTCCTCCTATCCCACAGGAATAGGCTGTGCTAAAGGAGTGGGAAGAAGAAGAGCAGCCATCAAGCCACCTCACTTTGTCTCAGGAGAATTAAGGCAGATTGTTAAATCTACAGTGGCAAGCACCATTTCTCCTGCATGTGCATTGGTTTTCCTTTCTGTCTGGGATTTCTTGGGGAACTCTGACTTATCTCTAGGGGATGTCACTAAATCCTAACAAACACTGAGGTGTTCTGGCTCAGCACACTGAAGCATCAGTGCTTTCCTGGAACCCTGAAGGATGCATTCACAGCCCTCACACCTCCTTTAAAACATGGCAGCAAGCAGGGAGCTGGGATGGAGCTTATTTCTATAAATACTCCTCCACAGCAATAAAAGAATTTTTACCTCTTGATACTGCCATGAATAGCAGCAGTCTGAAAAAATGTGTATTATTAAATATTACAGAGTCATTGAATGGCTTGGGTTGGAAAGGACTTTCAAGAATACCTAGTTCAGACTGCCTGCAATGGACAAGGACACCTTCCACTACCCCAGGCTGCTCCAAGCCCTGTCCAACCTGGCCTTGGGCTCTTCCAGGGACGAAGCAGCCACAGCTTCTTTAGGAAACCTGTGCCAGGGTCTCAGCACCCTCAGAGGGAAGAATTTCTTCCTAAAATTCCATCTAAACTTGCCTTTTTTTCATATAAAATGAAAAAAGCCAATACAAGAAAAGGTGACAGCGGCCAGAGCAAGGGGTCGTGCACTGAGCTCTGGAATTTTATCTTTATCACCAATTACTGTAAGATATAATTAAATACCACCTGCATGAAGGATATTTGAAAACCACAGGAGAGTTGAAAGCCATGTATGCTCTGCCATCCATAAAGCAAAGACACTTCCCTGTATGCAAGAATGTAAATCACTGAGCACACAGATGAAAACTCATCTGTAAGAACCAGCTGCACACTACTGAGGCCAACAAAATCTTATCAAATGCAGACTTCAAGGCTGAAGTGACTAATTTAGAGAACTGCTGTGCTGCTCTCACCTGCAGGACCCAGTTAAGTTAGATCAAGGACAACAGCACATACCAACTACCATCATGAGCAGAAGGCTTTAATTTTTTATGTACACTTTCCTTCAGGCACACACACCCACTCTCAGCAAATTCCCATTAATGGCCATTCTAGAATCCTGAAAAGCAGCATGTTATAGCCTTGGGCTAACTAAATTACAGTGAGCTATGCTGAAGCTGCAATCACAGTGAAAACCTGCTGTATGACTTTTACCACAATAAAGATACTCCCTCAGAGAGTCTCTTCACAGTGTAATGCTTTCAAAAAAACCTCACCATAGCCTGCACCTCCTGTGAATTTGGTCATGACAGCCTGGGGCCCTGCCCAAGGACACTCAGAAAAAAGATCAAAAATTAACCAGTAGTCAAAAAACATTGATTATACCCAAGATTTTTAATGTGCTTCAAGCAGGGATGTGGATCTTGGCTTGAAGGAGTGCAGAACAGATGAGAACTCAAATGGCAAAGTGCAAGGGGACAAGGCACAATTTGTTCTGAGTGAAAGACAAGGTTAAAAATCTCATTTTCTGTCACAATGAATTGGGTTTTCAAAGTGAGACCTCCTTGCCCTCATGCTTTTTTCAGATTTGATTTCTGGAGAAGTTCTAGCCTTTACATTACAGTAAAATGCTGTAAAATTTTCAAATAGCTAGATTTTGTGCTAACCCTAATTCATAATCATTCTGGCCTTGCAACCGTGGTGTGAAATTCACTGAGCTAGACAGCTGGGAAGGGGGGGGTGTGAAGAGTGGGGGTGGTGTTGTGGTTTTTTATTATTATTGCACTTCTGGTGTTCAACCCTTCTACTCCATAGAAAATCCATATTCAGAAGTCTGGGAGCATGAAGTTGCTTTTACCTACAAGGATTTGGTCAGGCTCTAAAAGCATCTGCACCTTCTTTTCAATGAATGAATCTCTCTTCAAATTTACTTTGCTGACCAAAATATGTGTTTCTAGCCTGTAGTCCTGACTTATGGAAAAAGTGGTGATGCTCAGAAAATTGTTTTGTCCATGTAATGCTCTCCAAAATAATTTTCATCCCTTGAAAACCCTCTAAAGGACACCTACTGAGAAAGGCTTTCCAATGAAACCTGAAGAAAACTGCCTGAGCTCACAGGGCTGGTACAAAACTAAACCTTAAATGAAGTTCTAGGAAAGAACCACCAGCTTTTCATGTAAACTTGTGGTGAGTTTTCACTGAAGCCCTCAACCCTGCCAACCCATGGCTAAATGTCATACTTCATTTCCTATCCTACATCAGCCATAACAGGAAGACGGTTTTGCTCTGTCATTTTCAGACCTCATTAAAACCCAGCACTAAGCATAATTCTGGATAGTGGAACTTGGCTGTGGACTGGAAAAAAATAAAAAATCCCCAACATTTAGATAATCTAAGAAATTCAGCATTTTTTTTTTTCCTACTGAAATGGGCCTTGGGCACAGCTCTTCCCCAAAGACATGGTTTTGTTTTTTCACAACTCTTGATACATGCTGGACCAACACCATGAGGTGTGCAAATTTAAACAGAATTACTTAGGTTGGAAAACCCCTCTAAGATCACAGAGTCCAACCATTTACCCAGCAGTGCCATGGCCATCATTAAACCACATCCCCAGGTGCCACATCTTTTAAATCCCTCCAGGGACAGCAACTTCACCACGGCCATGAGCAGCCTGTGACAGAGCCTGACAACCCCAATGACGAAGAAATTTTTATTAAAATCCAAACTGAGCCTCTCCTGGTGCAACTTGAGGCCACTTCCTCCCACCCTATCACCAGGAAAAGACAAGCACAACCTACCTACAGCTGGCTTTGTAACACAAGAACATCAGAAAGTCAAACTTTCACTCAATTTCTTACACAACTATCAGTCAACTTTGAATTATTCCCCCCCATCAAAAATCTTCTATTTTTAACAACTCTTTAAAGGCCACTTAAGGCACACCAAGAACTATGAAAAGCAACACTGGGCTGTGTCATGGATCATCTCCCAAGGCACCATGCTCCAAAGCACACAACATCCCTGTGTTTCTGCCTCTGTAATACTGTCTTTGGGCAGCTACAAGCTGTCTCAGTGAGGAAACATTATCTTGTGCATGTCCTATTAAAAAAGATTAATCTGTTCAACACCTGATGATTCACTCACCCACATGTTAGAAGTCCACACAAAAATGACTCATTCTGTCCGTAAGAATATTCACCTGGGATACCCAAGTCCTCTCATCTTTTCCAGAGCTGGTAACTGCTTTTTCTTGCAAAGGATGGTGGCTTCCCCATGAGAGCAGTGGGTGACATGAAGGAGAAACAGACATGGAACTGGGCCCTGGAAATTTTATAAACCATCTACTCTAGGGGTCTCAGTCATTGGTTCCTGTGTCTGGATTGAAGGCACTGGAGATGGCAGTTCATGTTCAGACTCAGGTGTTTATTATTTCTTATCAGTAAAACAGTCTCACTACTGGGAGTTCAGCAGCTTTTCATTAGAGGACACAAAATGGCCAACAATCTCTTGATACAAGGTCTTTTAAGACTGAACTATCCAATTAAGAACTGACACCTGGATTATTTTCCCTTTTAACCCAATAACTGATCTCACAGAGCCCACAATGGGGACTTTTCTGCCCAATTACAAAATGCCACCCAAACCATGGAGAAGAAGGAAGAAGAAGCATGAAGAAGAAACTCAGGATGACAACCTGTGCCCTCCATCTTGCTTCCATCCACAACACACTAAAAATCCCAAACCCTCAATTTCTCACCCAGTGACACACCTACCCTACTCTGTATAATCTATTTCACACTTTTGTGGATTCCAGTCCATCTTGAAGTCTGGGAAACTTTTTCCCTGAATGAGGGTCAAAGTCAGTGCTCTCCTGGGGGTCAGGGCACCCCAGAGCAGACAGAGAAATATTCCCAGTGCCCTGGGTTTCCACAATCTACATAATAAAAATAAAAACACTTGAGAGTTAAGTTTGTGGATAACTGAAGAACTGGCAGAGGAAACAGTAAACACTCTACAGGGAGACAGCGATTGAAGGCAACAACTGATTTTAATCCTAACAATTGATTTTAATCCTAACAAATCAATGTTACCCAGATGTGAAGGAGTTCAAGCTACTCCTCCATGACCTGGACACTTTCTCCTGGAAAAGGGCTCGGGAGCAGCCGTACTGAATCACCCTGGCAGGGACAGCCAGTGCAGGGCAAATCCACATGGAGGGCTTGGCTGATGACATCAGATTTGTTGTGCTCATGCAACAAATCAAGCTGAGTTCTAGGCTAGAACTTCATGTCCAGTTCTGATACCCACGCTGAGGAGACGCCAAGGGATTGGCAAGAGTTCAGGGAAGAGTTTAGAAAACAGTGGGTCTGGCTGGGATACAGACTCTGTGACGCCAGGCCAAACGTCTCCTGCATCAGGGAGATGAGTCCCTGACCTTGTTTTCATAGGTACTTGGTGAATATGTCAAGTAACAAACAGCTCTTCAATGCTGGGAGAGAAAGGCACAGCAAGATATTACAGCTGGAAGAGAAACAAGCTTGAATTGGAAGTAATTTCTTGCTTTTTTAGCAACAGCAGTGCTAAATATTTAGCATTCATTGGTGTTTTAGGATGGCAGAGCTTCTAACAGCACATCACGATGCACTTCTGAGGAAAAGTTCTTACCTTCTTTCACAGAGAACCACACAGGCTTGATACAGAGACATGAATCTAAAAATTCCATGGAATCACAGAATAATTTGGGATGTAAGGGATCCTGAAGACCACCCAATTCCAACCCTCTGCCACGGGCAGGAATACCTTCCACTATCCCAGGTTGCTCCAAGCCCCATCCAATATGGTTTAGAAAAATTCCAGGGGTGAGGCAGCCACAGTTTCTCTGGGCAACCTGTACCAGGGCCCCCCTATCCTCACAGCCAAGAATTTCTGCCTAATAACCAATCTAAACCTACTCTCCTTCAGCTTTAATCATCCCCTTGTCCTAACACTAATTGCCTTTTACTAAGAAATAAAAACCCTGAAGCTAGTAATGAAGTTAATTTTCATGTTTAATTTTATTGTTACTGCTATGTAATGCCTACTGCTTTATGCTGTCTCAAGATCAACTGTGCTCCCTTGCCTTAAAGAAGAATTTTAGAGATTGTTTTCCTCCTTGGTAAACTTATCTGCAAAAACACAGGCATGGAAAATACCTGATTTGTTATTTTTCTTGCACCTCATTACCTCAGGAAGTAACATGAAAAATAGAGAGAGAGGAAAAAAAAAAAAAAAAAGAAAATGTGTTACCTTAATTTGGGGCAAAGTAAATGGTAACTCTGATTGTGCATTATTAGAATATGATGAGAATTTATGCAAGAGGACACTGGTTTAGCCAGAAAAGCACTTAACAGAAGTGACTAAAGATATGCTTGCATGACACAGCTCTCTCTTTCCAGCCCTTCTATCATCCAAACACATTTTACTGCCACCCCTTCTGCAACTCCTGAACCTGAATTTTTGACTGAAGTTTAGACAGTCCTTGGAGGCACCAAAGTGCGCAGCACAGCCAGTTCAGTAATCCAGGAAAAGATAAGACTTTCAGATGTACTTGTTCTACCAACACCTTGCACTCCACAAGGAGAGAAGAACAAAGAGAACAAACTGGCCAACACCACAAATGAGCCCTGAGAAATGAAAAACACAAAAAGAAATAATCTAATGAAGAAGATAATTTCCTGATACAGGAAATAAAGTATATAGATTCTGACCTCCTGCTTATTTCTAATTCTGTAAGTCAAAAAAATAAAATTAAACCAAGTAAGGCATAACTGACTCATTTTTAATTCTGAGTCATCCCAAATCAGTGGATTCCTGTGTCAGACTATCTGTGCCCTCAAGAAGGTAATGGAATAGGGCAATTTCTAATCCACTTAAGAATCAGGAAATTCACACAGCAGGTATGAACACTAACAAACCACTATTTTCACTTTATACTGAAAAAAAAAAAAAATTCAATCAAGCCCTCTCTGTGGAATATAACAAGAGTTCTGAAGAGAGTGGATAAGATAAGCCACGCTGTTTTACACAAAAAAAGTAGGGCAAGTCCTTTCCTGGCTCGTCCCACTGGAATTACAGACCTTGAACTTGGAGAAAACAAATAAAAAACCTCTTGACAGCAGTAAGAGATCAGGGCAACCTCCTTCACACTGCCCTGTGCTGAGGGCTGCACACACAAACCACATCCTGAACAGCACCAGCTCTGCTCCTGATGCCACGAGGCAGCAGCTCCTCACCTTCCACTGCATCCCAATTTAATATTCTGCAAAAGCAAACACACTGGGTTTATGTAATAACTGCCAGTGTGTCACTCACTCCATAGGATTTGGAGCTTTAACTCCTTAAGGATGCAATCCTAGAAAAATTCATGCATTCCAGGAGCCTGGAATACTCGTATTTCTGGGGAATTTATCACAGAAGTATTTAGCACAGTGGTTTTAAATCTTCTAATTTTACGAGGAGATTTGAACTGCTCAGCATTTTTCTGAAAATTCTTGTTCCCAGAATTTCCAAGTTACATAAGAATCTCATATGCCAATAATGAAACATTTTCTAGTCTCCAAGGTAGCACAGAAACGCCAGAAATTTGTCTGACATTCCTCCCCCTTCCAAAAAAACCCCAGCAGGCACGTAAAAAGAACTCAAAGTGTTATTTATAAAGTCTCATTAATTATCAGTTATTGAAATACTAGTAGCCCAATTGTTCCTGAATACTTGGTGAGGAATGTTGATAATTTCCATGCATTCCTGTCAGGTCTTCTTTATCCAGGGAAAAAAAGAGAAGAAATTAAAAAAAAAAAGGAGAAGAAAGGAGGAGAAGAAAGGAAGGAGAAGAAAGAAAGGAGGAGAAGAAAGAAAGGAGGAGAAGAAAGAAAGGAGGAGAAGAAAGAAAGGAGGAGAAGAAAGAAAGGAGGAGAAGAAAGAAAGGAGGAGAAGAAAGAAAGGAGGAGAAGAAAGAAAGGAGGAGAAGAAAGAAAGGAGGAGAAGAAAGAAAGGAGGAGAAGAAAGAAAGGAGGAGAAGAAAGAAAGGAGGAGAAGAAAGAAAGGAGGAGAAGAAAGAAAGGAGAACTAGTTTGCATCACAGTTTTCCAGCCTTTTTAAGAGTACAAGTACCTGATGTTTTTATTAAAGTAACTATCTATGGCTTTAATAAAACACATGAATTAAACTAAGATGTCTCCTCCCAGTATCTCAGCATCAACCACTATGGGATCAGGATTTGGAATAAAATCAGCAGGAGCACTTCCCCATCAATGACAGCAATCCACAGCTCTGTGAATTTATTGCTCATTATTATTCATCATTACTCTGGCTGAAAACAACTTTCAGGAGAGGACTAGCTGAGAAACCTTGCCTTTTTTCTTAGCAAGTATCTATGTAAAACATAAAAATGAGGCATCTAAACTATCTGCTCCCACTTACAAAGGCTGTTTATATGGTACACAAATTCTCCTATATTACACAAGTAGATTTTAAAAGATTAACACACACATTAAAAAGTCCAAATCCTAGCTAACACTTAAATATTGGAGTCTTAAAGCTATTTTTAGGAAAGAGCAGCAGTAGAGATGAGTGTGGAGCTATGGCTACAGTTCTGGAAGCTACCAAATAGCTGATTAATCCCATGGAAAAGGATAACTGGATGCCCAGTGAAGTATCCAAGCTTTTTGAGCTGCTTACAAAATTCCCTTTATCTCTTTGTTTGCTATAGGTGGTACAGTGGCATCACATCACCTGTGCCTGCCCCTAGATTAAGGCCAGAAAATTGGAAAAATTCCTTCTCCCACCCTCTTAACCTCTTCATCCTCATTTCAGACCCAAAGCCTCCGAAATGTTTTGCACAGGCATGCTGTAAAACTAACTTTAGGTGTTTAGTAGAGTGACAAAGGGAACCATTTTGGATCCCTCTGCAGAACTAATGCCTCAAACTGCAGTTCTGCTCATTTGTATTTTAATCCAGCTCGTGTGCTGGTATTCCAGCAGCATATGGCAGTGTGTATTTCAGTTGGAAGAGCTTCAAGGAGGAGCAGCAGCATCATCATTCTAAAAAACTGCTTATATACCAAATCAAGTTGGTTTTTTTAAGTGAGTTTCACTTAAATCTTCAGGATGCTCATGCTCTTCTACCAACAAAAAAAACCCCTCCACATTGAGAACCAAGTTTCCTTTGCCCAATTATCTTTAGACTGTTACAGGCTTTTTATGGCAGAACACCAAGAAATAACTATGAAGGAAGCTCAAGTTCCCTCGTTAGAACCATGATGATAAAAAGGAGATAAGATCTTACTACTTGTTGTTTGGAATGATGCCAGCAATTAGGAGACTCTGGATAAAGTTCATCTCACTTTAAAAATCAGATACGCAGGTGAGATTAATCTTAATCCAGTGGGATAACATGAATGTCACTTTTCACAATGCTGGTTAGGTGAAACCCTCAGTTGCAGGGGAAACAGAGCTCTGAAAACCTGCAGCAGAGATGGTATTTGCATCACAAATCTGAGCAGGAGTCACCATGAACCAGCCACATGTTGTACCACTGCCAACACCTTAGCAGAGTCTGAAATCCCACGTCAAGTGTCTAAAATAGACAACACCAGAAACTCCATTCCTGAAATAACCTTAGGACCTTACAGAAGGTGAAAATAGACAACTTGAAGGAAACAAACTCTCCAAGTAAACACCAAGGTGATTATTCACTGATTGGAGAACCTTTTCAGGCCTTGATACCAACAAATCTTACCACTGAGTTCAGTGAGATTTCTGCCTGAGCAAGGACTGTGGGGTCCTTCCCTTGAGAAGTGCTCAACAGCTAACTACAAATTGCTGCATCTAAAGAAGGTCAAGCACCCCCCTGCAAACTGTACACAAACCTTGCTTCAAACCAGTTATCCCAAGTACTCTGTACAGCCCCATCTGTGGAGCAGACAATTCCTGCAGTGAGTATTGTCCCAAACCACAAGAATTTTGTGTTAATTTTCCTTAATTCTTGGCAGACATTAACTGAAAACACCCCTCTCTGTCCTGACACCATCCCTGAACATTTGCATTCAATCCACACTTATTTGATGGGAACAAATAAACACCAAGCTCTTAGCATCCTTCAGACCTCCAGAAAATCCTGTCTTTCCCCAAATTAACATAACAAAGAGATCAGCAAATGCCACTGCTGAAGCAAACACCTGCTCTAAGGTGTGGTGGGCAGAAGAGTTTTTCAAACCTGCAAGAAACTGAGATCAGCTAGCACTCAGTTGGAAGAAACCCCAGCCCTACATTATGTAATCTACTTAGTTTTTAGACCAGTCTGCATTCTTGTAGAGCCCAAAACTGAGGAAGCTACAGACAGAACAAAAGAGAACAGAAAAAGTTCATCAACCTCAGCCCAGGGGCTGCTGAGGAGTCTGTATGTGCACACTGAGGCAGGACTGCCCACTCACCCACACAAACCTGAGCCCTGCAACCTTGCACTAAGGAGGGTAAAGCACCACAAAATTTCCAGCGAGTCAGATCAGTCCTTCATTTGGATGAACAACCACTAACAACTAATAAATTAAAAGACCTGCTTCAGGGTTGGGTTTGGGTTTTCCTTTTCCTGGTAGTGTGTGAATAAGTCCAGACACAAACTCATCTTAAAAACTCAGAAACAGCTCAACTGATGCTGCCACTGACCATATGGAACGAACAGAAAGTGGTAACACAAATTCAGTCTGACCTTTAAAGGCAGATTGATCTCACCCAGTTTCTGCTGTTGAGTATGCTGGGGTTTTTCCTCATTTCAAAGAACTGCAGAATGATTTCAGTAAGAAGAGACCTTAAAGCCCATCCAGTCCCACCTCCTACCATGGGCAGAGACACCTTCCACTATCCCAGGCTGGACATTCCAAGGATGGGGCAGCCACAGCTTCTCTGAGTAACCTGTGCCAGGGCCTCACCACCCTCACAGTAAAGAATTTATTCCCAATATCTCATCTAAAACTGCTCTCTTTCAGTTTGAAGCCCCTTTTCCTGTCACCCCATGCTTTTGCAAACAGTCCCTGAAATGGAATATATACTGCTAGAAATACGGTCTCTGAGTACATCTCCAAATTTTTCACTTACTTATATAAGAATGAGGAAAAACAGGGGAAACTATCAAGCACCCAAGTCAAACCAAGCTGTTCCTTGCAATCAACATTATTTTATAACACCTTTATATGTGATTTAAAATTCCACTCATATTTTATATTTTTAGGTCACCCACAGACCTGTAATTTCTTTCATCCAAAGAGACTTTGCAAGCCTTCTCCTTGCTTTTAATCAAGCATCAAATTTCTCTTTCTTAACCATCATGATTGAAAAAACTCTCTAAAAGTGAAAGCACTGGCCAGTTCAGAATACTGAAATACCAGGGTGGGATTTATTTCATTCTATTTCAAATACCTGCACAGGGTCTCTGAGGATATTGGGTATCCAAATCCCTCACTACAGCTCAGGGAATGCAGACAGCAGCTCATCTGACCACACAGAGATGGTGACAGAAAGATGAACCAAACTGCTCATTCCACTTCACTGGCTGGGGCAGCATCCTCCAATTATTCCAGCAGGATGAGAGCCACAAGAAGGAGAAATTTTCTGGTAAAAATTTCTGGTAAAAACTGTCTCATGTCATTTTGTCTGACAAGAGCATCTCAAAGTGTATGGAAGCCCATGAAGCTCAAAACCTCTCCCAACAATAAAAAAAACAAGACAAAACCAAGATCAGCAGCACACGGAGACTTCCCAGTTCCAGACAATGCTCCAGGTCTGAAAGTGTCCAAGGCCAGGTTGAACAGGAATTGGAGCAACCTGGGATAGTGGAAAGTGTCCCTGCCCATGTCAGGGGGTGGAACTGGATTGTGTTTAATGTCTCTTCCAACTCAAACCATTCTGTGGCTCTGAAACGTGCCAGCCCCATGAAGGTACCTGACAGTTATCAGCATCAAACAGCACCTCTTGAAATTCAAGTGGCCAAACTGCAGGATTCTGGAGGTGGATGAATCCTCAGTGTAGTCACTGTAATGTAAACACTGCATTTTTAGACACCATTAATTAGCACTCCTTCAAACAACTCCAAAAACCCACATCAGAGGCAGAACTTGACCCAGTCCTGACCTGTGTATAGGATCTTCACTGCTGAAGAGTGGCTGCATTACTGATTACAAAGCACTCAAGTTCAGTACTTGAAACAGTAGTTTTCTCTATTTTTGGCTGTGCAACTAAAAAAAAAAAAATCCCTGCTTGAGCATGAAGGTTGGACCAGGTGACCTAAGTCAGGTCCTCAATAAGATCAGGCATTCTGTGATGGTAAAACAAGGAAACTGCTACAAAGAAAACTAAAATGAACAGGCAAAAAAAGGGGAAGGTATTAAGGGGATGATAGCTTGGTAAAGATCCCATACTGCATACGGAAGAATAGAGTAAGTGCAACTTAAAACAAAATAAAGAACAATATTAAGAAAGCGTTCAAAAGCACGTCCTTCAAAAAGAGAAGTCATACTGTGGTTCCAGGAAAAAATACAGACTTCAACAAACTAAAGGCAAAATTTTAAGCTGAAAAAAATATTGAGAACTGATGTGTTAAGAGGAAATTTTATCAAATGCACCAGAAGAGTGAAGCTTATGAGAAAGCCTGCTAGGCCAGTAGGTGACAGAAGATAAAAGGCTTTACAGGACAAAGCTGTGGGGAGGAGGAAAAACCTCAGAAATGCTTCTCTGCCACATGAAAACCCAGATGAACTCAGTGCTCAGGACAGAACAGTTCAGGGAACTTCCAGCTCTGGCACCTGCCTGCAGAGAGGAGCAGGAAAGAGGATCCTCTCCGGGAAGTTGAGCATTGCTCACTGCCAAAGCCTACCAGGAATTACACAGCCAGGAGCACGGGGACACAGCCAGATTTCTAAGGAAACCAAATTATTAAAAATACCAACTGATGGACTGCAGTCTGCAGGTCACAGACAGGAGGGCTCTGAAAGGGCTCTGTGGATACTGGGAGTCCCTAAAAATTACCAACTTCTCCACAAGATCTTGAAGAAAACTCAGCTGTAGAGCAGAAGAGAGGAAGGGTCTTATTAACCAACACTTAATTTACATGCAGAGAACATAAACCCTTATACACACACATCAAACCAGACTCCTGTACAGGTCTGGAGTTAGACCTCTCTCATTTCAATAAATTATGCTGAAAAGGACACACTGTGAGGTCCCAGGTCTATTACAGATAAACCAGTAAATGCATCTAAGCAGTTATCCTCAGTCTTTTCTTCCAGCTAGTTATTATACAGCGTGACTGGGATAGAAAACAGAAGATGAAATTCAAAGTAGATTAATTCTAAGGCCCTGTATATAGAAAAAAGCAGCCAACTACACACTGAAAATGAGGGGTTCTAAATTAGTTTTTTTTTTCTTGATTAGGAGAGACCTTGAAGTCACTGAAGATAGCTTTGTGAAAATACAGTTTTCACAGTGGTTGACAACAGGAGCAGTGAAAAAGCAAAGAGAATTCCAGGAGTAATTAGGAATGAACAGAGGTGGTAAGAGGAAGCAGCCCTGGGACACTGCACTCTTATGTAGCACTTTCATGTCCTCAACTCTCTACTACCCTAGGCTGCAGCTGCAGGACACCATTAGAAAAGTTATTTCATGCTACAGATCCTTTAAATCTGGCCCAGTTTTACAAACATTAGATGTTTGCTACATTAATGTTGAAAAACAAGAGCAAGTAGCAGTTCTACTGCTCAGGCAATTTCCTAAAAAATCATCTAAAAGAAGTGTGTATTTATGATTGTGGAGATTGATTCTCTTACCTAATTCCCCTTATTCAATATTTACTGGCAATGCAGAGAGTGACAAACCAGCAGGCTCCAACCAAGTTGGTTTTGAGACTAAAAACTCAGAAGATGAAAAATGCTGTGAACAAAGCAGGCATGGACCTTTTAAACACTGAACATCATCCTCAGTCATGCAAAAAGGTGAATCCCTTGCCCACCCTGTATTTCAAAGGTGAAATTACAAATAGGCAGCACTGGAACACTCTGCTCAGGGAAGTGGTGGAGTCAAAAATGCATGGATATGGTTTTGTGGTGAATATGGTGGTGCTTCAGGGCAGAACTTGGTCATCTTAGAGGTCATTTCCAACCTTAGCAATTCTGTGATGAGGAATGACATTGTATCTTACATATTATTATCTATTCCTAAAAAGTATTTTACAGTGACTCCACATTTACAAGTGTACCAAAACAGGACAGGGATTCTACCACAAATTCAGCTGTGCCACGTGCAGAAGTGGGCAAACCCACTCTGCTTTTGGCAGGACTTGGTGCCATTTCAGCTCTTCTTTCCACAGGGATCTCAGCTGGGATCTGTTCCCAGCACCGTTCAATGAATTCATAAATGACATGAAAAGGGCTCAACAGTGAGATGACAACCTCTGCTGATGATAGTAAAGTTATTCACAGTAGCACAGGCAGTAAATAAGTAGGAAAAACCAAAAAGAAATACGTGCAGATAACTTACAGGACATTAAAATCTTGAAATGAAATTCAGGAGTGAAATTAATGAGGACTCTCAATGAAATGTGAAGTAGGATGAGTGGAGGTGGGGGCAAGTGGTCCTATTTCATGTATATAGGTCAGCAGGCTTTGAACTGACCCAACACTTGCAGCAGGCAGAGCTCTAGAAAATGATGGTTGCAATGGAAATAGTTATGTGTCAATTACTTAAGCCTGTTCCAGGGCAAGAAGTGGATTTTAAATGGAGTTCAGGCTCAAAAGTTAACAAAAGAAGATGGTTCCTCACTGAACTGAGGAGGCTGATGTGTTAGTAAAGCTGGAGAACCACAGAGCTTTACACTCCCCAGTACATCTCACTAATGAATTCCAAAAGAGAAATCCAGTAAACAAAAACCCCCAAAAACTATCCAGCTCAGTCCACCCCTGTCCTACAGATGTCTGGACAATGAAGGGTGTGCAGAAGGAGGATCCTGTTCCCATTCTGTTGCTGTGCTCCTCAATAACCCACCTGTGGCCACTGCTGGAGACAAATCACTGCTCCAGGTCAGTAAATGACAAGAGCTGCTTTTCTCCTTCTACCTTCAGTACTCCTCTCCAAGTTGTCAGACTTTTCTATTCTATTCTAGACTTTCTGTGGTGTCTATCAGGGAAAAACATCAGAACAATGCTGGAAAAGCATATCCAAAATGCCCAGCAGGAGCAGCTGGAGGGGTGAAAGGGATCAGGTGCCTAAGCATAAAGTCTGTCAGCCTGTGGTGAATTCTGTTTGCATTAAAGTTACAATGCAGCTTTGCTCCCCATAAAACATCCACCCACCAAAGGGCAGCAAAACAGTTCCCTCCTTCTCAAACGAAAATCAAGCATAGGTAAAAGGGTCCATTTATTATTTGAGTTCCCTTTTCCACAAAGGTGACTTGAGCTTATTGCTCTTTCCCTGAATTTCCCCTACATTTCCGCTCTTGTTAGAAGGAAAAAGTCCCTTTCAAAAATCACCTGGATTTCCAAGCAACAAGATGAAAAGTCCTATCTATTCCAGGAAACAGTCCTAATTCATTTAACAAAATTAATGGGTGTTTTAATGACATTTTTAGACTACCACACTGTAACTGACTCTTGATACAGTTGACCTGATGGTATAAAAATAGGAAAATATTAACCACTGCATCAAAATCATCTTTGACAGAGTTACCATATCACTATGTCCCATTTTTTTTCCTCTCAAAAAGACACCAAGTTACTCCAACATGGAGCAAAACAAATCTTCTGCCACAGAAAGAGAATTCAAAAGAAAATTCTACTTTTCTGGGTGCATATAGCACCAATTTTTAATAGACAAGGTTACAGAAACAACTTCTATGTCAACAGGTACTGAATCACTTTAAGAGATTAAAATTATTGAACAAATCACTGCCTCTAACCACCTACTCCCTCCCTTCAGTCTTGTAAAACTTCCCAGGGATAAAGACTGTTAGAACATAACCTATACAAAAAACATCAGAAATCAATTTTGCCTGTTGCTGCATTCTCTTTCACACAGCACAGCTGCCTAAATTTAGCCTGGCTGTTTTTATTTCTCGTACAAACTATGTTAACAAACTCTGTGGGGCTCTTCACTACCCCTGACACTGAAGCACAGGCTTGCAGATGAAGGCTGGGAAAACTGACAGGGTCAAATATCTGAGTTGGGAAGAGGAGGATGATTAAGGGGGATGTACCAGTGATCAACTGCAACTCCACTCAGCCTTGAAAAGTCTGGAATAGGAATGGAATATGGAGAAACAAGCATAGATGAATTAATTCTATATACAAATATATCTAATTACACACTTGAAATTCCTGGAAGGTTTGCCAGCTGGGCTAAATCATCTAAATCCAGGCAGAACTACCCATGGAAAAGATGGATTCATTTCTACAGGCACCTTTTCAGAGAGAAGTCATCCCCCTCAAGGGGGTGTGGAATAGGAACTGTCAGGAAGCTGCTCCCCATGGCTTCAGCAGCACCTGGACATTTAAGCTTCATGAGAAAAACCTCACCCACAGCATTTGAGGTAAAACAGAAAAATGGAGGTATTTGTATGTGTTTGGGATGTTTTGTAGAAGCATCCAAGCTGAAACTCCTCTGTGTACACTCCTGGAATCCTGCATCATTGTGCCTGATTGCTACTACATCAGGCTTCCACAAATACACTCTTGTGCTCTTTCACAAGTACCCAATTCCATCTTTGAGAGTTACTGATGCTGCTTGGAAAGATCAGGGATCTGCATCCACACACACCAACCACCTTCACTGTACCCTACAGAGTGTCTCCATCCTGTATCCTCCTCACTGTGCCTGCTGCAGACACTTTGCCAGAACACTCCTTCCACATGTGAAAACAGCATTTGCCTGAAAAAACCACTTTCCTCAGCTCCATACCGAAAGGAATTAAGAGGCTGAGGAATTTTTGCAGAAAGAAAACCATTTTGGCATTTAAGATGTGGTGACAACCAACCAATGGACAGGAAATCAAGTATTAGGGTGGAAAACTGCAGCTGTACTCAGCTGGTACCTGCAAATATCTGCTGTTGAAATTAGGCAACATCTGTAAAAGGTGAGAGTCCTTACTGGATATATTCTATTTGTATTCCCCCAGATCATAGAGCTGCCACCACACAATTCTTATTTCTTCTTGGATTCACCATATCTAAAAAACAATGATCTTCTTGTGCTGTGGAGAGGGATGGAATGTGAAATCCCATCCACATCCCAACAGAATCCCACAAACATTTTGGCAGGAAAAATTTATTATGTAAAGCCCAGATGGCATCCCAAATATTTCTACTTGAAAATTTAGGATTCTTTTTTTTTTTCCCTTAAAATAAATTACACAAAGGCATCATGCCTAAAATTAACTGTACGAGAGCATCAGGCAAGGTAACCAGACTTAACTGAGCAGTTATTTGGACTATGGGAAGAATGGGAATGTGGTTTTTCTCCATTTAAGTCCATTGTCAGAAATGAATAATATTTTTCTATTCAACTATATTTGAATGACTGGCAGAGAAGGAAGATATAATGAGCAAATACATCCAGTAACCTAAAATACTTGGAGAAGAACTTTTCCAGTTGTCTGAAGTCTAACACCTCTGCCATCAACTTCTGAAGCAACGTTTCAAACCTTCAGAAACAAATTTGCCATTTTTGTTATTCTGACAGGCTTCTTTTGCTTAATACTTGTTTTTTCCCCACCGTGCAATTTCAGCTCTGAATCTGGGAATATGTGACTTCAAAATGGTTTTAGCTGCTGCTTCACTGAAGCAGCTAAACCTGATTATCAGTTTGGTTCAGCATGGACTCAGGCACTGCCCACCCTTTAAGCTCTGGGATAAAGATCAAGCCTTGATTCCGACTGTCATTTTGCAGTGAGCCCACTCCTAGATTCCTTTTATATCTATCACTGCACTGAATGCCAAAGAAATCTCAGTGTACTTGGCATGAAGGCTGCACTTCCTATATTTATGCTCCAACTAATGTATGCTCCATTTTAGTCCTTCCCAGCTTAAAATCATCTGAGGGAAGACGGCATAAATTGCAAAACAGTCCATGCAACCGCTTTACTAATGCAAAATGCTGATTACTGCCTTTCCATCACCACCTTTCTCGTGCATTTTCCATTTAAATCTAACCAAAATATTAACCCAGAAGGAACCATGGTCATTTTTGTACAGCACACAGCCATATCAGGCTTGTTGCTCCACCTCAAAACTTGCCAGAAAAATAAACCATTACTTTTGAATTGTACTACCTTAACTTTGCTGGCAGAAGCACGTTTTGATTCTTCAAGGCGGAAGAAAAGTGAAATG